>NC_067162.1:10456346-10811346 GCF_903995435.1 Acomys russatus
TCAGCTCTCCTTGTTGAAACAGAGGAGTTGGGCTGGTGAAATCACTCAGGAAGTAAAGGTGCTTGCCCCCATGTGTCATGCCATGAGCTACATCCCAGGACCTATGTAACACATGAACACATACACACGATGAATAAAATTTTGTGTGTGTGGTGTGACACTATTCCTGGGGAGATACGAACAAACATCTATCTACTCACCCCTGTTAGTGGTTGTTTTGGAAATGTGTTGCAGTTTCTCTCTGAACCCAGCTAGCACTCAAATAATTAAGACTGAACTATTATATTTACTAGACAAGCTTTACAGCACAAGAACTGAGCAGATTAATCTATTTTAACCCTTTAAGATAACCTGGTTTTCACCCAGTGTAAACCCCTGAGACACTCACTTTTATGGTTTTCTCTGCTTCAGTTGCTCTTTCCTGATGTCTCCTGGACCTCCCTTGTGGCTCAGTGCCCACGTCATATCTCTCTCTCTCTCTCTCTCTCTCTCTCTCTCTCTCTCTCTCTCTTTCTCTCTCTCTCCCCTTTCTCTCTCTTCCTTCCTGGGCTGGCAAGAAGTCCAGCCCTATTCTTTCCCCTGCTCAGTCATTGGCTGTCAAGCCTCTTTATTGACATATCAGGGAACAATTGGGGAGCAAAGTATAGGCAGGAGATTCTCAGAACAAGGAGTGCAGCCAGATATGTGGGCCGTAGAAGCCAGCATTTGGCTCTTAACACAGGGCACAACAACACCCTGCCTACACACCCCAGATAAAGAACCGATGACAGGCCGCGCATGGTGGTGCACGCCTTTAACCCCAGCACTCAGGAGGCAGGTGGATCTCTGAGAGTTCGAGGCCAGCCTGGTCTACAAAGCAAGTCTAGGACAGCCAAGGCTACACAGAGATACCCTGTCCTCAAAAACCAAAAACCAAAAAAAAAAAAAAAAAAAAAAAAAAGAACCAATGACAGACCAAAGTAAGGATACCACTAAAGTCCAACTTGGTGAAACCAATAAGTGTTACTGGGGTAACTTACAGGAATATGGTGAAGAGTTAGTTACGGGTACAGTAATGACTCAAAGACAACTGTATTACTGAAAAGCATAACCCGACAATGGTGACAGGTTACAAAAGCTGGGATCCTGGTGTGCACTAAACAGCCTACAGATTGGAGTGCCTCTTTCAGGCAGCTCAGTGCCTCTGAGAGTCTCTCAGCAGTTCTTACTGCACATATGATCTTGAGGAGGGAGGAGCCAAGCTCATGTGTTCAGTTTCAGGGACTTCCTGAACCCATTAAGTTGCTCAAATCTTGAGCTTAAGCAGCTTTTCTGCAGAATGGAGTGTTTCATCTCCCAGGAGACCATGCTGTATCTTATTTAATTTAATTAATTAATTTATTTATTTAGTTTGGTTTTTTCGAGACAGGGTTTCTCTGTGTAGCCTTGGCCATCCTGGACTCACTTTGTAGACCAGGCTGGCCTCGAACTCACAGCGATCCGCCTGCCTCTGCCTCCCGAGTGCTGGGATTAAAGGCATGTGCCACCACGCCCAGCTCAACCATGCTGTATCTTAACTACCTATACCATGTCTGAAAACTTAAACCACCACCACCAAAACCCTTTTGCCTTTAATCCCAGCACTCAGGAGGCAGAGGCAGACAGACTTTTGAGTTTGAGGCCAGCACGGTCTACATAGTGAGTTCCAGGACAGCTGAGCTACACAGTCAGATCCTACTCAAATTATAAACAAAACACTGGGCAGTGGGGGCGGAGCGCATACCTTTAATCTCAGCACTCGGGAGGCAGAGGCAGATGGATCTCTGAGTTCGAGGCCAGCCTGGTCTACAGAGTGAGTTTCAGCACAGCCAGGGCTACACAGAGAAATCCTATCTCAAAACAAAACAAAAAACAAGTGAACAGACAAACAAAAACAAGGACTGGAGTGAAGGCTCAGTGGTTAAGAGCACTGTCTGCTCTTCCAGAGGTCCTGAGTTCAATCCCCAGCAACTACATGGTGGCTCACAACCATTTATAATGAGATCTGGCTCCCTCTTCTGGTGTTCAGGTGTACATCAGAGAGAACACTGTATATACAATAAATAAATAATTTTTCCAATAAATAAATCTTTTTGTTTGTTTTTTTGAGTTTTTTTTTTTTTTTTTTTTTTTTTTTTTTTTTTTTTTTTGATTTTTTGAGACAGGGTTTCTCTGTGTAGCCTTGGCTGTCCTGGACTCACTTTGGAAACCAGGCTGGCCTTGAACTCACAGCGATCCACCAGCCTCTGCCTCCGGAGTGCTGGGATTACAGGCGTGCACCACCACACCCAGCTTTGTGTATCTTTAATCCTAGCACTTAGGACATAGAGTTTGGTGGGTCTCTGTGAGTTCAAGGCCAGCCTCATCTACATACTGAGTTCCAGGTCAGCCAGGGTACACAGTAAGAGCCTATCTCAAAATTAACTGGTTAATTAAAAAAGAAAAAGAAAATAAGTAGACCAGTCCACACAGTGGAATATGATTTACCCATAAAGAGAAACAAAGCACTGAGCGTTGCCAGTGTGGACAAGCTAAGCACAGGACAGGTAGGGGACACACTCCTGAAACCCCAGGGCTTGAGGTATAGGCAGGAGGGCCAGAGCTTCAAAGCCTTCTACTTCATGGTGACTTTGAGACCACCTTGGGCTACATGAGACCTTTCCAAAAGGGCTGGGGAGAGGCCATAACTAACTAACTAACTAACATGGTGCTGAATGAGAAAGGCCTAATGCAAATGGCTACATTGTGTCAATCTCTCTCTCTCTCTCTCTCTCTCTCTCTCTCTCTCTCTCTCTCTCTGTGTGTGTGTGTGTGTGTGTGTGTGTGTGTGTGTGTGTGTAGTACAGAACAGGCACACCCCACAGGCAAGTATAGGAGGGTGTTTGCCAGGGGTGGGAGCTGCATAAGGAGAAGGAGGGGGTAACTGCTGTGGGAACAGAGGTTCTTTCTGGAGTGCTGGAGATGTTCTTGATTTAGATAGACATCGGGCTGTCTGTCATTGTGAGTGTGCTAACTGCTGCAAATGGAAAATGCTGTAAAGAAAAAAAAAAAAAAAAAAAAAGACCATATATTTTCAACCATAAGACACACTTTCCTGGGCTGGAGAGATGCCTCAGAGGTTAAGAACACTGTTCATCCAGAGGTCCTGAGTTCAATTCCCAGCAACCACATGGTGGCTCACAACCATCTATAATGTGATCTGATGTCCTCTTCTGGCCTGCAGGTGCACATACAGGCAGAGTACTGTATACATAATAATAAATAAATAAATCTTAAAAAAAAAAAAAAAAAGATACTCCCCTGCCCCATGGTCTGATTGCTGTTTTGTTTTGTTTTGTTTTTTACTATTTTTCTGCTTTAAAAATTGGGTGCATCTTATGGTCTTATAGTTTGAAAAATACGGTATTCAAAGCATCTAGAAAGATACCTCAGTCCAAATTTTCTGCTGTGCAAACATGAGGGCCTGGGTTTGGATCCCCAGCACCCATGTGAAAAAGCTGGAGTAGGGGAGGAGCTACAGAGACGGCTCAGTGGTTAAGTGCACTGGCTGCTCCTCTAGAGGACCCAGGTTCAATCCCCAGCACCCACATGGCCGCTCATTGGTAACTCTGCTCCAGGGGATCCATTGCAACAGACAAAAATACCCATAAACATAAAATAAAAATAAATACATCTTTTTTAAAATGCCAGGCAGTGGTGGTGCACGCCTATAATCCTAGTACTCAGGGAGGCAGAGCCAGGTGCATCTCTGAATTCGAGGACAACCTGGTCTACAAAAGTGAGTCCAGGACAGCCAAGGGTACACAGAGAAACCCAGAACAAAACAAAACAAAAAAAGATTTCAAAGGACAGGCATTCTCAATAGTGAATTGGAGGCCATCTCCTTAGCCTTTCTCATTTCTAGCCCCATCTCTAAACATTATATAACACAACGGGGGTCTTCTGACCTGCAGGCCATTTTAACTTATTCTTCCATTTCACAGAGAGGCAAACTGAGGCCTTGAAACCCGAGGCAAGATGCCCACAGTAACCCACATCCAGGCTTCTTGGTTGCTATGGTCTCCAGAAGCCAGGGCAGAGAGCTCTCTCCCTCTCCCACGCTCCAGGGCCCTAGAAAGGAGCAGTGACCCTGGGCTTTTACTAAAAAACTTTCACGTGTGAGTGCCTAAGGCAGGTGGATCCCCGGGCAGCTGTGGATCAGTGCTTGGCTGCTTTCCCCCCACGGAGAACCAGCGTGGCTACGCGCGTGTGAACTGGGAGGCAGCCGAGTGCAGCGTGGAGGCCGGAGGCTGGTAAATAATTCATCCTGAGAAGTTGATAGCGCTCCCCAGCACTGCCCCACCAGCCCCAAGCGGGCCGCGCCTCCCGCCCAAACCAGCCGGACCAGCTCTCCTGCTCCGCCCCGCAGCCCCCTCTCAGCAGCCAAGGCCCAGTCTGGGGCGCTTAGGCTCACACCTCGAGAGGGCTAGTGGGCTGAGATGGCTCTGCAGACCCCGGTGTTGTCCCCGGCCACACCCGCGTAAGTGTCTAGGGGGCGGGGGCTGGTGGGTGGAGTGGAAACGCTGGGGTTGGGGGCGCCGACCTGGCCTGGGAGCCCCAGCTGGCCTCTCCTAAGAAGCCTAGGGAAGTGCAAGGAGTGATTGTGGCCAAACTTTGGGGCTCCTTAAGAGCCACTTCCCCAGAGAGCTGGGCCTACTGCAGGGTTAGGGGGACACAGAATGTCAGTATCCAAGAATGTGCATCCAAGTTTAGTCAGTATCACCAACCCCCTCTCAAGTATGCAGAGAGACAGAATGCTAGAGACTCCAGGAAGAAGGGAGCACCCCAACTTCCAAAGACTAGCAAAGTCATAGGAGGCAATGCCATCCCCCTGCTCCCTGCCAAAGCGGGCTATGGCTGAGGCGAGACCTTGGAGTTGGAGATGAGCGACTTGGATGAAGGTGTGTGGAGAAGTTGTCTTTAGCCGGGGGCTTTTCAAAGTGAGAGAAGTTTGGTTCAGTCGCCAGCTCTTGCGTAGCATGCGGCTAGTTCCATCCTTGAGCCACCGCGGGATGGCTAGAGGGGCTCCAAGGGGTTATAGAACCTTCTAGAAAGAAGGTCCCTCCAGTAGGGACCCCCCCAGTGCTGTCCTTCACTCTTCTGCACCCTTCATTGCATTATTCACCAAGTACAAACCTGGTTGCTTAGCAACAGGGAACCCGATCCTCCCACCCTCCCCCAGGAAGAGTTAGAGAGATAACATCTTAGGAGTGGGACAGCTGAGGGGACTTCAGCCCTAGCCCAGGCACAGAGTAAGGCACAGGAGTCTAGATTACCCAAGGAGCACCTATCAGGCGACCTTCAGCCCCTGTCCCAGTTGAAATTCCCACCTCCAGGTGGGCCTCTGGCCTCCTGTGGCTATCCAAACGAAGAGCTCCAGAGGCCCTGAACCCTGAGCTGTGTGTTGCCAGCACTGACCGGGAAGTCCTTCATGGTCTCATTCCACCTGCAGCTTCCGACAACTCTTGTGCTGTGTGTGTTTGTGTATGTGACTGTGTGAGTGTTTGTGTGTGTGTGTGTGTGTGTATGAATGCATGTATGTGTGTGTTAATGTGAATGTGTGTGTGAGCATGTGAATGTGTGTATGCATGTGTGTGTGTGTCTTCTGTGAGTGAATGTGTGTGCATATGCAAGGGAGTGAGAGTGTGTGTGCATGCCTGTGTGTGTACGCGTGTGCACTCGTGTGTGTGTGTGTGTGTGTGTGTGTGTGTGTGTGTGTATGAATGTTAGAGTATGTGTGTGTGTGTCTGTGTGAGTGTATATACATGTAAGAGTGTGTGTGTGCATGTTAGAGTGTATGCAAGGGTGTGAGAACATGTGTGAGTGTGGACAGAGGGCGACCTTGTGTGGGTTTTGACTCTCACCTTGGTTGGGACAGGCTCTTGGTTTACTGCTGCACACACTAGGCTCTCCTGCTGCTGCAAAGCTGGGCGCACAGAGCCAGCACTAAGCTTATTCCGGGCATCTGCTCACTGAGCCATTCCCCAGCCCCTTAGACAAATCTTTTGGCTGCTCCTCAGAACCTCAGTGTCCCCTTTGGTCAGTGGCAACATTAACACTGTTTGCCTTGCAGGATCACGGGGGAGATGAAATGTTTTCACAGATAGGGCATTTCAAAGCCTGACCGGCACGTGGCTTGTGGCTACTTTGGCCAGGTCTGTTCTTAGCTGGAATGTCAGATGCAAGCGTGGACTGCAGCCAGCAATGGTGGTGGGGGGGGGGCAGCCTGAGCTGAGGTGGCCCAGCGGAAGCCCTGCAGGGCACTTAGAGCACTATAAATAGCACTGTAATGCGCTCAGAGTGGAGGGTCTGAGCAGACTTGGCTGGAACTTGGACTGTGGCACTAGGATTCTCTCCTGCTAATGTGAGGATTTAAATTAATAAACACATAAAGATCTCTGTGCCCACCATGTCTGGCATGGAGGACGACAGGCAGGTAAATAGCCCTTTCCGACCATTGGCTGAAGTGGGGTTAATGCAGCCTTACAACTGTTGCTCAGTGCTGCCCGGTGATGATGTTATTTTGACAATGCCTGTCCCCAAACTGAACATCCAGACCCTCCCATCCCCCACCCACCCACCCCCCACCACCCCCGCCCCGGAGAAGCAGGGATGCTGACACACTTCTGTTAGGACAGGCGTGGAGAAATAGCAGGTTAAACCTTAAACCTCAAATAATCCTCCTTGAAGTTCAAAGTCCACAGCTAGGCAGGATGGCCCAGTGACCCTTGCCTCCAGCAGGAAGGGGGTAGACAAGTGAAAAAGAGACAGCTCTGGAGTTACCATGGTAATGGTTTGATGGTCACGTCTCACCCCCACATTCCCTCTTATCCCGCCCTCTAGTGCTTAAGGAAGACTGAACAGGAGCTAAGGGTCAGAGAGGGTATGGAGCTTGCAATAGACGTAAGCATGTTTGGAGCCTGGCAGGATGTGAGATTGTCTGTGGGAGCCTGTAGGAATTGTAACTGTAATTAAGTACAAATTATTACATTACCTGTGGGAAACACTTAAATGGGTCTCTTGCACAATTGGTTCAGCTATCCCTGCCCACTTCACAGATGAGACTGAGGTTGAGAAAGATGACCTGAGAGCTAGCATTAGCTTCACAGTCATAGTCTCAGGTCTCCTCTCTCCAGACTCTAGTCACCCTCCAGGCTCTTCCGTGGTGGAGAAAACAGAGGCAAAGCACTGGTCTCTGACTTGGCAGCCCAGTTTTGTTAGTTAGGAACGAGACATTTAGGAGCCCACCTGCTGAGGGATGGGTGGGGTCCCTAGGAAACGCTTCCTCAGCCTATGCACTCCCCCCCCCATACACACAGGGTCATGGCGGAGAGCGCCCTCTATCGGCAGCGGCTGGAGGTCATCGCTGTAAGTGTCACTCCCGGAGCCCCGAGAATCCCCAAAGGTTCTTCAGGCTTCTTGGCCGGCTCCATCCGGGCAGTCTGGCTCCATCTGGTCCAAAGTACCCCTAAGGCAGCCCCTGAGTCTGGTCCCCGTCGCTGGCTGAACAGAGGGTGTCATTTGGCACACCCAGAAACACCTCCTCCAATGTCACTCAAGCTCCCTACCTCTCGGATCTCTGTATCTTGTACCCCGTCCTGGGAGTCCCTCCTTAGGGAACCCCTAAAAGGCCTGTTTGCCCTTCTGGCCCCCTCTCCCCTCCATCACCCCAATCGACCTGTGTGCCTCTTTACTCTCGTTTCTCTGGCAGCCCTCACGGCACCCCATTCCTCACTCGTCTTTTTCTGGACCCCAGCGCATGCACCCTCTTCTTTCCACTCCATATTTTTTTACTACCACTATGCCCCTCTATCCTCCAAACCTCCTTCTCACTCCGTGTTTCTGTACCCCACATTTCAGAATCCTTTGGTTTTTTTTTTTTTTTTTTTTAATATTTTATTATTTTATGTATGAGAGCTCTATCTGCATGTACACCCACATGCCAGAAGAGGGCATCAGATAATATTATATATGGCTGTGAGCCACCATGTGGTTGCTGGGGCTTGAACTCAGGACCTCTGGAAGAGAAGACAGTGCTCTTTTCCACTAAGCCACCTCTCCAGCCCTTCAGAATCCTTTGAACAACCTATTTATATACCTTAGTCCCGAACTCTGATCGCCCCCATTCCGCTCCCCTGTTCCTCTTTATCACCCCCGCCTTTGTTCATTTCCCTCTGCCCCTAATCTTTCTGCACTCCATTTCAGATGTCACTAATCAGCACCCCAACTTGCCATAGCCCAAGTCTCTAATCACCTGTTGTACACTCTCCAATTTTCTAACCCTCTCTTGTGTATTCCGCCTTTCTAACTTCACCTCACTAATCCCCGTTTTTTCTGGACCCCACTTCTCAGCACCCCAACTTTAAGCAGCTCTCTTGGGTTCTTTAGACTATCACCTCGGCAGTTCGTGTCTCTGAACACAACCTCTGCACTCTGATTTACTGCACCTCTACTTTTCTACCCCATCTCTGCCCTACCTCCCTATATGCCTGAATCTCTCTGGATATCTGTCTACCTCTGCACCCCTACCTTCATTTTGGACTCTCGCTAACACCTACACCTTTTCTTCATCTAGATTTTTTTTTTTTTTTTGGTCACAGGATCTCTGTGACCCAAAGTAGCCTCCAATTTACTACTCCTGGTCTGGAATTCACAGATACCATTCTACCCCCTCCTGCTGAGTCTTGGGGTTACAAGCGTGTGTGTGCCTTTCCTGGCCATCCTCCTTCCTTCCCATCTTAGAAGTCCAAAAGCCTAGTTCCCATCCCTAGTCCCCGCCCCCACGCCCCCATTTGTGGACCACCATTGGGCGTGGACCTGGCCTTCCGCAACATCAGGGCGCGGCAGCCTGGTCCCGCCCCGCCCCGCCCCTCCCGCTGCTGAGTCAGCGCTCTGCGGCCCCCGCCCGCGGGAGGACGCCCCGGGAGTCCCGGGAGCCCCGAGGAGGGGGGCGGAGGGCGGCACCGGTCACCCCCCGCAGCTCTGGGTCTTGTGTGTGTGAGCAGGAGAAGCGGCGGCTGCAGGAGGAGATCGGCGCCGCCCGTCGCGAGCTGGAGGAGGAGAAACTCCGCGTGGAGCGGCTCAAGGTTGGGGACTCCCGTCCAGCCCAGGCAGTGAAGTGGGGTGTCTGTGTGAATCCGTCTGAGAGACAATAGGAACCTCTGTCCAGTTTGGGGACGGGGAGATGGAGAGGAAGCTAATGAAAGGTAGCCATGGAGACAGCTGCCCCACTCTGGAAGAGTATGGGGATGGTGGAAGGCTTCATCCAGTTAGGCAATGATGAGAGGAGCTTTAGGGTGGCGAGAGGCACACTGGGAGGTCTTTCCGGGCTTGGCGGGGCCAGTAGAGTGGGCAGGCTGAAAGGATGATGGTTGTATGCCTCTGATTGGAAATGCTATGTCCTGGCATGGTGTTGGGGGGAGGAGATACGGACATGTCTCCCATCCTAATGCATGTGCCCTCTGGGCGGTTGCAAGCAATGGGTGGGGAGGCAGGTTTCCTGTGGCCAGTCCGGTTCTCCCTTCGCATGCCCAGAGGAAATCCCTCCGCGAACGTTGGCTCATGGATGGAGCGGCTGAAGGGCCAGAGCGGCCGGAGGACCCCGCCTCCAAGGACCCACAGTCGCCCGAGGGACAGGCCCAGGCTCGAATTCGCAACCTGGAAGACAGCTTGTTTTCGTAAGTCGGGAATCGCGGCTTTTGAGCCATGCCCCTGCCTTTGGCAGCCTTCAGAAACAGAGCAGGTTTGGTCCAGACCGCCTTCCAGCAGCCCCCCCCCCCCCCCCCCGTCTCTCTTCCTCAGACTCCAGTCACAGCTGCAGCTGTTGCAAAGTGCGTCCACAGGTGCCCAACACAGACCTGCTGGCAGGCCTGCCTGGCGAAGGGAGGTGAGCAGGGGCCGAAATGGGTGGGGAGGACGGGGGTGTGTGTGACCAGCTGGATCAGAACAGGACACAGCAGATAGATGCTCTCAGCCTTGGTAAGCAGGCAAACCCACTCACTGTTACTTTGTTGTGTTCTTATGAGCGTTGTTTTGTCTAGACCCTAGTTTTCCCCTCCCTCCCTAAAATGAGAATACCAACTCAGAAATGCCATTGGGCAGCGGGGGTGGGGGTGGGGGAGGGCAGTGAAATTATCATTTAAAACTACTAGCCGGGTCTGACCTTGAACTGATGATCTTCCGGCTTCCGCTTTCCCAAGTGGTAGGATTGTACAGGCTTCTGCCGCCATGCCTTCAGCACAAGGGAATTTGTGCGCATGCAGGTGTGTGCCGCTGCCCCCATTCTTCTTTTTTCACACCTCTCCTTTGCTCCATACTGGTCGCACAGTCTCTTTATCGTCTAGCCCACCTGGGCAGTGAGGTTTCCTTAGCCTGTACAACCTACCCCACCTCAGCACTCTGGACAGGGCACACACCACGCTGCTCACCCCCCAGAAGCCCCGTCCAGAGACCTCTCCCGACTTCTTCCTTCTCCAGGCTTCTTTCTCTCCCCCTTCCTATTTGCAAACGGTGTGTATTTATTTGTGGCTATGCTTATTACTTTCCGTCTTCTCATTGGAACTTGGTGTCTGATTGTATGCAGTCTTGTGTTCAGCCTTGGAGATGTAGCTCAGCAGTACCGCGCTGGCCTAGTGTTCCATCTCAGCACTTCCTCCCTCCCTGTAAATCCTTTTTTAATAGTGACCTCAGATGCTGACCAATGATAGTGACATGATATTGATTAAGCAGGTGGGGCACAAACATACCTGAGAGGTAGAAACAGGAGCCAATTTGTCCTTGTCTCTATTCTCCTTCCAGGGTCCCCGTCCTCTCTCTCAGCCCAGCATGGAGGCAGGCCCTGCAGGTAAGTATTGGAGTCCTGATGTCTAGGGTACAGTCTCCACTAGATTACTTGACCCAAAAGAATTGGGGTCCTCTTTGTCTCCCATCGTCCTGACCTCCCTGTCCCTTCCTCCCTCCCTTGACTCCTCAGGCCTCATGGATGCAGACAAGAGAACTTCCCTGCCAGCTGGTCCAGTGGGCATGTCCCCTGAGTCCCCCTCTGATCCCAGGGAGGAGTCTATTGGGGTTCTGCCAGCCTTGAGGCCATCCCCTGAGGCCATAGGAGACTCTTCAGAAGCCAACGGCCCTTGCTCTGGCCACAGCCCCGTTCCTGAGCAGCTGAGCCCAGGGGCGTCGAGTGTCACTAAGGCCAAAGGAGATGGTGTGGTGGAGGTGGTTTGGGCTGGGCTTAGAGCCACCGAGAACAGTGCCACAGGCCCCACGGATGTGGAGCTGGAGGCTAAGGTGGAAGAAGTGGTGCTGGAGGCCATTGGGGCTAGGCAGGACTCCAGCAGCCCTGAGCTCCCCGCTTGGGTGAAGGAGGGCAGGGGTGTGGTAGAGGTGGTCTGGGAGGGCCTGGGAGGCAGTGATCCGGATATTACAGGGGAGTCAGGCAGGGGTCCAGAGGCCACACACAGCAGGTCTCCAAAGCTCCAGGAACAATCTGAGGCTGAAATGTCCAGAAAAGAGGAAGATGCTTCCAGAGATAGTCCTGAGGGTGTTGGTCAGGGGGGCCCTGGAGGAGAGGAAGGGTCCTTCATTTGGGTGGAGAGAGTGGCCCTCAGTGAAGACTGGGAGGAACTCTTGATGGAGGGCTTAGAAGCACCCCCAGGGGTGGAGTGTGCAGGAGGACCTGCGGCTCTGATGGGAGCACAGCCCAGAGAGGGTGGAGCATCCTGGGAGGTGGAGAGAAGAGAAGTGGAAAAATCAGAGGACATAGAAGAGAGGGGAAAGGTGGAAAAGCTAAGAGCAGAGAAGGACGGGGCAGAAACCCCAGGAAGAGAGGAAAGCCAGGCAGAAAAGGAAGAGAGAAAAGACGGTGGGGACCTCCTTCCCGCAGAGGTAGCGACAGATGAGGAAAAGTGGGAGGTGAAAAGGAAGGAAGAGGAAGAGCCGCTGGAAGTAGAAAAGGGAAGTGAGGAAGAGCCAGCCACCACAGAGAAGGCCTTGGTAGTAGAAAAAAAAGCAGAGGGCTCACCAGAGCCAGAGAGAAAAAGGAGTGAGAAGCCATTGGACCAGGAGAGAGATGGTGAGAGCCCATTAGACAGAGAGCCAAAAACAACTGAGATACTATTGGATGGAGAGACAGAAGGTGAGAGCTCATTGGATGAAGAAACTAAAGGAAGTAAACTATTGGACGAGAGGACAGGAGGTGAGGACTCATTGGATGAAGAAACTAAAGGACCTAAGAAACTATTGGATGAGGGGACAGGAGGTGAGGGCTCATTGGACGAAGAAACTAAAGGAAGTAAGAAACTATTGGACGAGGGGACAGGAGGTGAGGGCTCATTGGACGAAGAAACTAAAGGAAGTAAACTATTGGATAGGGAGGCAGAGGGTACTGAGCCATCATCAGAGGCGGAGAAAACCTCAGGCTCCAAGGAGGAGGCGAGTCCAGAAGAGCAAGGCAAATCCAGCAAGGGGGCAGAACTTCCGGTGGAGGATTCCAGCCAGCCAGGAGCTGCTCTTCGGGTCCAGGAGGAGCCCACAACAGAGGAGCAAGGACTGCAAGGCCCGGAGGAGCAAGAAGGACCGGCGGAAGAGGCAGCCAGGAAACCTCAGCCCACTGCTGAGAGTGAGGAACCTCCAGGGGATGCCACGCCTCTCCTGGCAGAGACCCCAGGCCCGGAGCAGCCTGCGGAGGGCCAGCCACTGCTCCGTGAGGAGGTGTCCGGCACCAACCTTGGTGACCACCCTGCACCGACCTATGCACCTGCCAGGCAGCTTGAGCTAGCTGAGGCCAAAGAAGGCGGTGGCCCTAAACAAAAGACGTGCCAGTGTTGTGTGGTCATGTGAGCCTACGCCTGCCGCCCAGCACCCTACTCCTCTCTTACAGCTACCTCGCTGCCTGGCATCGAGCAGAAGGTCCCAGGCACAGACAGGGTACCATAGGACTGGTGGTTGCACCCAGGAGCTGCTAGGCCCCTGTGTTTTCTTTCACCTGGGCTTTTAGAATCCCTGCCCACTGCCTGTGGCCCTGAATATCCCTTCTGCAATGAAGCCTTTATACTTGAAAATTAAATGTTAAGGCGCTCTGGCTTTTAAAAAGATTTATTTATTTGTTTATTATTTTCCTTGTTTTATGTGTGTTTGTGTTTTGTTTGGGCGGAACCATGGGCATGCAGTGCTCGTGGCGGCCAGAAGAGGGCGTTGGATCCCCTGACAGTGGAGTTACAGGTGGTTCTGAGCTGCCCTGTGGATGCCGGAAACTGTGAACCTGGCTCCTCTGCAAGGGCAGGAAACCAAATCTGGTCTTGTGCAAGCAAACAAGGCCTCTGAACTGCTTCAGACCCTTGCCATGTCTTTTGACAATGAATCACCCTCCTCAGATCCTGCTTGGAAGCTGACCTTACTAGAATCGAAAGGTTGTGACTGGGTAAGATGACACACGTATAATCCAAGCACTGGACGTGTAGCAGGAGGGTCACAAGTTTGAGACCAGCCTTGGTCACACGTCAAGACTCTGACACAATAAAGAAAACAACAACAAAAGGATTGGGCTAGTGAGAGCATTGATTCTGTAGTCACAAAAAGTTGTCAAAGATACAGATAAAAAAACCCAAAAAGTTGGTTGGGCATGGTGGCACACATTTTTACTTTCAGTCCTTGGGAGGCAGAACCAGGTAATCTGTGTGAGTTCCAGGCCAGCCTGGTTTATATATTGAGTTTCAGCCATAATGAGATCCTGTCTCAAAAAACCAACCAACCAACCAACAAACAAAAAGTCTAATCCAAGATGGCGATACAGCCTCTAGCCTGAGGCAGAGCAGGCTAGAACCTGGGGGCCGGAGGCCTCAGAAGGCCCAGCTCCTCTGGTGTGGGCAGGAAGTGTTTCTCATACCCAGAGTGAAGTGGGGCCGAGGCTCTCGGGGACTCTGTAACAGTCTGTAGCTCCATTTCCTCCACTTCCAGAATGGGTCCATCCTTGGGTGGTTGGGGCAGGCTGACCTCCTTGAGAGATAGAAACTTGAAACGCTGGTCCTCCCCTCCCACTTGGCCCAGTTGGAGGTTGGTGCTCCCACAGTTGGCATTTTCTCACCTTTATATAAGGTTGCCCAGACTTGCTGTTGGCAGGGTCAGGGACCCTCTCCCAGAGCCATTGAGGAAGCAGCTTACTTTCCTGCTGGAAGCACCTGGCCAGTGGGGACCCAGTGGCAAACATGTTGCTAGAATCCATGAACTTCCTGATGCCACCCAGTCAAGCCTTAGCTGCTGAACCCAACCAGGGCAGAGTCCCAGGTCTGACAGCCTTACCTGGTAATGGCCAGGCTCAGGACACCGCCCATCAGGAGCAAACCCCACAGGGACAGGACCCAGGGCAGAACTTTCCACCTGATCCCACTATCTGTGGGTGAGGAGAATAAATGACACTAAGTGGGTGGGGCTAAGAGTGGCTTTTCAGTGGGTGGGGCCAAGGGCGCAGGTATCAGGAAGAAGGGGTGAGATTTAGGGGTACAGGGGTGTGCTGACAGGTAAAGTCATGGCTGGGAGTGCTGCTGGATAACACAACAGCATTTACAGGAGCAAAATGCTCTGAGGCAGACTTGGGGTGTGGTCCTCCGGTCCCTCCTTACCCCTCTTCTACACAGAATTCTTTCCCTCATCAGGAGGCTACCCATCCACCACACGAAACCTAAGTTATGACTTCAAGACAGCCCTAGCCAGAAACGGGTAGACATCTCCCCAACCCCACCTCATACCTTGTAGATGAAGCCAAAGGCTGGGACCAGGTGGGCCCTGTCCTGCAGTGGTGGACACTGTCACCCACAGCTTGAAGGAACCCAAGTGAAGGTTAGGCAGAGTGACAGTCTGGGTGTTACTGCTCACTGAAGGACACAACCGGGAAAAAAAAAAAAAAAAAAAAAAAGATAGAAGAAGTAATGAAACCGTGTCCCGGGGCCTTGGCACTGTTCTATGTTCTTTCCTCTGTCTTCAACTTTGCACACAGCTCTCCCCTAGTTGTCTTTATTTATTTATATGGCATTTTCCCCTGGGGCGGGGGCTTTCCCCATAGGCATGCCATGGCACACATGCAGACATCAGAGGACATCAGTCTTTGCCACTTGGGGAGCCATCCAATATCCCCCGATCCCCAGTAAATTTTGTTCAGTGTCACTCCCTTAACAAATCATCTTCTGACCACCACCACCACCACCCATTTAAAACAGACCTCTGATTTGTACAGGGCTCTAAGCAGCACGTGGCATGCCAATTTGGAGTTATCTCCTTGGTCTACATCTGTGAAGCCTCCATTGGGAAGGCTGAGTTTCACCCCCATCCCTGAAGAGGGAAGATGGCTCAGAGGAAGGAAACAGGCGAGGGCACAGGAGCCAGTGCCTGTCCTTCCAGCTCCTCAGAATGCAATTTCCAGGTCTGGTTGAGATAACGTGAGACCCTGCGCTGGGAATTTAGTAAACTGTGAGAGGAGGACGCTGGAGTTCTTGAAATGTGTCTCCATGGTGAATCAGTTTTTGTTACTTTATTACTCTTTCACTGTGAGTCAGTAATAAACAGTTACTTTATTACCGTTTACTTTCTCTGCGTGTGTGATGGCCTAAGTGTGGAGGATGACTTGTGGGTTTCAGGGGTTCACTTCAGGCTTTCAGGCTCAAGGGCACAAACGGGTTAATCTGGTGAGCTGTTTCACAGGCCAGTGAGTCAGCTTGGTAGCCTGGTCAGATAACTGTTATAGTTAGGAAGATAAGAATACTGATTTTGGGGGCTGGAGAGATGGCTCAACGGCTAAGAGCACTGTCTGCTCTTCCAGAGGTCCTGAGTTCAATTCCCAGCAACCACATGGTGGCTCACAACCATCTATAATGAGATTTGATGCCCTCTTCTGGTGTGCAGACATACATGCAGGCAGAACTTTGTATATGTAATAAACAAATAAATACATCTTTTTTTAAAAGAATTATTTTGTTTCTTAAGTGGTGGGCATGAAACCCAAGGCCTTGTACACCCTGGATACTTACTCTACTGCTGAGCCATGCCCCAGCCCCTCCCTGGGGGATTCTAGACAGGAAGTCATTGCTGAAAGGCCATCCAAACACTTTTTTAAAATTCTGCTCTTTAAGAGTGTGTTTTTATGGGTGTGGGTGTCTTGACTGACTGTCTGTCAGTCACGTGGTGCCTGTGGTGACCTGAAGACACTGACAGGTACCGGAACTGAAAGTACTGGTGGCTGTTTGCTGCCATGTGGGTGCTGGGAACTGAACTCAGGGCCTCTGGAAGAGCAGTCAGTGCTCTTAACTGCTGGCCCTCTCTCCAGCCCCAGGGGTTTGTTCTTTTTTTTTTTTTTTTTTTTTTTTTTTTTGAGACAGGGTTTCTCTGTGTAGCCTTGGCTGGTGGCCTGGACTCACTTTGTAGACCAGGCTGGCCTCGAACTCACAGCGATCCGCCTGCCTCTGCCTCCCGAGTGCTGGGATTAAAGGCATGCGCCACCACACCCGGCCCGGGATTTGATCTTATAGTAAAACATCAGCCTATCTCAAAGCTAACAGAAGGAAATAAAAATCACATGTAAGCCAGGCAGTGGTGGTGCACACCTGTAATCCCAGCACTCAGGAGGCAGAGGCAGGCGGATTGCTGTGAGTTCGAGGCCAGCCTGGTCTACAAAGCGAGTCCAGGACAGCCAAGGCTACACAGAGAAACCCTGTCTCGAAACCACGGCCCCCCCCCAAAATCGCATGTAATTCTACAACCTGTGTGGACAGCGAGAGACATTTCCTTGCATGTCTGAGCCTTGCCCAATATGGAGACAGCTCAATACTGAGGGTGGGGGGGTTCTTTTTATGAAAAACAAGACCATCTAAGAAGCTTTAATCCTTTTTATATTTTTCCCTTGTGAAGTGTATCAGGGTTCCCTCACTGTCAATGAGTATAGACTCTCTCGCTGTCGTCTTTGCTTTATCAGGAGGCCCATTTCAGTGGTAGCCAAAGCTGTCATTGCCCTCTGGGGACTTGGTGACACAGAATTCCCTGGCGCTGGGAATGTAGGGGCAGGGCTGATGATAGGTGGGCCTTTGGGGAGGTGGGAGGGGCCAGGAGGCATGGAGCTTACCATTCATGCAGACCATGCCTCTGCCCTCCATGCACAGGGTGTAGTGAGTAGCGTGGCCCCGGAGCTGGCGTCTTGGTACCTCTCCCCAGGCTACAGCCGGTGTCCCTGGGGGGTCATCATGGAGTCTCCAAACCGCTGGCCCAGCAAGGGGTACTGTGAAGAAACCATGAGCATCAGTACCCACTGCAGTTCCATGGGTTTCCCCCCCCCCACTTCATTCTCCAAGCCCAGTTCTCACCTGATTCCTCTATGAATCCCCAAACTGAGGGTGCAGCAGCTAGTCCCCCTGAGTAGACTGCAGTCACTGTAATTCGATAGGGGACCCCTCCTTCAAAAACCCCTGGGAGGAATAGGGAGAAAGGAGCATTTACAGCGGGCTCTCCCTGCCCAGTGCAGTGCAGTGCAGTGCAGGTCCTACTTGTAGAAACTGACATTTGGGCCCCTGGGGGAGACTACTCCACATAGCGACAATGAGACCTGAAACTGCAGGGAAAGATCAGCAAGCTGTAAACAGTGCAGGAAGGGACAAGTCCCAGTCATGTGCAGTGACTTGTGCCTGTGGAGGCTGAGGCTGGGTCACACAGAGACCCTGGCTCCCCAAACTAAAGCCAAGGCTAAGGCTGTGGCTCAGGTGGTGGAGTGTGGGCCTAGCATGCAGGAAGCCCTAGTTAGGTCCCCAAGCAATGTGTTCTTTTGATCACTGAGACATTTCTCTAGACATTTGTTTTATTTTGTTTGTTTGTTTGTTTGTTTATTTATTTATTTATTTTTGAGACAGGGTTTATCAGTGTTACTTTGGCTGTCCTGGACTCTCTTTGTAGACCAGGCTGGCCTCTAACTCACATTGATCCACCTGCCTCTGCCTCCCGAGTGCTGGGATTAAAGGTATGTGCCACTAAGCCTGCCTGAGAAAAAAAATTTTGAAGAGTCTTTCACCATGTAACTCTGGCTTGCCGAGAACATGCTATGTGACCACCTGTCTCTATCTCCAGAGTGCTGGGACTAAAGGAAATTATAGAAAAAAACTAACTGGAAAACAAAACACAGTTGTAACAGTGGGGTTGGTGGCACATGTGTGTAATCCAGCGCCACCACTCCCAGCCATTTATTTTTATCTTTGATACAGGGTCATACTATATAGTTCCAATTGGCCTTGAATTTACAGATCTCTCTCTCTATCTCTCTCTCTCTGCCTCCTGAGTGTTAGGATTAAAAACACAAGGTGGCACATGCTAGGAATCCCATTATTTGAAGGGTGGAGGCAGGAAGATTAGAAGTTTAAAGTCATCCTTGGCAAGTGGATTCAAAGACAGCTAGAATACATAAAACCATGGTGGGGGTGGATAGGGTAACCAAAGCGTATCTGGGATATCCAGGGCTCGTAGTTTACACCTTTAACCCAAGTCAGCCTGCTCTACACAGGAAATTCCAGCCAGGCAGAACTGTCCTCTTTCTTTCTCTCTTTTCCCTCAGTGCTGAGATTACAAGTGTGTGCCACTGCGCCTGGCTCAGGACTGTACTGTTTTAAAGGTGGGGGGGGGGGGGGATTAAGGGACTGGAGAGATGGCTCTGTGGCTAAGAGCACCGGCTGCTCTTCCAGAGGACAAAGGCTCAGTTCCCAGCACCCACATGGCAGCTCACAACCGTCTGTAACTCCAGTTCCAGAAGATCTAGAACCCTGTCTGGTTTCATGGGTACTGTATGCACTGGGCACACATACATACATTCAAGCAAAGCACACACACACACACACACACACACACACACACACACACATACACACACACACACACACACACACACACACACACACACACACACACACGAGCTCCTGGTAGCTGATGAGTGAGTTCCAGGACAGCCAGAAATACACAGTGAGACCCTGTCTCAAAAATAAAACAGAATAAGGAGCCAGCTGTGGTGGCGCACACCTCTGATCCCAGCACTCAGGAGGCAGAGGCAGGCGGGTCACTAAGTCCGAGGCCAGCCTGGTCTACAGAGTGAGTTCCAGGGCGGCCAGGGCTACATGGAGAAACTGTCTTGAAAAACCAGAAAGAAAAAAAAAAAAAAGAAAGAAAGAAAGAAAATGAAGCTGGGTGTGGTGGCACATGCCTTTAATCCCAGCACTTGGGAAGCAGAGGCAAGCTGTGAGTTTGAGGCCAGCCTGGTCTACAAAGTGAGTCCTGGACAGCCAGGACTGTTACACAGAGAAACCCTGTTTTGAAAAACCAAAATAATAATAATAATAATAATAATAATAATAATAATAATAATAATAATAAAAACAAGGGTCTGAAAAAATGGCTCAGTGGTTAAGAGTGTATTGCTTTTACAGAAGGCACCATGTATGGAACTCTGGCTCCAGGGGCTACTTCAGCCATGCAATTAGAATATTTAAAAATCTTAAAATCACCAGGCAGTGGTGGCACACGCCTTTAATCCCAGTACTCAGGAGGCAGAGGCAGGTGGATCGCTGTGAGTTCAAGGCCAGCATGGTCTACAAAGGGAGTCTAGGATAGCCAAGGCTGCACAGAGAAACCCCGTCTCGAAAAACAAACAAACAAAAAATCTTAAAATCAGACAAAATGTGGAGATGTGGAGTTCTAAATGGATGCATCTACAAAACACTCCTGCCCATCAGGCTCAGGGAACATCGAGGAAGAGGAGGCAGAAAGACAGTAAGAGCCAGTGGATCAGGAGTTTGCTGTGAGACTGTGTCTTCCAGCACAGCCAAAAGCTTCCCCCATGAAGTGTCCCCAGTATAACTACCTAAACGTGAGTCAAACAAGGATGGCACCAACAGGCATGCCACCAAAGCACATGGGGAGAAGTGCATGGGGACCCAGTCTTATGCAAAAAACTCCAGGCTACCAAGGCACGCTGAGTGCCGGAGAAATTCTTCCTTAGGGAAGAGCAAAACGCTATTGTTGTCCAATAGCTCATGGTCATCTCTGAGAACATTCAAGTAACATTGTTCAGACTGAGCAAGTCATATTTAGGACTGTATGTGTATACATATGTATGTCTGTATGCATGTATGTGCGTATGTATATATATATGTATGCACAGACATGCTTGCAATAGCAATTCATGAAAAAAAGAGGCCATGAATTTCAAAGACAGGAAGGAGGAATATGTGGGCAGGTTTCGGGGGGAGGGACAGGAAAGAAGTGCAATTACATTATAATCTCAAAAAAGAATTAAAAATAAAATAAGTAGGTCTCCAAAGCAGGGAAGTGAGGTTCCGCAGCTCAGTCTGGGGAAGCAGGGAGCACAGTTTGCCAGCCCTCCTCATCGCTGCACCGGGGGCTGGTCCTCAAGGGGCCTTTATTCACCAGCACTTCTGCTCAGGTAGGCAGTGACCTCAGTGTAATTTTCCCCCAAGGCCAGGAAATAAAAGTGCAGACCACTGAGAGGCTTGGACACAGACCTGCCTGTGAGCGCATGCTCCTCTCAAAGGAGTCAGGCTTTGGAAAGCCTGCTTCTAAGCCTACTCTGCCAGCAACATGGGCCAAGGGAGGGTGCCCCAGAGTCACTAGTTTTCTGTCTGTGCCTGTCTGCCTGCCTGCCTGTCTGCCTGTCTGCCTGTCTGCCTGCCTGCCTGCCTGCTTGCCTGCCTGCCTGCCTGCTTGCCTGTCTGCCTGCCTGCCTGTCTGCTTGCCTGCCTGTCTGCCTGCCTGTCTGCCTGCCTGCCTGTCTGTCTGCCTGACTGTCTGCCTGTCTGTCTGCCTGCCTGCCTGCCTGTCTGTCTGCCTGTCTGTCTGTCTGTCTGTCTGCCTGCCTGCTTGCCTGTCTGCCTGCCTGCCTGTCTGCTTGCCTGCCTGTCTGCCTGCCTGTCTGCCTGCCTGCCTGTCTGTCTGCCTGACTGTCTGCCTGTCTGTCTGCCTGCCTGCCTGTCTGTCTGCCTGTCTGTCTGTCTGTCTGTCTGCCTGCCTGCCTGCCTGCCTGTCTGCCTGTCTGTCTGCTTGCCTGTCTGCCTGCCTGCCTGTCTGCTTGCCTGCCTGTCTGCCTGCCTGTCTGCCTGCCTGCCTGTCTGTCTGCCTGACTGTCTGCCTGTCTGTCTGCCTGCCTGCCTGTCTGTCTGCCTGTCTGTCTGTCTGTCTGTCTGCCTGCCTGCCTGCCTGCCTGTCTGCCTGTCTGTCTGCCTGACTGTCTGCCTGCCTGCCTGTCTGCCTGCCTGTCTGTCTGTCTGCCTGCCTGTCTGCCTGCCTGCCTGTCTGTCTGCCTGACTGTCTGCCTGTCTGTCTGCCTGCCTGCCTGTCTGTCTCTCTCTGCCTCTGTTCCTCCCTGCCCCTCCTGTCCTCCCTCTCCCCTCTTTCCCTCCTTCTATTTCTTCTCCCCCCCACTCTTTTCCTTCCCCCCTCTCCCCCTCTACCAAACTCCCCCACTCTTCCTCTCTACCCTCCGTCTTTCTCGCTCTCTCTCTCACTCTCACCTTCTCTCCCCTCACCCAGGCTGTGATCCTCCTGCCTCAGCCTCCTGAGTCCAGGTGTAGCCACCACAAGCTGGGACCCTCCCTTTCTTTTCGTTCAGTGCACAAGTAAGCCTCAGTCCTACAGTCTCCCAGCACCTCACTGCCTTCCTTTGTACCCGAGGCAGACATGCAAACATCAAGCCTCAGCCTTGAAGCCTGGGATGGCCTCTGCTGCAGCCTTTTCCTCATCAAGTTCCTGTGCCAACAGGAGATCTGCCTCTGGCCCAGACACCCACCACAACACAACAACCAGCGATCGCCAGAAAGCAGCCACGATGATAGTCAGCAGATGCAGACACCATGTGCTCTTGGTCCTCCAAAACTGTGAGCAAAACCAACTCTCTGTCCAGCCCCGGGTATTTTGTTATAGCGAAGGCACAGGTCGCAGTGTAGATGAGATCCCAGGTGTCCCAGGGCCTAACCTGGTAACAAGGTGCTGAGGTTGTCAGGGGGGAGATGGGTCCAGTTGACCTTGTCCAGGCTGTCATCATCTTGAACCCAGTCCACCACATACTCCCACGGTTTCCTGGTCCCTTGTTTCCAAGTCACCTTTAGCCCTGGCCTTCCATCAGTGTTACCGACTACCACGTCACGGGGGGCAGATTCTGGGCCTGGAAGTGGAAAGACATAGCCTTGACTGTTCATTCGGAAAGCCCCTTGTCCTCCCCCGCACCCCCAAGTTATGGGACAGAAGAACTCCACGTTGTTTTACCCAAGCACACCAAAGACATGTTGGTGAGAGGTGCCCGGCTGCTGCTGTTGCCAGTGGACACCGCAGCCCACTCCATCAGTGCAGGGATGGGGGACTTGCAGCACAGGACCTCTTGAGTCCTGGTGGTATTTCCATCCCCAAACCAGACTCTGTAAGTCACCTGCACGCAGGGTCCTGGGTCCTGAAGGGGAGGAGATGTTGTGGTTAGTGCACCCCCCCACCCCATTTTGTTGGGTGCTCACTAGTTATGATGGCAAGGCTCCTGTTAAGTGGGGCAGCGTGCGAGGCCCAGCTGATGGATGTGGACGCTGAGTCTCGGAGGAGGAAGAGGAGGAGGGGTTTACAGAGCAGGGCTGGAGAGAGTGAGTGTGAACTTTAAGGAGGAGCCCGGCTCAGATCTATCATCTCAGTACTAAATTATACTCCTACAGAGGTGGGAGGGCTTGCCACTCGTTTGAGACCAGCACAGGCTACATATGACCCTGTCTTGGCAGGGGGGAGGGGCAGGAAGTAAATCTAAAGCAAGCCGATGACCAACTTTACTAGACACCTTTGACCCTGCACCTCTAATCCCAGCCTAGGGAAACAGCCAGCTCAGACTCCCCATTGCTGGAACGACAGCTGCATAAGGTCACATCTGGCTCAGGCAGTGCTGTGGATAGACTGCACGACCTCGGGCATCCTAGGGAGGTTCTGCTTCCGGGCTGCGTTCCAGCAGGACCTAAGAGCTCTGAAACAGTCATTAAAGGCTCCTGGCCTGCCGCACACCTCCGGCTCGCTCCCTTGCGGCTTCGTAACTTCCTCCCCAGTGGAAACTTACAAGGATGGGAATATGTATGATCACTTAAGTGATTCCAGCAAACTCTAACAGGGCACCGTGTTTAACACCTTCAAAACCACCACTTAGGAGACAGAGGCAGGTGGATCTCTGTGAGTTACAGAGTATTCTGTCACTGAGCCCGCCTTTAAAATTTTTTTGTTTCTCAGGCTAAGATGCCATAACCTTGAACTCACTCTGGCTGGTCTCGAACATGCAATATTTCTGCCTTGACCTCTTGAGCAGTGGAGATCACAGGTGTGGGTCACCCTGAGTCAGAAGGACCAGGGCACCGGTTTGATGGCAGCACGGGAGCTTCCAGCACATGTGTTCCATCTTGCCAAGATGCACTGAATCGTGCCTGAGCCTAGACTTTCACCTCTGCTGTCTCCTGCCCAGGACACTGGATCCCACTCAACACACCTTGATCTCTCACAGGTAGGTGGAGACACACACCTCATCCTTACGCTCACCAAGCACTGCAAGAGAGCGTTGCAATCCAGGAAAAAACCTCCAGGGGGCAGCAGAGGAAGCCATTGCTACTTGGGCGTTCCCGGGCCCTGCAGAGAACTCTGGATTTGCCGCTCACCTTCCAGTGAAGCAGGGCTGTCCGATTGGCGGACGTGTCACAGACGGCCCCCGATACCCACACGTCTTCAGGAGCTGATGAGGACGAGGAAAGGCAGGTTCGGTTAGATGGACAAGACTGTCTGGCCCATGGTGGGGCTGAGGTCCAGAAATACAAGACAGATGGAGCCGCTCTCACCCAAGAGTGGTGTCTGGAAGGACAGGTCCGGGCTCCACTCGCCCCATGGATAGCCGTTCTCCACTCGGCAGCGGCCGGATACCTGGTATCTGGTGCCAGGTGCCAGGTTCTGCATCTCAACAGGAGTCAGCTGGTCGGTCTTCAGCTGTGGCTCCAGCTGGGGAAAGCGATGGGGGTCTCCCTATGTGCTAAGGAGACTTTCTTCTTTTTCCAACGCTGTGGCCCTGAGTCTGACACAGGCTAGGCAAGCCCTCTAGCACCGAGTTACACTAAGCCTTCAGGGGTGTGTATGTCTGTGTGTTCACGCTTGCATGCGTGTATGTGTGTGTACCTAGGTGTTGGTGCCAAGAGCCTGCCTCTGTTGCTAAAATCTTATTATACTTAAGCTGTACTTTATTATTGTGTGTACGAGTGTGTACACCATGCCTGTCTTATTGGCATGGGTCATACTCAGGACCTCATGCCCATGTGTCAAGTACTTTGATTGCTGAGTGATCTTCCAAGCCCCAGTCTGTGGTTCGTTTGCTTCTTTTATTTATTTATTTATTTTATTTTAAGATTTTATTTTATTTTATTTTATTTTATTTTATTTTATTTTATTTTATGTGCATTGGTCTGAGGATGTCAGCTCCTCTAGAACTGGAGCTACAGACAATTCTGAGCTGCCACGTAGGTGCTGTGGATTGAACCTGGGTCCATCTGGAAGAGTGAGCGGCAGGGCTTTTAACCACTGAGCCATCTCTCCAGCCTCCCCCCCCCCTTCCCTTTTTTGAGATAAATTTTAACTGGTTAAGAGACCCATGCAAGCCAGGTATGGTGGTGCACACTTTTAATCAAAGCAGGAGAGGCAGAGTTTCAGGCCAACCAGGATCACACAGCAAAACCTTGTTTCACGGCCCTTGCACCAAGCTACCCAGGGTGTTTCTATGGACAGCGATGCAACCCTGCTGCCCAGCGCTCAGGAGACTGGCTGAAGCCAGAGGACCACGGATTTGAGGCCAGCCTGGCTCCATAGGCACACTCTATCTCAAAAACCAAGAAACAAGGGCTGGAGAGATGGCTCAGAGCTTAAGAACACTATCTTTTCTTCCAAAGGTCGTGAGTTCAATTCCCAGCGACCACATGGTGGCTCCCAAGCATCTATAATGAGATCTGGTGTCCCCTTCTGGTGTGAAGGCTCACTTGTGGGCAGAAAACTGTATAAATAATAGATATTATTAAAAAAAAAAAAAAAAAAAAACAAGAAACAAATTAACAAAGTTGTTTGTGAGGCCTTCTACCTGGGATTTGGGGTGGCTCCATGACCGGTGTCAGGTGAGCCTGTGCTTTCTAGGATTTGGGGTGCTATCCCATCTCCTGGAGATAATGTGAGAAGGAGCGCCCCGGCACTCACCTGGGTCCACTCCTGGCCCTGGCGTCTTTTGTACCGGAATTGACAAATGAGAACCTTTTGAGGTGGCCACAAGGGCGGGGCCCAGGGCACAATGGCCTCCAGAGGCATTTCCTCAGAAAAGTCCACATCAGGGAAGAGCTGCGGGCTGTCTGGCTTCACTGCAAATAGGAGGCCAGAGGGCACTCAGCTAGGGCCTCCAGACACCCCACCCTTTCTATGGGGCACTATGCCTCACACACCCCACCCCACCCCCACCCCCACCACTGTGTTACTTTGGGTCTCCAGGTTCACAAAGTTAGGGGGCCAGAGAAGTTTTCCTCCTTGTGTTCCCCAGATGAGGAGTTGGTCGGCCATGGTGAACTGTTCCCGGGGAATGGTCACCCAGCTCTGCCTGGAAGGCACCTTCACCTCATGGGTTCTTTCAGAATGGCTATGAGGAGAGAAGAGATGGGGGTTGTCACAGCGTAAGCCACAGGCCAAGCTGAGATCCTTGCTTGGACTTCTTGTCCTCAACCTGCTCTGCTGGGGTCTGAAGGCCTGCTCTTAGGTCAAAACTGTGTGGCCTCAGGCCAGCAACTCAGCTTCTTTATTACTCTTCTTCAAGTGTATGCAATTTCTGTGCATTCTGGCCGGGTGGTGGTGGCGCACGCCTGTAATCCCAGCACTCGGGAGGCAGAGGCAGGAGGATCTCTGCAACTCCATCGTTATTAAATTTACTAAAAAAGGCAAACTAAATAGAGACTGGTTCAGAGGAAATACTTGGGGATTACGTATTTATTGGAGAGGAGGTTCCCATCCAGGCTTACTTTTTACAATCAAATTAAAAGTAAGTACATCTTCTATGACTCTGGGCTCTAATCCTGTGCTGGCCTTTGACTCTAATCATAAGAAGGTCACCACAGCTCCTTCCTTCACGATCTCCTACACGGAAACTCCACTACAGGGGTTAGGGTTGATAAACACTCGTGATTTACTACTGAATATCATTAACTTCACTTACCTGACTTTAAATCATTCTCGCCCTGAGCTAACTGATTTGTGCTGGTTATGCTATGACTCCAGCCCTCCCTTTTAAGAAGGAATTACAGTAATTGAGAACATCTCCAATTCCTCTGACCATTCTCAATGCCGATGGGCCCAACTAGACAACGCCAAGCTGACCTTGAGTTCCCTATCAGGCTCCGGGTTATGTCTAGGTAAAGTTATTCCCTCCTCCTATCAAGATCTCTGTAATATAACCATCACAGAGATATCTTCCCTTTCTGATTATATCCTTCCCAGTAATAACACCTGGTGGGCCTGTAACAATGGCCTCACTCCCTGCATATACTCCCCCCATTTAAAAAACAGTAAGACCACCTTTTGCATCCTTATTCAATTAGTCCCCCACTTAATATATTACATTGAAGAACAATTTTCCCACTACTGGGATCCTGTTACTGAACAAGCCCTACTTAGAACCAAACGTGAGCCTATAACTGCAATTACCCTGGCTGTCCTCCTCGGATGGGGCGCTACAGGTACTGGGGTGGGCATAACCTCTCTTGTCTTCTCCAACAAACATTATTCAGATCTTTGCCTGTCAATTGATGAAGACTTGGAGTGGATGGAAACTGCCATATCCCACCTTGAAAAATCCTTGTCCTCCTTCGCTGAGGTCGTTCTACAAAATAGGAGAGGTCTAGACTTGCTGCATCTTCAGCAAGGGGGACTTTTGTGCTGCCCTCAAAGAGGAGTGTTGCTTTTATATGGACCACTCTGGGGTGGTCAAAGATAGAATGGCCAAAGTTAGAGACGGCTTAGAAAAAAGAAAAAGACAACGAGAACAGGAACAAAGCTGGTTCCATAACTTATTCTCTACCTCCTCTTGGCTTACTACCTTGTTGCCCTCCATTCTGGGCCCCCTGGTAGGATTTCTCCTCCTTATTTCTTTTGGCCGGCCCCTGGGCTTTTAGACGCCTCACTGCCTTTATAAAACAACAGCTAGGTGCTCGAGATGCTCAAGCAATACAGGTGCATTGTCATAAACTTGACTTGACAGACCAAGGCCATGATGAGCTTGAACACTAATGTGCCTCCGTTCCCCCTTCCTTGACATGGTGAGAATGACATATACTCGGATATTGCCTGTCATAAGGCATGGGCACCTGCAAAGAGTGTGGGACAAGGTACCACAGGGGGAGGACCGGATTGTCCAACTCTGAGTCCCCTGAGAAATAAACCTGATTGCACAGAGGTTGATGTCAAAAACTGTCTTGTTCGCTGTATGTTGGGGATGCCCACATAGATCAGGACCTCCCTCTCCTCCTCAAAAAGACATCCTGACAAGCCAGTCTGGCCCTAGGAGGATCAGGTCAATGCTTCCCCCCTCTGGTTAATGCCCACTCCCTCCAGGGACCAACGCTCACCCATATATAGTGGATCCATCTGCCTCCTCTTTTAATTTTAAGAGAGTGAGGACAAAACAAATACATATATATTATTTTTGTTGCTGTTTTTTCGAGGCTGAGTTTCTCTGAGTAACAGCCCTGGCTATTCTGGACTCACTTTGTAAACCAGGCTGGCCTCAATCTAACCCACAGAGATTGCTACATTGTTTTCTTCTGTGAGTTCGAGGCCATCCTGGCCTACAAAGGGACTCTAGGACAGCCAAGGCTGCACAGAGAAACCCTGTCTGGAAAAAAACCAAAAACAGCTCCACATAAACATTCTGAAAGAGCTCAGCAGTGGGCCGGGTGACAGATAGTTCACACCCGTCATCCCAGCACAGGAGAGACAGAGACAGAAACAGGAGGACCGTTAGAGGCCAGCTTCACACAGAAAGAGCCTGTCTCAGAAAACATGTCTTCCTCCACCCCTCTTTCCAAAGTGCTTTCTGCTGCCCTTTACTTAGCCCAATGGAAACGGAGTGTCCATACCCTGCGTTCTAAAACCCCACCAGGACCAGCTTTCAATGTTGTGATTCCACGCTAGACAGGTTTTGGCTTTTTTTTTTTTTTTTTTTTTTTTTTTTTTGGTTCTGAGACAGTTCATGGATTGAGGCCCACATTGGCCTCAAACCGGTTCTGAAGCTGCACGTAGCTTTGAACACCTGCTCTTACCTCCATCTCCCAGTTGCTGTGGTTGCAGGTGTCTGTCACCATGCTGGCTTAGACTGGTGTGTTCATAGAGTGAACTAAACTGCTCAAAAAAAGTCAAGTTATCTGCCTGATGGCACAGAGCAATTTAAACCTGCTTCCCTAGTGCTACGTGTTTTCTTTGCCATGTGCCTACCACACTGATGGGCTGCATCAACCCTGGGAGTCACGTGCAGTCATTACTGCGGGGGGGGGGGGCGGCGGTGCTGAGAGAGGGAAAGTGACTGCGTTATGCAGTAAGGAAAGGAGTGGGTTGGTTTGAGGGTCTTGTGAGTGTGGAAGGGATTCGTCGTCCTCTTAACCCGTTGAAATCCGAGTGGCCACTTCCCGTGCCCAGACCATTCCAGAGTACTCACTATTTCTGACTCCGGTGATACAGCACAGGCGGAGTCTCTAAGTTGCCCAGAGGTTCCCAGGAGCAGTTCAGGATTCCCAAGGGACCGACGCTGTAGCAGTGCAGTGGGCTGGGACTGCCTGCAGGGGCGCAGAGAGCCGGGAGGACCATTATCAAGTTCCTCGGACCTGAACTTGCTGGATTGTGGATGTGTCCATCCTCCGGTAGCACGGGGCGGGGGGTGGGAGGTGGGGGGGCGTTGCGGAGGAGGGATGGTGCAGTAAGGTAGCCCAGGGCCAGGCACGTGTTGGGACGGTGTAGAGGTAGTCCGAGCCCCTCTCCGTCCTGTTATATCCTGTTGCCGCCCAAACCCCGCCGCCATACTTGTGACCCCCCAAGCAGGCCACTTCAGAAGCCGCTCACCTTGGGGCTGCGTCCCGAGGAGCAGCGGCAGCAGCGGTAGCAGCACTTCCAACGGCATAAGGCGCACAACCCAGGGGCGGCTCATGGTTCACAGGGACAAGTGACATCGCCTGCGGGAAGGAAACCACCCCGCCCCTGGCGGGAAGTCCCCAAATCCGCCCACCCCAGCAATAACACGCACGCGTGCAAATGCTCAGAAGTCAACCTTTATTTTGGGGTGGGAAAGTCGGCTCCTGCCGTCAGCCCTGGGATCTGCAACAGGGTGCAGTGGTTTGGGCACTGAAGGAAGAGGAGTAGGGGGCAGGTTACACTGGCATGGCCAGGGGACAGTGGCTGCAATTAGGCTTGGATAGGAGACAGGGGTTCAGTGTGGCTAGTTTTGGCAGGTGAGTGTCTGGTTGCAGCTGGGCTCAGTAAAGGCCTGGGGGAAAAACTCAGCCACAAAGATCAAGTTTCAGTTTTTGCTGAATTAAGAGTATGGCCCGGAGCAAGGTGGGAATAGGTTGCACCTTGTGTCGTGAGAGGCAGAGTGAGGAAACAGCGGAGCCCTCAGTGCCTTGCCGGTAGGAATGCTCATGAACTTCACGCAGCCAACAGCAGATAGGACGGACAGGTCCACTTCACCCAACTGAGCGCCTAGCAGAAACGGAGGATTTGACTATCCGTACATCCCACCACGCAGCAGAATTTGGCAAGGCCGGGCGGCAAATCCCTTCTGCTCCGAATCACTGCAGGAGACCCTTGCCAACTGGGTTGATGACTGTAGAAGGCCTGGGGGGGTGTGGTCAGGGCCAACTGCTCGCTGGAGCCCACAGCTGTGTCCAGTTCGCTGGCTTGGTTGTTTGTTTCGGCTTCTCCATCACTGAAGAAGTCCCCTGCAAAACCAAGAGGAAGAAATCAGGGCTCAGAGCTCAGCCACTGTCACCTCAGACTCCTCCTGTCTGACCCGGTTACATCTCTGATCTGGAGGATCAAAGTCGCTGTTCTAAATTTGATTTTATTCAGTTATGGGTTCAAATGCTGGCTCTGCTGTCAGTTTCAATGCTAAGCCTGATTTTCCTGTCATGGCTTTCATGCTATTTTTTATTTAATGTGGACCAGGTAGAAGAAAGTATGCATTTGGGAGGTAGGCTCCCTAAGTTAAAATTGTGAATGAGATTACTTACATCTCTGATGATCAGTTTTCTTTTCCACAAAGTGGTAGGGGTGGTGGTGGGGGATAATAACTTCTATTTTATTTGGTTTTGCCGGGAGTGGGAAACTGAATACCAGTAAAAGCACAGTAATATTTGGAACACCATGAGCACTCAGGTGAACACTGACGTTTATTGACTGTTTTGATTGCTTTACTACATTAATTTCTTCTGCCCTCTAAAGGGATAGCTACTGAAGTGCCGCTATTGCTGCCCACTGTCTAAATGAGACAGTCGTTCCTCAGCAGGCTTGCATGAGGACACAGCCGTTTCATCACAGAGGCAACCCCAGGATGCCTGGCTTCCAGCCACCTCAACTCTACATCCTGGTCCTAGGGAAGCTTAGAGGCCAGGCAGAGGTGTTCTCACTTCACATGGCTAGACAGGCATCCTGCACCCACCACCACCACCTTCTTTTTAATTTTTAAGACTAGGTCTTCCCCTGTAGCTCTGGCCTGGACCATACAATCCCTCTTCTGTTCTGGCTATCTCCGACCTGGCCACCTGTTCCAGGTGGATTGCCTTCCCTCAGCACTCACCTGGAGAGTCGTCGTAGGCCGAGTCGTCATAGCCCAAGCCGTCCTGTTCTTTCCAGGGCCTTTTAGGACTCCCACAGACATAGATGGCCCTACGGATAAATGTGCGACCACACGTCTTCGTTGGTTTCTCTTCATATGTCTTGTCCGGCAGATACCCGTGGACTGCCCAAGAAGCCAGCTCTAGCAGCAGCAGCAGCAGCAGCCCACGAGTTGCCATGCTCAGCTGAGAAGCCTGCGACCCAGGTGGCTCTGTCTGCACCAATGCCTCACCTCATTTATAACAGGCTGGCTCCCACCCAGTGACCTTGGGTTATCTTCCAAGCAGAGGGAAGTCAGTGGCAATTTGACCCTTACCATTTCTTGGCCAAGAGATAACCTTTCATGAAGACAGGGTGACAAGGCTCATCTCTCTGTCATCTTCCACAACTGAGCAATTCTCTTGCTCCAGGCTCATCATATTAAGTGCCGGGATTATAGGAGTAAACCACTGCCCCTCTTTCTTTCGTTTTTTCAGACAGATTCTCCTAGTTAGCCTGGCTAGCCTCAAACTCTTCACTGGAGCTGGAGAGAAGCCATCTTCCAGATGGCCTGAGTTTGGTTCCCAGCACCCAAAGCAGACAGCTCACAATTGTCAGTAACTCCAGCTCCAGGGGGTTCAATGCCCCCATCTGGAACCTGCATGCACACACACATACATATGTGCACATATACAGACATAAATAACAGTTTGATAAAGCCATATCTTTTCAATTAATTAATTAATTATTTTACATCCCAAGCACAGGTTCCCCCTCCTTCCTCTTCTCCCAGTCCTGAGTTCTAGGCCAGCCAGAGCTACATTGTGAGATCCTGTCTTAAAAGGCCCAATTTAAAAAATTGTCTTAGAGTTATGTATATATTTTTATTTGTCTTTGTGTGTGTGTGTGTGTGTGCCACATTTATGTGGGTTCTTTTTTCTTTTCTTTCTTTCTATCTTTTTTTTTTTTTTTTTTAGACAGGATTTCTCTGTGTAACAGCCCTGGCTATCCTGGAACTCTCTTGTAGATCAGGCTGGCCTCGAACTCAGAGATCCGTCTGCTTCTGCCTCCTGAGTGCAGGGATTAAAGGTGTAAGCCACCACACCTGGCCTTCTTTTCTTTGTTTTCAAGTCAGGGTTTTTCTTTATAATAGGCTTGGCTGTCCTGGACTAGCTTTGTAGACCAGGCTGACCTTGAACTCACAGAAATCCTCCTGCCTTTGGCCCACCCCACCCCAGCCCAGCCTTACCCCCACCTCCCACCCCCAGTATTAGGATTAAGACATGCACCACCACATCTGGGCCTTTCTGTGAGTTCTTGTAGAGGTCAGAGAGTTCATCAAACCCCTGGAGCCGGTGTTAAAGGTTGTGCTACTGGGAATAGAACTTGGATCCTCTCACAAAAAGAAAATGCTCTTAGCCACCAAGCCGCTTCCAGCCTCTGTGCAGTTCTGGATGGCCTGGAATCTGACACATGCACAGGAAAGGCCTTAGGGCTGCATGGATGTCTCCGTCCGTATCATCATGACTAAGCATGTGGATTCTAGTGCTAAAGGAAAGTTTTATGTCATTTTCACCTTAACCTAAAAACTAAGAACAAGGTTGCTAGGGTAGAGTGCTTGCTGAGTTCTATTCAGGAAACTTTTTATTTTATTACTTTATTTGCATTGATCTTTTACCTGCATGTATGTATGTGAGAGGGTGTCAGATACTCTGGAACTGGAGTTTCTTCATACAGTTGTAAGCTGCCATGTGAGTTCTGGGAATTGAACTCAGGATCTCTGGAATTGCAGCCAGTGCTCTTACCCACCGAGCCATCCAGGAAGCCTTTTATATTTTTTAAAATTTGTTGTTGTTGTTGTTTGAGACAGGGTTTCTCTGTGTAGCACTGACTGTCCTGAACTTGCTTTGTGGACCAAGCTGGCCTCGAACTCATAGCGTTCCGCCTGCCTCAGCCTCCCAAATGCTGGCATTAAAGGCGTGCGCCACCACTGCCCAGCTCCAGGAAGCCTTTTAAAAGCCAGGTTTGTAGTATTGTCTGATCCCTAGCAATATGGGGCAGGGGCGGGTGAGGGATAGACAGGCAGAATCCTGGAGTGCATGAACTGGCTAAAAGGATGTGATCCAGCTCAGTGAAAGGGCCCGACATGTGGCGCATGCCTGTAATCCCAGCACTTGGGAGGCAGAGGCAGGTGGATCATTGAGAGTTCGAGCCCAGCCTGGGAACTGAGACAGGAGAATTGCCATCACTTCCAATCAGCCCAGGCTCCATAGTGAGTTCCCAGCCAGTCTGGGACACAAAGCGAAACTCTCTCTAAAAAGTAAAATAAGCGTGTTGACCAAGCCCCTGATGGTGGGCAGGTCTAGGTTTGCATCTCCCCTCTGCCACCTTTCTAGCTGTGTGATCTCTCTGTGCCCCAGTTTCTCATGCACATAACAGGGAGGCTTGGATGAGTGTATCAAGTTTTTTTCATTGTCACTCTCCGCGGTCAGCACTGTGCACCTTTGTCCTTTCCCCCATGAAGTTCTCAAGGCCCAAATTGCTCAGGTGGGTGGTCCAGGAGTCACATCCTGAAACGCTCTCTGGAAAGGGTCTGGTCCTTTGCATAGAGCACAGCCTTTGCCCTTTTCTCTCCCACATCCTGACGCCTGGTCAGGAGCCTGTTGACAGACAGGAACAGGTCACAGGTCCCTTGGGGCCTGACTCACTGGCTGATGCAGCCAAGACACTCTTTTGTGCTTTAGACAGAATCTGAAATCTGAGCCTACCCAGCTAAGATAAAATCCTGGCCCTTGTGTGCTGAAAAGGTACAGGCAGAGCGCGCGCATGTGTGTGTGTGTGTGTGTGTGTGTGTGTGTGTGTGTGTGTGTGTGTGTGTGTTTGCTTTACAGGCCGCTGGGGGCATGAGGGTGGTGTGGGATGAAGTGTTCAGCATCCAGAAAGAAACATACTTGGTCCTGGTGCCTGGGACCAGGGATGGGATCTTATTTGGGAATAAACACTTTGTAGATGTGTCAAGGACCTTGAAGTGACATCAGGGCCAGGAGTCCAAGGTCATCTTCAGCTACACAGTGAGTTTGAGGGCCAACCTGGGCTGTATGAGACCAAAAAGCTAGGGGCTGTGGAAAGGGCTCTGTGGGCAAAGTCTTGCCTTGTAAGCACCAAGTGCAGATCATCACTCCGCAGATTCATAAAAACAGTGGTGTTCACCTGTAATCCCAACACTAGGGAAACAGAGACTGAAGAACCCATGGGACTCATGGGATAGCCAGTCTAGCCAATCAGGAGCTACGGCTTCAGTCAGGGTCCTTTAAAAAAAAAAAAAAAGATGGAGGGCTGGGGCCTGGGTTGTTGTTAATTTACCAGTATGGCCCAATAATGTTTATTATCAGGCCTATAATTATTATTATGGCAGTATAACCCAATATCAATCAATCAAGACACAGACACTTGTTATGTTTTGGTATAGCTTTAAGTTAACCTGGAACTGGGCAGATACTAATCCCCTAAACTACTTTCTAATCTCATGCCATCTGCTTCTAATAATTTCTATCAAGCTCCCTCCCTCCCATCCACTGATGGGGGCGCTTTCAGCAAATATGGCCATTTGGACCCCTTGTGTTCTACTTGACAAAAACCTCTCCTGCTCCCTCCCTTTCGGTGACCTCTTGGAGAACTCTCCAGGAGACCTCCTGTCTTCAGCTTCCTCAATAACCAGATATAGATCTGTTTCACCTAGGTTAGCTCCAGTCCTACTGTCCCACGCTTCTTGGGAACTGTCAGCTCAGGGCTACCTGACCATGCAGGGAACATTGTGGTATGACCTCGCTATCACCCTAGTTCCCCCTCTGCCCCTACCCCACATCCTGCCTTGTGCTTATAAGCAGCCTGAGAAAAATAAAATTTTGTCAGCTTGATCAGACTCTTTGACTTGCTGTCTGTTCCTTGCGTCTCTTGTCCCCCTATTCTCCGAGGCTGGGTGAATGTCAGTGCTGGATTTTGGGGTGCCATGTTGGCCGGAACGAACCCAATTCCTCCAAGGCTCGCTTGGTTGATGGGGGCCAGAGGTTGCCCCTGAGGGAAGTTTCCTGATCCACAAGGAGGAAGGATGGTTGCCCTGTAAATCAGTCTTAGAGGCACTCAATAGTCCAGTGACGTCCCCGTTTGCAACGTGGGCAGACTGTGGCTGGTTGGAGCTCGGCAGTCAAGGGTGTGTTAATTAGTCTACCTGAGAGGAGAGTTTGGCCACTTTCCAGGGTCTTACGGAGCCGGGGGGGGTCCGTGGGTCTCAGTGGACTGTCCAGCGGGTCTGGACAACTGGCGCCTCCCAACGTGGGGCTCGACACGACGCCTTTGGAGAGAACACCGCCTCAATATCAGTGGAAAGACTGGCATTCAAGACTTGGAGTCTCCTGAGCGGTTCTCAGGCAATTGGTGAGTTTCAGGCGGTGCATGTCATAGGTTTCTAGTGCATATCATAAATCTCTCTTTCATTATGGGACAAGCAATTTCTCGACATGATCTCTTTGTTCCTGGGCTTAAAAATTCACTCAAGAAGCGAGGAACTAAAGTTAAAAAGAAGGATCTTATTAGGTTTTTAAAATTCTTAGCTGATATCTGTCCATGGTTTCCACAAGAAGGAACTATTAGTGAGAAAAAGTGGCGAAGGGTTGGGGATTGTCTCCAGGATTATTATCGTACTTTCGGTCCTGAAAAGGTGCCTGTGACGGCTTTTAGTTACTGGAATCTCATTAATGAAGTCCTTAAGACTCATCATGATTGGCCTGATGTCAAAAACGTAATTGAGGAAGGAGAGCAGCTCCTCCATCGCTGCTCCCGGTCGCCGTCTGTGACCTCTCGGTCCCGGCCTCAGACTCCTGAAGGGAGCCAGACCCACAAGCTGAGTCCTGACTCGGAGATGGCTGTTGGGTGTTCCAATTCCTCTGTTCCTCTCTCCCTGCCTGCCCTGTCTCGCCCTTTGCCTCCGCTTACTGGCACTGCAACAGTATATCCTTCCCTCATTGATTTTGGAGATGATGAACCTCTTGACCCTGGCGATGCTGCCTCGCTGGAAGAAGAGGCCGCACGATACCATAACTCTGACTGGCCACCTGTGAAATTGGAGGCGACCCTAACTGTGTCCAAGGAGACAAAACCTGATGACACTCCCTCCTCAACTTTAGCTAACCCTAAAACAAAAAATTTTGGGGATCCTAAGCCTCTCTCTGTTTCTTTCCTCCCTCCTTTTCACCCTCCGCCTCCATATGGTCCTCAGCCACTTAATCAGATTTTCGCTGTCAACCCTCCACTCTGTCAGGCACGAATGGTCACCATTGCTGACCTCTCGACCCTCTCTGAGCTAGTCCGTAACAGACAGGAACAAATTGTTCTCCTTAAGACACTTAGGGATCTGGACCAACAGCTCGCCGGTCTCTCATTTTTGGATGGTGAGGCACTCTCTGAGCGGCCACCCCACACTATGCATGCTTTTCCACTTTCATTCCGTAGCAGTATGACTATTCCTAGTGGGGGTGCAACACCTGCTCGCCAGACATCAGGACATTCTCCCGGGGGCCGGAAGGAGAGTGAAGGAGAGGAAATGGACGAGGGAGAGGCCAAGGAGGGCACTGTGGGCGATCCGGAGGCTCCTGTGGAGGAGCATGCTTTGGTCTATACTCCTCTATCCTTGTCTGTTATAGAGAAAATGAAAGCAGCTGTGACAAAATATGGTGCAATAGCACCCTTTACTCTGGCCTTGTTGGAGGCTTCTACAGAGGCCTGGCTCACTCCTAATGAATTTAAACAACTTGCCCATGCCTCCCTTGAAAGAGGAGACTTTGTACTATGGAAGGCTGAATTCCAGGAGGCGGCACAAGATTTATCAATGAGAAACGCCCATAATGAAGGCACTCGAGATTGGACCGCAAACAAAATATTGGGTGACTCCCCCTTTGATACCCTCAATGAGCAAATTGCTTATACTCCTGGCCTCCTGGCACAGGTGAGACAAGCTGCCCTTGGTGCCTGGAAAAAGCTCCCTTCACGGGGCTCTGCCTCAGTCGCTCTTACAAAAATCAGACAAGGCCCTGAGGAACCTTATAGTGATTTTATCAGTCGCCTTAATGAGACTGCGAGCCACTTGTTTGGACCTCAGGATCCAGAAAATCCTTTTATCAAGCAGTTGGCTTTTGAGAATGCTAACCCGACATGTCAGGACGTTCTTAAGCACCACCGGAAAGGAACTCTTTCTGATTACGTCGGACTTTGTGCAGGTATAGGGCCTAGTCATGCAATAGGCCTGGCCATTGGAGCCGCCCTTCAGAAGGCTGGTCTTGGGTCTTGTCCTTTGCAAAGAGCCTGCTTTAATTGTGGCCAGCCTCCCCCCCCTGACAGCCCCCCTCTGTCAGCCCACAATCCATTTCAGATCTCTGGCGAACAAGTGAAAATAGCCCAGGATTGGACCTCTGTACCACCACCAGCACAATATTAACACCTGAGGAAGGAACCAGATTACTTCCTACTGGAATATTTGGTCCCTTGCCTGCTAATACCTTTGGTCTAATCATTGGACATGCCTCTTCTGCCTTAAAGGGCATTCAAGTTCATCCCGGTGCCATTGATTCTGACTATTCGGGAGAGTACCAACTCTTGGTCTCTGCCCTACAGGGACCCCTATATATCCCTGCTGGTCAAAGCCTGGCACAGGCCCTGCTCCTCCCTCTGGAGCCTGGGCCCTCTAGGGCACTAGCTAAAACCCGCAATCTTGACCCTTCATCCACAGAGGCATTCTGGGTGCAAAAGATTTCTCCCTCCAAACCTATGCTCACTTGTTTCTTACTGGGAGGTCTTTTAAGGGGCTCCTTGATTCCGGAGCTGATGCCACAGTAATAGCATATGAGCATTGGCCAAAACATTGGTCCTTGACAGAATCAACGACCCATTTGCAGGGCAATGGACATTCTCAAAATCCCCTCATTAGTTCTTCTGCAATCAGATGGTCAGATCAGGAAGGCAACTCAGGATTGGTCACTCCTTTCATTATCCCAGACCTTCCTGTCAATCTCTGGGGCAGAGACATTTTGTCTCAAATGAATGTGTTGATGCTTAACCCCAATGTAACAGTAACGAAACTCATGATGAACCAAGGGTATCTACCGGGTCAGGGACTGGGCACTCATGCCCAGGGCAGGACAGCACCCATAGAGGCCTCTCCAAGAAGAGGAAGAGAAGGACTTGGTTACCCTTTTTTCTAGGGGGCCTTGCCATAACTGCACCCCTACATGCGGACAAGATTACTTGGAAGTCTTCGTCTCCAGTTTGGGTTGACCAATGGCCCCTTTCCAAAGAAAAACTCGATGCGGCTACGCTGTTAGTGCAGGAACAGCTTGCTGCTGGACATATTGAGCCCTCCAACTCACCCTGGAACACTCCTGTATTTGTTATTAAAAAGAAATCAGGCAAATGGAGACTTCTACAAGATTTACGAGCAGTAAATAAGGCCATGGTAATAATGGGAGCATTGCAACCTGGCCTTCCCTCCCCCTCTGCCATCCCTCGTGATTTCCGTAAGATAGTTATCGACCTTAAGGATTGTTTTTTCACTATCAGGAGAATTGTTTTTTCACTTTGCCTTTAGTCTCCCCCAGATTAACTTCCAACAACCCATGCCACGATATCAATGGAAGGTGCTGCCCCAGGGGACGGCTAACAGCCCTACCCTGGCTCAAAAGTTTGTGGGACATATTATACAACCCGTGCGGGATGCTTGGCCTTCTATTTACATCCTTCAGTATATGGATGACCTCCTCTTGGCAGGTCCTTGTCCACAAGGGCTTCTCGCCTGTTTTCAACAGCTTCAGTGCGCTCTCTCTGCCGCTAAACTTAAGGTGGCTCCTGAAAAGATTCAAATGTCTGAACCTTTCATGTATCTGGGGTATGAACTCCAGTCACAACAGGTCTATGTCCCCAAGCTTGAGGTACGAACCTCATCTCTTCAAACGCTCCATGATTATCAAAAATTTCTAGGAAACCTACAATTTCTTAGGCCTCATTTAAAGATACCTCCTGAAGCTTTGGTGGCCCTCTACCAGTTACTAAAGGGAGACTCTCACCCTTCCTCCCCCAGAGAACTTACACCTGTGGCTACAGAATCCCTTACCTAAATAAATAACTAAATAAATAAATTAACTAATTAATTAATTAAAAAAAAAGAATCCCTTACCTTAATCAACCACAATCCACCTTTCAGTTTGCCCCCCATGTACCTCTCGTGTATATACTCTGTGCTACCAGTCACTCTCCCATTGGAGTTTCCTGGCAGGGTTCATTGCATTCTCCCACCAGGGGAACTCCCCTCCTTTGGGTCCCTCTGTCCTCCTCCCCGTCAAAGGTCCTTGCTACCTATGCTTCATTGCTTGCCCAACTCATAGTAAAAGGAAGAAGGATGTCCCGACAGCTCTTTGGTAAGGAACCTGATTTAATAGCTTTGCCGTATACGGCGGATCAAGCCAACTGGCTTCTCCAAACTTCCTTCGATTGGGGCACCGCCCTTGATTCATTCCCGGGACAGCTTGACAATTATTATCCTGAAGATCCCCTCATTCAGTTTGCCCGACTTCACCCCTTCGTTTTTCCACGAAAAACAGTTCACAGGCCACTCGTAAATGCCCTTCTGGTGTTTACTGATGGTTCCTCAAATGGCCGTGCAGCCTATGTGATTAATGGAGAAACACACACCTTCGTTACCGACCTTCTCCTCAGCCCAATTGGTTGAGCTCTTTGCTGTGCTCCAGGTTTTCAAAACCTTTTCCCATGATCCTCTTAATATATCTACAGATAGTGCACATGTGACACATTCTGTTCCCTTGTTGGAAACTCTCACATTAAAGCCTCTTCACGGGCCTCCTCCTTATTTGCTGAGATACAAAAGTACATTCAAACTCGTACCCCTCCTTTCTTTCTTACCCATCTCCGAGCTCACACTGGCCTTCCTGGCCCCTTGTCAGAAGGCAACGCCCATACTGACGCATTTGCTTTAATCCTTTTTGATCCATTAACTCAGGCAAAGCACGCCCACTCCGTTCATCATCTCAGTGCCACCCCCTGCGTCTTATGTATAAAATTACTAGGGAACAGGCAAGGGAGATAGTAAAGGGTTGTCATTCTTGTGTTTCCCATCTCCCCGTTCCCCACTTGGGTGTTAACCCACATGGAGTGCTCCCCAATGCCCTATGGCTCCTTTTGGCAAACTCAGAGACCTTCATGTCACTGTTGATACCTTCAATGGCTTCATTTTTGCCTCTCCTTTGTCGGCTGAGGCCTCTAAGGATCTTGTTACCCACACACTTTGTTGTCTCTCCGTGATGGGCCTCCCTAAAACTATTAAAACTGACAATGGCCCAGGATACAGTGGTAATAAATTCCAGGCCTTTTGTGCCTCCCTTGGCATCAAGCATATTACAGGCATTCCTTATAACCCTCAGGGCCAAGGCATTGTCGAGCGGGCGCATCAAACACGTGAAAACACCCTCCAGAAATTAAAAATCCATTCCCCAACACTCTACCCTACCCGCCCCCCCCCCATAATTGGCTCTCACATGCGCTCTTCGTGCTTAATTTCCTTACCCTTGACCAAAATAGCAAGTCAGCTGCTGACCGTTTATGGCACACTGGCTCTCAACATGGCCATGCTCTGGCCCACTGGAAAGATCCCCTGATGGGTCAATGGAAGGGCCCCAACCCAATCCTCATTTGGGGCCGAGGGTCGGCTTGCATTTTTGATACTGAGGAAAATGGTCCTCGATGGCTCCCCGAAAGACTTCTTCGACAAGTTAACCCATCGCCCAGCATGGAGGACAATACTCCTGCTGAGGCTCCATCCTTTTCTGTCTCCACAGAACATAACACCAATCCAGCCGGCCCTGACGACGATGTGCCTGTTATTCCTGGTCCTCCTGATGGGCCCTCCGTTTCACATGCTCGGATTGGAACGACCTCAGACCAACATCCATTACCCCTGGAATTGGACGTGGGTAGTTCTCTCCAAGAGGGGCGATCCTGTCTGGTCTTCCTCGCGGATTTCTCCTGTTATTTGGTATCTTGACTCATTGACCCATGACTTATGTAAAAGGGCACCCAAACAGGCTTTGTGCAGCTTTAAAAGAAGAACGCTGCTTTTTTGCAGATAAATCCGGGGTGGTGAGGGACAGCACACGTAGAGTACGAGAAAGACTGGAAAAATGAGAGAGAGAGAGAGAGAGAGAGAGAGAGAGGGAGAAAAGCAAAAGCTGGTATAAACACTGGTTCTCTACTTCTCCATGGCTGTCCACTCTTCTTCCCTCTGTTCTCGGCCCACTTCTTGGTCTATTACTCCTGGTCTCTTTCGGTCCCTGGGCCTTTGCTCGACTGACCTCTCTAATAAAGAGGCAGTGTGATGACCTTGCAGCAAAACCTTTACAGGTTCACTATCTGCGCCTGGCTGAGCCTGACTCTAAGGATGAAGCCCCCCAAAGATCATCACACCCCCAAAGACCATCGAGAGGGTGCGAGGCTTAGCACTGCAGGGAGTTCTGCCCGCACTCCTTCCTTGGCAAACTCCTGAGAAGCATGCCTGATTGCATAAAGGTTGGGCGCGAAACCATGGCAACAGAGGCCCCCCTTTCCCCCCAGCAAAAGCGCCCGGGAGGTTGAGGACATGGTCAGTCCAGAGAGACTGAACATTGACCTTTTAACGCAATGCCCATCTCTTGAGGGGGATCAGGCCTCTACTTCCCCCTCTCTGTTTTCATTACATACAGTAAAGGGGGAGCTGATGGGGGCGCTTTCAGCAAATATGGCCATTTGGACCCCTTGTGTTCTACTTGACAAAAACCTCTCCTGCTCCCTCCCTTTTGATGACCTCTTGGAGAACTCTCCAGGAGACCTCCTGTCTTTAGCTTCCTCAATATAGATCTGTTTCACCTAGGTTAGCTCCGGTCCTACTGTCCTATCTTCAGCTTCCTCAATAACCAGTATACATCTGTTTCACTAGGTTAACTCCAGTCCGTTTGCACAGGGCTACCTGACCATGAAGGGAACATTGCAGTATGCAGCAGTAGGGGGCTGACCTCACTCTCACCCTAGTTCCCCCTCTGCCCCTACCCCACATCCTGCCTTGTGCTTATGAGCAGCCTGAGAAAAATAAAATTTTGTCAGCTTGATCAGACTCTTTGACTTGCTGTTTGTTCCTTGCGCCTCTTGTCCCCTCATTCTCTCCCTAGGGGTCCGTGAGTCTCAGTGGACTGTTCGGCGGGTCTGGACAATCCATAATCCCAAATACTTGCTAATGCTCTTCATCTGGGCCAAGTCTCCACTCAGGCCATGTGCTTCTCCTCCACTTAACCTATGATGGCATAACCTTCTCCTCCTCTCCTCTGGTCTCTCTCCTTCCAAAGATTCTCTCTGTCTCCCCAAGCCTGGGACCCTTAGCCACCTGTCCCATTTGCCCTGCCCAGGTGTGAAGGCCTTTTATTGGTTAGGTTCTCAGGCAAAATACAGGTGGAACAGAGAGACAGCAAGCAGCAATTAGCATCAAAATACACCAGACCAACGCTGGGTCAGTGACTAAAGTGCTTGTCACTCAACTGGCTCTTCAAGAACTATGTAAAAGTTGGGTGTAGAAGTGCAACTGTAACCCCAGTGGTCCCACGGCAAGATGGAAAGTAGGTCCAGGAGCATCCCTGGAATCTTGGGAAGCTAGCCTGCACACGGGAAGAAACTCTGCCTCAAGCACTAGGGAAAGGGAAAACCCACACCTAAGCCTGGTTTCTGACCCAGAGACCTGTAGTCACACAGACATATGAATACACAGACACAAAGAGACGCACAAATGGGGCTGGAGGTTAAGAGCCCTGACTGCTCTTCCAGAGGTCCTGAGTTCAATTCTCAGCAACCACGTGATGGCTTACAGCCATCTATAATGTGATCCGATGCCCTCTTCTGCAGATGTACATGCAGGCAGAGAACTGTATACATAATAATAAATAAATAAATCTTTAAAAAAGTCATACAGACACAGAGACACATAAAGCCACACAGATATACACACAGACACATATGTAGCTAGCCGTACACACACACACAAATTCACAGACACACATACATAGACACTGAAACATGAAAAATACACATACACAAAATTTAAAAATATATCTTTAGCTGGGCGTGGTGGCACACACACCTTTAATCCCAGAACTTGGGAAGCAGAGGCAGGATAGCTGTGAGTTTGAGAGGCCAGCCTGGTCTACAAACGGAGTCTAAGACAGCCAAGGCTACAATAAACATTGTCTTAAAAAAAAAAACAAACAAGCAAACAAAACATACATATATATATTTAAAACAACATTTTTTGTTTGGTTGGTTTTTTTGGTTTTTGGTTTTTGGTTTTCAAGACAGGGTCTCTCTGTGTACCCTTAGCTGTCATGGACTCGCTTTGTAAACCAGGCTGGCCTCAAACTCAACAGCAATCCACCAGCCTCTGCCTCCCGAGTGCTGGGATTAAAGGCGTGCACCACCATGTCCAGCTAAAACAAAAAATTTTAACAATACCTTTAAAAAAGATTATTTAATTATTTATTTAATGTGAGTGCTCTGAATGTTCACTTGCATGCCCTAAAAAGGCTTCAGATACCATTATAGATGGTTGTGAGCCACCATGTGGTTGCTGGGAATTGAACTCAGGACCTCTGGAAGAGCAGCCAGTGCTTTTAACCTCTGAGCCACCTCCCCAGCACCTCTCCCTAGGCCCCTAAAACAAAACATTTTTTACAGTAAAGATGGCTGGGGTCAGGGCTGGGTGGCAGAGCGGCAGCCTGGCGTGGTACAGTTGTAGTACCCATGCCTAAGGCTTCGGAAATGCACAACTGAAGGGAGCGCCCGGAGCAGCTCGGATCTGTCTCTGCACTTGCTTCCTTTATTTGCCTCTCATTGTTCAGGGCTGTGGCGTGTTTCCACATGGAGGATTTCAGTTAAAATCAGTCCCAGAAACTGGGCATGGTGGCACACACCTTTAATCCCAGTACTTGGAAGGCAGTGGCAGACAGAGCTATGTAAGTTTGATGCCAGCCTGGTCTACAAAGTGAATCCAAGACAGCCAAGGCTACACAGAGAAATTGAGAGACCAGAAGAATGAAAAATTGTATTTCAGGGTCACTGGAGCAAAGTGTAAGAGACAGGCCTGTAGGCCTGAGCAAAACCCAGACAAGATGAGGTAGGTATATCTGGCCAGCTGTGGGGAGGAAACCAGCCTGGGGGGCCCCTAGCTTGTTACTGAAGTCACATGGCTATGTTCCTTTCTGCCCCAGGAGATAGGGTTGCTAGGAAACCAGGAGAGGGGGAGGGGGGGAGAGAGGGGAAGGGAGGGAGAAAACAACAACAACAAAAACAAAACAAACAAAAAACCCAGAATCGTTTGTGACTTTGGCGCCCTCTCATGACCATTTTAAAGCACAATATATCCTTTCGTTTCTCAACCAATAGGCTCTTGCCAGACTGGGCGTGCTGGGAGGGAAAGGGACCTATAAATTACTTCTACGGATACCACTGCATTGGTGGCAGTTGGGGGCCCAGCTCAAGCCGCAAATAAAGATCCTCTCACGTTTGCATCGGTTTTGTCTCCTGGTGGTCTTTTGGGGGAAGGTCTCGAGAAATGGGTACAGCAAAACCCTGTCTCGAAAAAACAAAAAGTCATTCCGAGAGAGAGCTGTGTCCATCCATTTTCTGCTCATAAAGTTTTGCTGAAATCATCCTGTTACACGACCCTTTTGCGGTGCTTTGACTAGGTTTGGCCCCCATAGATTCATGTGTTTGAATGCCTGGCCATAGGGAGTGGCGCCGTTAGGAGGTCTGGCCTTGTTGGAGGAGGTGTGGCCTTGTTGGAGGAAGTGTGGCCTTATTGGAGGAGGTGTGGCCTTGTTGGAGGAAGTGTGGCCTTATTGGAGGAGGTGTGGCCTTGTTGGAGGAGGTGTGGCTTTGTTGTAGGAGGAGATGTGGCCTTGTTGGAGGAAGTGTGTCACTGTGTAGGTGGGCTTTGAGGTTTCCTATGCTCACGCTCCTCCTTGTGTGCTCCTCATGACTGGCTTTGGATCAAGAGGTAGCACTCTTGGCTCCTCCAGCACCATGTCTGCCTGCACGCTGCCATGCTTCCTGCCGTGATGATAATGGACTAAACCTGTGAAACTGTAAGCCAGCCCCAATGAGATGATGTCCTTTAGTAAGAGTTGTCTTGGAGCCAGGCATGGTGGCGCATGCCTTTAATGCCAGCACTGGGGCAGGCAGAGGCACGCAGATCACTGTGAGTTCAAGGCCAGCCCTGTGTACAACGTGTGTCCAGGACAGCCAGCGCTACACAGAGAAACCCTGTCTCGAATAACCAGAAAGAAAGTAGAGAAAAAAGAAAAAAAAAGGTGTCTCTTCACAGCAGTGGAAACCCAAAGACACCTTCTAACACCATTGTACACAAACACAAACACGTCTGTGCATGAGTTTCCCAGAAGTTTCTGGCATCCATAATTTGGACACTGTCAGATCTTCCTCTTTCAGAGCTAAATAAACACACACTCACACATACGGATTAAAATGGTTTGCTTACAGCCTTATCAGTGGAGTGCATATAAAATGTTGGGGGTTGGCCAGCGTGAGAGGTCCCATGGGCCCGAGGGGAGAGCTTGTGCTCCCCCTGAGCCACATCCAGGCGGCACAGTGCTGCTCACCGGGTCTCTCCTCACTACCCGCCTCCCCTCTGATCTTTTCTTTCTTGGTTTCCTGACATTTGTGTTCACAAGGCTTGCCATCTGCCTAGGAAATGAGTTACAGATATTTCCTTTCAGTTTGCTATTTCTCCAGATTCCCTATGATGTTTTGTCCTGGTCTTGCTGTGACTCCCAGAGTGACCTCCTTGCCCAGAGCCCATGGTTCTTGGATTATGTGTGCATACCACCAAAGCATGGCTCTTTTTTTTTTTTTTTCCATGCTTTGTTTTTTGTTTGTTTATTTTGTTTTTGTTTTTCCAGACAGTGTTTCTCTGTGTAGCTTTGGCTGTCCTGGATTCGCTTTGTAGACCAGGCTGGCCTCGAACTCACAGCGATCCACTTGCCTCTGCCTCCCAAGTGCTAAGATTAAAGGCGTGTGCCACCACACCCCGGCCTTTATGATTTTTAAAAAATATATGTATAGCTGTTTTGCCCGAATGTATTTTTGGCTGTGAACCTACCTTTTTATGGCTGAGGTCATTTCTCCAGGGCTTGCATGTATCTATGTCTGTGCACATGTGTGTGCAGTACCTGAAGAGGCCAGAAAATACCATCAAGTCCCCTGGAAGTTACAGAATGTTGTTAGTCACCATCTGGGTGCTGGGAGCCAAACCCACGTCCTTTGCAAAAGCAACAAATGCTCGTAACCTCTCAGCCATTTCTTCGACTCCATAAATATTTATTTTGAGATAGGGTCTCACTATGGAGCCCTGGCTGGTTCTTGAACTCAAAGCGTCCTGCCCACCTCTTCTCCTAGATATTGAGATTAAAAGCACGTAGGCTGGGCGTGTTAGCACACGACTTTGATCCCAGCACTTGGGAGGCAGAGGCAGGCAGATTGCTGTGAGTTCGAGGCCAGCCTGGTCTACAAAGCGAGTCTAGGACAGCCAACAGCAAAGGCTAACACAGAGAGACCCTGTCTCAAACAAACAAACAAACAAAACAAAAACAAAACCAAAAAAAAGAAAGAAAGAAAGAAAAGAGAGTAAAAGCACATATCACCAATGCAGGCTCTAAAGAGTTTTGATTATTTTTTTAAAGAAATAATTTATTTAATTTTAGTTTATGTGCATTGGTGTGAGGATGTTAGATCTCTTGGAACTGTAGTTACAGACAGTTGTGAGCTGCCATGTAGGTGCTGGGAATTGAACCTGGGTCCTTTGGAAGAGCAGACAGTGCTCTTAACCACCAAGCCATCTCTCCAGCCCTGAGTTTTGATTTTTTTTAAAAAGATTTATTTTATGTTTTACTTATGTGTATGTATGTGTAGCGGGGTGTTGTACAAGTGAGTGTAAGTGCCCTTAGAAGCCAAAAGAATGTTAAATTCCCTGGAGCTGGAGTTCTGGGTGGCTGTGACCCACCTGATGCAGGAACTGAGAACTGAGCTCTTCACTCTCTTTTTCACTTTTTTTTTTTAAAGATTTATTTATTTATTATACAGTGCTTTGGCTGCATATACACCTGCAGGCCAGAAGAAAGCATCAGATGTCATTATAGATGGTTGTGAGCTACCATGTGAGTGCTGGGAATTGAACTCATGACCTCTGGATGAGCAGTCAGTGCCTTTAACCTCTGAGCCATCTCTCCAGCCCCCTCTTTTTCACTTTTTTTTGGAAACAGCTTCTTACCCTGTAACCCATAGTAGCCTGGAGGCAGGCTGCCTCAGCTTCCCAGGTGCTGGGAGGGGAGGGAGTTTGAGTTCATTTTTCTTTCTTTCTTTCTTTCTTTTAAGATTAATTTATTATGTATACAGTGATCTGGCTGCAGGTACATTTGCAGGCCAGAAGAGGGCACCAGATCTCATTATAGATGGTTATGAGCCACCATGTGGTTGCTGGGAATTGAACTCAGGACCTTTGGAAGAACAGTCAGCGCCCATAACCTTTGAGCCATCTCTCCAGCCCCCTCATTTCTTTTTTTTTTTTTACAGTAGTCATGTTAGGTAGAAGCAGAGCCTACACTGAGCTGGCCTGGGCACTGGGCTTGCTTCTGTCGGCCATGTACTATCAACCTACTAAACCACAAGACACAGCTTCAGAAGCTGGCTTCACCCCTGCGCCCAGGGTCTTTCGTGACCGAGGCTGGCCTAGAACTCGCTATGTAGCTGAGCATGAGCTGGAACCCCTGATCCTCACGACCCAGGCTGCAGGTGTGCCCTACTCCTCCCAGACACAATCTTGTTTTCTGACCCATAGACCCCCTCATCAAAGCTGTCTCTGCTCGTCAGTTCCCACTTGGTTTCCAGGCTCTCTCCCAGTCTTTCTCCCTAACAGTTGGAGAGCTTTGTTCTTTGTTCCGAAGATGCAAATGCCCCACTGCACCCCGCACCAGCGCAGATGCATGACTTTGTAGGTCCCCATGTCTGCTTGTAGATGCATGTTGTAACTTGGACCAAGCATTGTATGATTAAATCCTGTCTGTATCCTTTTAGGTTGGTGCTATGCTGTTTCTTTGTTTGCTTGTTTGTTTGTTTGTTTTTGAGACAGGGTTTCTTTGTGCAGCCTTGGCTGTCTGGACGCACTTTGGAGACCAGTCTGGTCTTGAACTCACATCGATCTGCCTACCTCTGGTCTCTGGAGTGCTGGGACTAAAGGCGTGCGCCACCACTGCCCGGCTCTGTTTCTATTTTTTTTTAGAGAGAGCAGTGCTAGTTCACTTCCTTGTTCTCTCCCAGCATAGGTTGGCCTTTCTGCAATGAAAGCAGACATAGCTGACACATAGCTGCACCTCTCACTGTCCAAACCTAGCTTAGCTTTGCCTTTGTTTGTTTGGAGTTCTGATGATTGTTTTATTTTTTTATTTTTGAGAGTCTTCCTGTATAGCTCAGGCTAGCCTTAAACCTTTGATCCTTCTGCCTCAGCCTCCAACTGCTAAAAGTTCAGGCCTAGCACACTCTTAGAGTGTCAGAGGAAGGCGCCAGGGGCCCTAGCACACTCTAAAAGGTGAGAGGAAGGCGCCAGGGGCCCTGCTCTTTAACACGTTGCCTTGTCCCTTATAATAAGGTCTCTCACTGAACCTGGAGCTAGGCTGGCTGTTTTCAAACTTCTGCGATCCTTCATTCTCTGTCCCTAACTGTGCTGGAGTTACAGGCCTGCACATATGATGTATTTCTATTACATGTGTGGGGTGTGTGTGGTGTGCATGCGTGTAGAGGCATCTCATATGTGGATGCACATGTGAGGGCACAAGCCTGTGAAGGCCTAAGGTTGGCCTGAGGGGTCTTCCACAATTGCTCTCCATCTCACCATCTTATTCCTTGGTGAAGGATCTCTCAGTTTTGTTTTTTTTTTTAAGATTTAATTATTATGTTCACAGTGCTCTGCCTGCATGTTCACCTGCAGGCCAGAAGAGGGCATCAGATCACATTATAGATGGTTAGATGGTTGTGAGCCACCATGTGGGTGCTGGGAATTGAACTCAGGACCTCTGGAAGGGCAGTCAGTGTCCTTAACCTCTGTGCCAGCCTGAGCTCACCAGTATTGTTAGTCTTGCTAGCCAGCTCACTCTGACAATCGCATCTCCAGTTCCTCAGTACTGGTATCACAGGTGGGCGTCATGTTCCCTGGTGTTTCCATGGGTTCAGGGGACCAGAACTCTGGTCCTTATGCTTGCACAGTGTTACCTGCCAAGCCACCATCCTAGTCTTCTGTTGGGTTTAATTCTAGCTCGCCCTCTCTTTGCAAACCCTCCTGAAAGGTGATGATAGTCATGCAGTGCTTCTCACTGTATGGTCCATGCTCCTTCCTAACTCCTCAGCTCCGGGGATAGTCCCCCCCTCAGCTCCCATGTGCTACAAATGCAGGCACCACCGTACCAGCCTGGGACAGTCTTGTCATTCAGCTTTTGTGACAAGATCTTAACACTGGACTATCTTGAGTCTACACAAAGAACACGTTTGCAGTGATGGGATGTAACCCAGGTTGAACAAGTGCTGAGCCAAACTCACCCCCAGCTCCAATTCTTGTTTTGTCCTGGTCCATGGTATTTGTTTTAGGAACCAGCCTGTCCATCAGTCTTGGGCCGGAAGCTCTGACTTCTGTGGTGGATTATCATGTGGAAAGACTGTTTTGTTTACATCTGTTGACTCTTTATAGGGCCTCACATAAGCCCAGGCCGGTCTTGAACTGCTAATCTTTCTTCCTGCACCTCCCCAAGTCTGGATCACAGGATGTACCTCTAGGCCTGGTTTCTCAGATGCTGACACTAGAACCTTTGGGTTCATGTAAGGCCCGAACCCTACCCCCTAAGCCATGCCACTGAGGCCCAGTGCACCAGAAGCTTCATGACTTATCTGCACATGAGGAGATGGGTTTTAAACTCTTTCCAGAACAAGTGTGAAGATGCATGCTTGTCACATAGTAGTCAGGAGCCTGAATTGTGAGTTCCACAGCAGCCTAGGGCTACATAATAAGAAACCTTGTTGCTCAATCCTCAATCCGTTTCTTTTTGTCTCAATTTCAGTGGAGCCCAGCTCCCTCCTCTACTTACCTCAGGAAACACAGTCGCCTTTCGTGAAGGGCTGCAGGCTTTTCCTAACCAGGAGGCTTAATCACTTGCTACTTTGTAGCCTGCACCAACAGCTTGGTGTTGTCAAGAGGACTTCATATTTCCTCTTTTAAAAAGCTTTCAAATCTGGAGAGATGGCTCAGTGGTTAAGAGCGCCACCTGCTCTTCCGAAAGGTCCTGAGTTCAATTTCCAGAAACCACATGGTGGCTCATAACCATCTGTAATGTGATAGGGCGCCCTCTTCTGGCTTGCAGGAGTACATGCAAGCAGAGCACTGTATACATAATAATAAATAAACTTTTAAAAAGTTTTAAAGGGGCTGGAGAGATGGCTCAGAAATTAAGAGCACTGCCTGCTCTTCCAGAGGTCCTGAGTTCAATTCTCAGCAACCACACGGTGGCTCACAACCATCTATAATGTCATCTAATGACCTCTTCTGGCATGCTAATATGTACATGCATTAATAAATAAATCTTAAAAAAAAATAAAACCTTAAAAAAAGTTTTAAAAAGTTTGTATGGAGCTGGGCATGGTGGTACATGCCTTTAATCCCAGCACTCAGGAGGCAGAGGCAGGCAGATATCTGTGAGTTCGAGGCCAGCCTGGTCTACAAAGCGAGTCCAGGATAGTCAAGGCTACACAAAGAAACTCTGTCTAGTAAAACCAAACAAACAAAGATTTGTGTACAAAAGGGTGCACTGTGGGACACACTGTGACACATTACAGTGTCCATGACAAGATTTTTTATTTTAATTTATATTTGTAATTAAGATTTTTTTCATTTGTGAAGGAGGTTGCAAGAGAGGAAGGCAAATACAAAGAAACAGGTAGATGAGTGGAATTGGGGCACATGAGGTGAAAATCACAAAGAATGAACAAAAAGTTAAAAAAAAAAATGATACAATGGATTAAGGTACTTGCTGCCAAGCCTGTCAACCTCAGTTCACTCCCTGTGGCAGGTGTGTGCCTGTACATATACAAACAATAAATGTAATAAAAATTACCTTTTCTTGGGGAGTGGGTGCAAACATGCACATGTGTGGAGGTCAAAGGGCAACTTGTTAGTCCTCTTCTTCTGCTGTATGGATCCAGGGAATTGAACTCAGGGAGTCACGCTTGGCAGAAAGTACCCTCACCCACTGAGCCATCTCCTCAGCCCCATACAACTTTTTATTGTTGTTGTGTTTTTTCTTTTTTCTTTTTTTTTTCTTTTTTTTTTTTTTTTTTTTTTTTTTTTTCGAGACAGGGTTTCTCTGTGTAGCCTTGGCCATCCTGGACTCACTTTGTAGACCAGGCTGGCCTTGACCTCACAACGATCCACCTGCCTCTGCCTCCCGAGTGCTGGGATTAAAGGTGTGCGCCACCACGCCCGGCTTTAAGTTGTTGTTTTTTCAAGACAGGGTTTCTCTGTGTAACCTTGGCTATCCTGGACTCACCCTATTTGTTTATGGAAGTTTTTTTTGTTTGGCGGATCACTGTGAGTTCAAGGCCAGCCTCTGCCTCCCGGGTGCTGGGATTAAAGGCATGTGCCCAAGGCCGGCAAAGGCGGGCAAATCTTTACTTGCAAATGTCCATCTCAATTAGTCAATGGTCTGGTTCAAAGCCTTTGCCGTCTGCTATATTGTAGGCATAAAGTTACGACATAATTCAAATGTTGAGTTTTGTACCCGCCCCCGTATCTATTTGCAATACTTGCTCTGAGAATCTCCTGTATCAATGTTGTGTAAGCACTGCTCCCCAATTGTCCCCCTGATACATAAATAAAGCAGTTTACAGCCAGTTTGCTGAGCAGCAGAGAGAACAGAGCTGGACTTCCTGCTAGGTAGAGGAGGAGGAGTTAGAAGAGGAAGGAGGGGGATGTGGGGTGGGGGTGGGGCATGATGGGATGAGGACTCAGCCACAGGAGAGATGAAGATTCAGCTGGAGCAAAGAAAGAACTACAAAGCAAGCGTAGTGGATGTAAACATGTTTTTGTTTTAATTCCAAGTCTGGGATATGAAACAGACTTGCGTGAGGGTGTGCGGTGTTTGTCCAATGAAAACACACTTGTGAAAACACACACACACACACACACAAACCCAAAACAGGAGGCTTGGCTTTTTTGGTCTTGGCATCATTTCCTATGGTTTGGCTGTTCACTGCTCCACTATGGGATGCTCCTAGAGAGAAACGCTCCAGAGAATGCTTCGAGGTTCCAGGTTCTGGCTCCTGCTCTGGATTCCGGCTGCTGCACTTGCAGTCACCTTTGCTGAATTGCTGATTTGCTGTTTAACGGGTCTGCTGAAATCCTGATTACGAAGAGTGGAATTGCTCCAAGGAAAAGGTCTACTTCTCCTGTTTCCGTTAACCTGTTTTCTCTCTATCTAGGGTAGGTGGGTTGGAAGGGAGGTATAAGCATTAAGGAGCTTATGCTCCTTTAAAGTAGTTTTGAGAAAGTTCAAAGCCTTCAAGCAAGTAATTTGAAGATTGCGGCAAAGATGGAGTCAGGATAGCACAGAGGGATAAGAACAGACTTAAACTGCTCAATTGTGTTGTGTAGCTTATTTTTATTTTATTTTTTGGGTTTTTTTGAGACATGGTTTCTCAGTGTAACCTTGACTAGTCTGTACTCTGTAGACCAGCCTGGCCTCGAACTCACAGTGATCTGCCTGCCTCTGCCTCCAGAGTGCTGGGATTAAAGGCGTGGCCACCACACCCGGCGTGAAGCTTATTTTTAAACAAATATAAAAGAGTCTCAATTATTTGCATGATAGCCGGCTTATGGAAGAAACTAAGAGAAACAAACACTTTTTATAAAAATAACGTCAACACTACATCATCAATACTGGATCTTTCCCCAGGGCTCCTTCCACATATCCTGTTATTGCCTGTTGTCATGGAGACCCTGCAGCTTTGGATCTGCAGGACCAGCCCCTTCACAGGCTCTGCCAGTTCATAGATGGGGTAGGCCAACCAGGTGGTAGCTGAGTTGGTCAGCCTGGCCGCTCTCCTCCACCTGCACATCAGGAGACCTCTCTAGTACTGTCCAGGCTAGCTCATCCAACCCTTCAGCCTCCAAGGGGCAGGGCCCTTATGCCCTCGGGCCACCCTCCCCTTCCTCCTGAGCCTTGAGAGCCATGAGGGCCAGTTTCACTGTGCTACCCAGACAAGGTGCAGGACCTGCTCTTTTGAGTGCTGCTGCCAGCTCTCTAGAGTGACCCAGGTAGTGAGGGACAGGGCTAGCTCTGCACAACCGTTGGACGTCAACATGGTCCCGGGCAGTAGTCCAGATCAGGGCCAGGCCTAGGCTTTACCATGGCCGCAAGCAGCAGGGCAGACTGCTCACATTAGCTTATTTCCCTCTACTTAACCTCTCTGGTTCTGCCTCTCTTCAAAGGCTTTAAACCATTCTCTCTTTCTCTCTGTCTCGCTCTCTCTCTCTCTCCCATCTCTCCATTGCATATCTGCACATCATAGTGGCTCCCACTTTGGGTGGGGCACAAGGCAGACCACCTCCATTGTATCATGGTAATGGCCTCTGTCTGTCTGTCTGTCTTGCTCTTGAGGTTTTTGTTTTGTTTTGTTTTGTTTTACAGCCAGACCCATACCTTTAGTCGCAGCACTCAAGCAGAGGCAGGTGGATCTATGATTTTGAGGCCAGCCTGGTCTATAGAAAGTGTTTTCCAAAATGGCTGGGGCTACAGAGACAAATCCAGTCTTGAAAAAAACATTTTTAAAGAGGAAAAAAGAGAGTCTATTTAGTTTTTGATGGCCTAAAATTTACTATGTAGATAAGGCTAGCCACAAATTCAGAGAGATCTGACTGGCTCTACCTCCCAAGTATAAAGATTAAAAACCTGTGCCCCCTGACCAGCCTTTTGTTTTGTCTTAGTTATTGTCCTAAGAGCCTCTTACTCTAGAAGTGAAGATCATTCTTTTAGATATTTTTTTTCTGTGTGTAGCGTGTATGTATGTGTATGGCTGTGAATGAACACCATGGATATGACTGGAGGCCTTAAGAGGGTGCTGGATCCGCAGGAGCTGGAGCCACAGGTCATCACGGGTCATCTTGCGTCAAGGCCCAATACGCTGGGGTTACTCACAGAAGCAGAAATCACTTGAGAGTGCTGCATCATGGAATGCCCATCCCAGCATGAATTACAGCTCACAAAAGCTGGGAACCTGGAGTGCGCTGCAGTCTGTAGTGCAGTCGGTTGGAAAGCATCCTTTCCAGGCAGCTCAGCTTCTCTTTGATTCTTTCAGATTGCTTAGCTTTTTTTTTTTTTTTTTTTTTTTTTTTTTTTTTTTAAGACTGGGTTTCTCTGTGTAGCCCTGGCTGTTCTGGACTCACTATGTACAACAAACAGGCTAGCCTGGAACCCAGAGACCCTCCTGCCTCTGAATCCCAAGTGCTGGGACTAAAGGTGTGCGCCACCCTGCCCAGCTGATAGTCTTTAATTTTGTGTGTGTCTAAGTGCAGGCATAGGCACTGTTGGTTGCAGGAGCTCATGGAAGTCAGAAGAGGACTTGGAACCCCTAGGACTGGAGTTACAGGCCTTCTGTAAGCTGCCTTGTGATGCTAGGAACCAAATGCATGTCCTCTTAGCTGCTGAGCCATCTCCCCAGCTCCTTTAGCCTGGTAGTATCTCTTAGCTGTTCTTATATATAAGTTTGGGGAGGGAAGAATCTGGTCAGTTTCAGAGACTTCCTGAAGCTTTTGAGTTGCTTACTTCCTAAAAGATGGAATGCTTCTTTCTTTTTCTTTTTTTTTTTTCTTTCAAGACAGTTTCTCTGTGTAGCCCTGGCTGTTCTGGACTCACTTTGTAGACCAGGCTGGCCTCGAACTCACAGCAATCTGCCTGCCTCTGCTTCCAGAGTGCTGGGATTAAAGGCATGTGGCACCATGCCCAGCTCTAAGATGACCCACTTTTAATCCAATATTGTGAGGTGGGAATATACACTTTAAAAAAAATATTTATTTATAACATATATAGCCTTCTTCCTACATGTAGGCCTGTACACCAGAAGAGGGCACCAGATCTCATTATAGTTGGTCATGAGCCACCATGTGGTTGCTGGGAATTGAACTCATGACCTCTGGAGGAGCAGTCAGTGCCTTTAACCTCTCAGCCACCTCTCCAGCCCCCGAACACTTCTCTTTTAACATCTGTGTATTAAAAAGATTTCCTCCAGGCCGGGCATGGTGGCGCACACCTGTAATCCCAGCACTCGGGAGGCAGAGACAGGCAGATCAATTTGAGTTCGAGGCCAGCCTGGTCTACAAAGTGAGACCAGGACAGCCAAGATAACAGAGAGAGACCCTGTCTCAAAGAAAAGAAACAAACAAAAAAACCTATAAAAGATTTCCTCCAAGATGCAAGGTTGTAATCGCCCACACAACAGCTTGCAGGTGCAGGAGCACGTGTGCGTGCAAATGGAGGGCAGAGGGCAACCCTGGCTGTCAGTCCCCAGGCATGCCTGTCAGTGGTATGGAGCTCATTGGCTGGCCATCAACCCTTACGAACCCCCTCTCTCCACCTTCCTAGTGCTGGGGTTACAGTTATGCAACCTTATGCCCAGTTTTATGTGGGTTCTGGGAGCCACACACAGCGAGCGGCATACTCACTGTTACTTCCCCCAAGACTCCCCTCCCCCCCTTTTTTAAGCTGGAGATAAACCCAGGCCTTGAGTGTGCCAAGCAAGCACTCTGCCTCTGAGTCAAGCTCCAGCTCTGTGGCTTCTTGTTGATCTGTAATTTGTGCCTCCGCCCCTTCCACATCCTGTGAAATGGTACACCAGCTGCGTGGGCGAGAGACTTGAACCAGGCTGGTGTCCTGGCCAGGTGTGTCCCCAGAAAGCAGCTGTGAACTTCTTTTTCAGTTGAAGACATTCTTTCTGGCTTTGGCTCTGCCGACAGTGCAGGGTCCTCTGGGAGTTGGAAGATGGTGGGAAGTGCACGTGAGGTTTCTGGTGCCTCCACACAAGGAATGCTCTTCCTCTAGTGTGGAAACGTCATCTTCACAGGAGTGGCAGTGGGGCACAGGTGACACTCCTCTGCCAGCTGGAGTTTGCTTCTGTGCCCTCCTGCCTGGATGCCCTTCAGTCTTGGAGGGGGGCGGGGCTCTCAGGGCTGGGTACAGCTGTCGTTTGTAGGTAGGCTGGAGGAGCTGTGTTTCCTTCTACTGAAGTTCACACTTGGGGCGTGGGAAAGCCCTGAGCAGGGATGCGAGTGGCTGGCCGCTGCATCTGCAGGCACAGGGGGAGCAACCCTATTCCTTGGAGCTACTATGTGTTGATCTGTCACCAGGGATGCCTGGGATGTCGCATCTCTGTAGAATCACCTGGCAACCAGGTGCACCAGCCAGGTGTGTGCATCCTCTTTTGTCTCTGCAATTTCCTGTCTCTTCTTGTTTTGTGGTACGAGATGGAACTCGTGGCCTCAGTTACGCCTTTGGCAGCTCCAGCCCCTCAGTGGGGTATTTGGAGAGAGCTACAGCTGAACCACAACTAGACTCATTACTGGTGGATTTCAGGCAGGTGCTCTACTGGTGAGCTGCATGTGCTCCCACCTCTTTTTTAACTTTTAAAAACACTTGAAGAACAATTAGTTTTGTTTTGTTTTTGTTTTTGTGTTTTTTGGTTTTTGGAGACAGGGTCTCTCTGTGTAGCCTTGGCTGTCCTGGACTCACTTTGTAGACCAGACTGGCCTCGAACTCACAGTGATCCACCAGCCTATGCCTCCCAAGTGCTGTGATTAAAGGCGGGCACCACCATGCAACAATTAGTTTTTTATGTGTATGGGAACTCCACTTATGTCTGTGCAATATGTCTATGTCTGGTGCCCACAGAGGCCAGAAGAGGGCGTCAGAGTCCCTGAAACTCTGCAGGTGGTTGTGAGCCCAAATTGCCCTGCGGTGGCTGGAGAAGCCAGTGCTCTCAACTGTTTGAGATATCGCTCCAGCCCTTCTTTTATTTTGTCACCTGGTCTCACAGAGTTGCTTAGGCTGGCCTCAAACGCTTGAGAATGGCCCAGGCCTCCCCTCTACTAGGTTTTGTGGTGCTTGCCCCACACCCCCTCAGGCGGAGGGATTCTTCTCAGAGAATGGCGCCAGGGAAGCCTGCTCTCCCTCCTTCCCTCCTCCCTTCCAGCGCTGGAGCAACCACACGGCCTGCGGTGTATGAGTGACTGTTTATTGAGGGTCTGCTGTTACAAACAAGACAAGAGACTTGTTTCCACACGTAGAATTCAGGACCTCGCAGAGGAGTAGCACGGGAAACAGAGGCTGGAATGAAGGCCCCGAGCTCTGAGCCTTACCCCACCCCAACTCCATGGGCACGAGGTAGCAAAACTAAGGTGCGGTAGTGCGCCCCTATAATCCCAGCATTAGGAGGTTGGGGGAAGAGAGGGAAGGCAGGAGGATCAGTTCAAGGTCACTCTTGCTTCAGAGGTGATTTGAAGCCGGCCCTAAACTTGAGACCCTGTCAAAAGCAAAGCAAAGTCAAGCAAAACAAAAACATTTTTTGAGCTGGGACTTGCTATATAGCTCAGCTCAAGCAATCTAACTGCCTCAGCCTGTAAAGTAGCTGTGTCTACTACAAGGCCACGCTACCCAACTTGGACAATACTATAAAAGAACTAATTAACATATCCATCATTTCTCTCACGGTCCCCTGTGTAAAGAGCAGCTAGAATCTCATTTAGAAAAGAATCCTGACTCAATAAACAAAAACATTTGAGCACAAGATCTAACTCTGAGCTTGCAAGACTCGCATCACCCTATCCTCAGTGCCAGCAGAATGATTGCATTTAGCATTTGACATTTTGTTCATCGTGGATCTACTTTTTCCCATTAATTGATATTTTGAAATACTGCATTAGAATATTATCTTGATGATTAATTTCTGAGCTCGAGTCACTCACTCCCGTCGGGGCTGTTTCTGTTTCACCTTTTCTGGCTGCAGCTGACCTATCTCTTGGGGGAAACTGAGGTCCGGAGCGGCGGGCGGGGAGCTCTGGGGGACAGAACTCCGCTGACCTTTGTTTAATGTCCTCTCATTAGATCCCCGCCTGCCAGAGACCTTTTCGGTGCCTGAGTGGCCGAGATAGCGGCGCGGCCAGGCTGTGACCTTTCCAGGGATCCGACCAGCACCGTTCCAGCCGATGCCTCGCCACCTTCTTGGACGGAGAGAACGCGCCTATGAAGTCACCGAACTCCGAGTCCGGCCTCCGCCGCTGACGTCACAGAGGGTAGCATGGAGTCGCAGCGTTCCCTGCGGGGGTGGGGGGACGGAATCTGAACGCGAGAGACCAGAAAGTGGCCCAGCAAGGGAGGAAGTCTTGAGGTTCCCATCGGTACGTAAGGGGCGAACTACAACTCCCGACGCTCCGTGCACCTGGGCAAGAGAGCGCGACAAACTTTTGGACGAGACTGACATCTCGTCAGTCCAACCAGAAAGCCGACTTTAGAGCGGCGTCCCACCCCTTTGTAATTCTCAGGGCTGCTTCCTCGCGCGAGTGACGGGCTTCGCTGCCTTCTAGGGTTCAGCTTCCTCTGACGGACGTCCGAACCGAGGAATCGGAGCTCGGAGAAGTCGAGAGGGCGCTGAAAAGCGTGGACGGCACCCAATAGCATGCTGGAAGCATCCGGCGCCGTCCAATCGCTGCCCCGGAGCCCCGCCCTGGAGTGTGACGTAGCAGGGTGGGTAGCAACAGTTGCCCCGGTGAGGGAAACGGAGGCGCCATAGCCACGGTAGTCGTGGCGACCAAGCAACCCAGCAACGCCAGTCAACAACAACAACCGCGGCCGCCCCCCGCCCCCACGCCCCCGGCCCGGCTTGGGGACCCCGGCGCGCTCGGTCCCCTCTGCACAGCGCCCACGCACCTCCTCAAAGCCTTCCGCGGACACGAGCGCGGAGAAGCCGAGGTAACCGGGGCAGCGCCGGGAGAGCTGGGCGGCGCGCCGGGGAGGGCGGCGGGGCCCGCGCGGTGCCAGTCGCTTGAGTACAGTCCTGAGGGAAGGGGCGGGCGGTCAAGATGGCGGCGGCGACTGCCGGGACTGTGGGGGAGGGGGGCCGAGGTTCGGCCGGGGCGACACCACCCGCCCCCGGACCCACAGCCCGGCCCCCGCGAGGGGCGGGTGCTCGCAGGCCGCGGGCTAGTGGAGGTCGGGCGGCTGGGGCGGGGGGCGCTTTTATGTGCCGGGAGGTGCGGCGGGGCGGGCCTGCGGAGGCTGGACCAATGACGGCGCGCGGAGGCGGGGCGTGCCGGGAGGTGGGCGTGGCCTGGCGTCTCTCCGCCCTAGGAGTCGGGTGCGGTCGCCGACACTGGGACTGTCCGGGTATTCCGGACGAGGAGTAGCAGTTTGGGGTGCATACCTGCCTGAGATTAGAATTTGGACGTGCTGCGACTATTCCATTTCTGGCCTTTGTTTTCCTTCCTATAAAATGGGGAGAATTGTCGCCACCCCTTCAGTACAGTAACTCTTAATTCCTTCCAGGAACTTCCCAAGGGTTCATCCTTGCATCTTTCACACCGCGCGCGCACGCACGCACGCGCACGCACACAGACACACAGACACATACACACACACACACACACACACACACACACGAGATTTGATACGCTGTTAGTATTGATTGCAAAGTGATTCTCCCGAAGAGATGGCCAAGTTTTCGTCAGACTGGCTTCATCCTGGGGGATTTAGTGTCAGACGTTGAAGCTCCTGTTGGAGTGATCCAAAAATTTAAAGGATCCGAAATTGTTCACTGGGGTGCTGTCTCAGCCCTAGGGTGGTGCCGGTGTGGGGCGCTTGTTCCTGGAGATTGGGCGTTTCCCTGTAGCCACTAAGGTCTCCACTTGTGGAAGCGGCAAGCTATTGGAGTTGGAAGAGCGGTGTTAGCTTCCTTAAACTACATTTCTTGGTCTGCGACATGTTTATGTCAAGTCAGTGGCAAGAGGGTCACGTGTCTTAAGGTGGTACCAGCTCCACGTGGGCAGGCACGGGTGTTAGCATCAGAGGCCAGGAGAGACACTTTTGTTAGTGCAAGACCTTTGTGACTGCTTTTTGGGGAAGCGGAGAACTCAGCCAGCCATGGCAGTTCTTAGTGCTTGCGGCCAGCCGGGCCACGACATTGGCACACTGGCATACACTGCAGCCCTCCTAAGGAGGCGTTTTCTTCTGGAAATTAAGCAGGGAATTGGGGGGAGGGCTGCCACTTGTAGGGTCTTTTCCTTCTCTCGTCAAAGTTAAGACCGCGGAGACTAACTTTTAGGAGGATGCTGGGGTTAGCTAGGTGGCTTTAAAAAAAAAGTTTCCGGCTTCTATCAGGGAAGGCTGACTTTGAGCAGAAAGTGATGGTGTTGATTCTCTGGTTTAACTGTCCACTTGAAGCTCCTCCTTCTGGGTGATCCTCACAGCTGAAGGGCCCGCCAGGGTTATTTGGCTGGGGCAGCTTGGTACTGCTTCATTTTCTTTACCTAAAACCAGAACTCTCTCTGTTCTTGGGTGAATTGCGTCACTCTTTTGGGCCTCCGTGTGTACACACCTAGGGGCACAAATCATTTTAGCTTTAGATTATTACTGTGTATGGATCCCATAAATGATATCATATGGGGCATCGAATACACAGCTCAAGCGGTGCCAGCTGCCGTTATTAAGATGACTGTCACTTCCTGTCCAGCCCTCGGAATTAGCTTGGTTGTTTTATTTTTATCATTTTGTGAGAGAGAGAAGCCTGTTGCAGACAGGAAGCTGGGTACTAAGGAGTAGCATTTCTTTTTTCTCCTTTCTCTTCTGGGGAGTGAACGTAAGACACCCCAGACTAGGCAAGTGCTCTGCACTGAGCTATGCACCAGCCTCTCTTTTACTTTTAAAAAAGTTTAAAAGGTGTTTACATTTTATTTCACGTGTGTACATGATCACCCATGTGTGCCACAGCATGCATGTGGAAGTCAGAGGACAATTAGTGGGGGTTGGTTCTGTTCTACTTCCATGTAGGGCCATGGGTTTTAACTTGAGTCTTACTCAGTAGCAGGTGCCTTTGCATGCTAAGTCACCTTAATGGCTCCTTATGCTTTTTGTTTAGAGACACAGCCCTGTTAAGTTGTCCGGGCAGGCCTGGGGCCTGTGAGCCTCCTTGCTTCGCTTCCCGAGTAGCCAGACTTAGAGAGCTGTACTTTCTGTGGAGAAGTGGCGGCCACTCTGCTTGCCCCTGAGTGGCCTTTGTTTCATGACGGTAGCCAGAAAGAAAAGCGCCATCTGGGTAGAGACCTTGAGTCGGGTGCCAGCCCTGGAGGACTGAGCAGAGCTGTGGGGAAGTGTTTGTTGAACAAAGACTCCCCCTCTTCCTTGACAGCCCTGCACTAGGCAGGGTTGCTTTTGTACAGGTCCTGTGGTACACCAAGAGGATGACAGTCCCCCCAGGGCCAGCAAGCACCAGCTCCGGCCTGCAGAGGCTGTGGTCTGCTCCTGGAGTCTGAGCAGTCAGAGGATTCCAACCAGCCTTCCTTCCTCACTGGCTGGCACGCTTCTTTCTTCAGCTGTGTGCCTAATACACTGAGAGAGCTGGGGAGGGGGGGAATTGGAGTTCAGTGTAAAACACCTGCCTAGTGTGTGTAAGTCCCAGGGTTCTGTCCCTAGCCCTGAAAAAAAAGAGAAAAAAACAAAGGGTTGAACTTCCAGTGTATGACCATCATTGTTCTAGGAGGATAAAGAGGACCCTTATGGTACCCTCCAGTTCAGGAGGAAAGAGAAACAGTAAGGGCTAAATGATCCAGTGGCAAGGACATTAGAGTGTGCTCCAGAGCATTTGGGGGAGGGGCACATGGTGAGCAGGGACGAGGCTGGGCACAGGCCTAGAAGCAATTGGTAGTCAGAGGGGGAAAAGAAGATGCAAAGGCCCTGAGGCAGGGGGATGGGGTGTTATTAGACTGAGAGCCAGTGTGGCCAAACCATCCACAGAGTCAACACCATCCAGAGCAAGAAACACAGCGTCTGAAGGGCCAGGTCCTGCAGGCCCTCCAGTCAAGAGAAGAAGTGTTGTGTGTGTCGCGTGTCCTCCGATGAGACATAAGACAGTCCAGGCGCTCAAGGGACCCTATAGGCTGTGGCGGCATCTCTGAGGGCACGTGCTTCAGGGCCCAAGTGAAGATGCCTTAAGGAGTAGTCAGCCCAGAATATGTGTCTGAATGACTGAAAAATGAGTCAGACCAGGGCAGGGCAGGGTGCACCACTGCACCAACTTCCCGTTTCCCTCGGCATCCATTTCCAACGCTGTCCTACAGATGAGCCGGGTAGATTTCCTCTTCCTGGAACCATTTGGTTCTAGAATCTGACCTCTGTGGTGTGTGGGTCTGCCAGCTGTAGCCTGCTGCCTGTGTTTGGTGATAGGACCAACCTAACCTTTACATAGGCTGGCCGGGACTCTGCTGCCTGCCACCTCCAGCCCTGCTGTCTGGGCATGGAAGAGAGCTAAGCATGCTTTTGTACAGTTTGAGATGATTGGAAAAGATCGAAAGAATATTTTATAACATACATATTTTATAGATTTCATGTCATGTAGAAAAATCATAAAATTCAAAATTGGTGTGGCGTTGGCTTTCTCACCCCGTCTCCACGCCTGCTCGCCTGTTGCTCTGTCACACTGCATTGGCAGGGTCAGGTGGGTACCAACAGATACTGTCTGCCCGTAGACCCACAGTTACTCTCATCTCAAACATTCCCCAGAAACTAGCAGTTGGCTTTGGAGACCATGTCACCTTGGTGGTGGGTTCGGCAGATATTGACAGAGAGCTCACAGGCTGCCCACTTGGTTCTTTTCTCCTTGTACTTCCTTCCATGAAACGGGCGTGGGGGGTGTGGGAGGGGGGTCTCATGCTCAAGTGCACGGGAAGTATTTGGGCCACCTCTCCATGTACGGTTCATTCCCCTGCAGAGAGCCCCAGCTTGACCTTGCTTGTTTTGGAGGGTTGGGTGAGAAGGCACCCATGGGCAGAGGGCCTTTGGTGCCCTTTCCCACCAAAGAGCAGCTGGCTCTAAGGCAGCCCAGGCTAGGGCAGGTGCTCCTGGGACTTCTGGGGGTGTTACAGAGGCCTAGCTAAAATGTATCTGGAGCCACTGCAGACTTGAGCAGCAGAATGCAGAGACCTGCATGTTAGCCGCTTCCCCGGGGCTGCCTATGAAGGTCATCAGAGTTGTGACTGAAGGGTCCTAACAGTCCCAATATCCATGGTAACTCACTGGCTGCCAAGGTGATCACATTGGATTTTACAGTAGTTCTGTGGACCCAGATCATAGATGGGTAAACCGAGGCACGGAAGACAGTCAGTAACATATGCAGATGCTGCTGGACACGAATCCAGGTTGGCTCAGATGCAGCACCTTAACACTGGCAAGAAGCTGGGGTCAGTGGAAGCTGTGTGCCCTCGGTGTGGCACACCTTGGCAGGCATGGGGTCAGGTGGCATTGAGGCTAGCTGCTGCTTCTTGTGCTACTTGGGCCCTGTAGTCTGAATCTCCACTTATCCTCTGGGCTCTCAGTTGGCCTAGTCCCGTGTGATTCTATGGCTGCAGTCTCCCCTCCCCCCACTCATACACATGCTCACACACACTCCTACACATGTAACACACACGTACACACTCACATACACATGCACACACTCACACACATGCATGCATACACAGCCCAGACACATGCATGTACACGCACAGTGCATGTGCACACACAGAGGCGCAGAAGTGTTCCTCACTGCTTTGCCCAGCTTACCTTTCTCTCCCTCCCTTTTTCTGTGGGGGCAGCGATGCTGTTAAGGGTGGGTCCTAGGGCCTTGTACATGCTGGGCAAACAGCTCCACATTTCGGCATGGGTGTGTGTGGGGGGGGGCTGCTGTTTGCCACTCTGCTGGGAGTGGTCAAATTCAAGCTCCATGCAGGGCTTGTTTCATAGCTGCCTCCTGAGTTACCATCCAAGGGTGAAGCCCAGCTTCCTGGAGAAGCAGGGAAGCGGGGAGCATGTTGAGGCGGCGCTGTCAGTGTGTCCCTTGTGGGTGCTTGGGTTGACATCCTGGCCTGCTGCCCTAATTAAGGTGTAGGAAGGTAGTAGGACCTCTGGTGGGAAGGACAGGAAGGTGTTGACTACTGTTACAGATCATTACAGTCCAGGCTGGTGTTCCAGCCTCACCGGTGCTGAGAGCACCCGGGGTCAGCTGTGGGGTCAGTTGTGGCTCTCGGGGCTTAGTCAAGCTCGTGATGGATGGGACTCAAGGGTGAAGAGGCTGGGCCTTCAGGTGACACTGCAGTGTCTGCTGAGCAGTAGCCATTGCTTGGCTCCCAGCCTTCCCTGGGAGATCTCGCTCTAGGTTGCCCTGTAGTAGAGGTCAGCCTACTGACATGGTGTGGCCGTGGTGCCAGAGGGTCAGCGCCGAAGAGCCTCCCAGTTGGCAGGCTCCCAGCCTGGGTGCTGTGCGGCTCAGAATGACAGCCACTCAACCTCTAGGGGACAGGACGGGACAAAGACAGAAGTTTGAGGCGCTGGGAATGGGCACCCTTCAAAGACATCGCCATCTCATGCTAAGATAGGCTGAGTCTCAATCAGACAAGCCACCCCTAGCCTCAGGAGCACCCCACATGCTAAACTGGCAGACCCACTGCTGCCTCGGGGTGTGTGAGTGGCACCCTGCCCTGAGGACACGGAGATAACACTTGCATGGGGCTCTGAGAGACAGCTTTCTCTGTAACTTGCCTCAGGATGTCCGGAGTCCAGACAGGTCTGTCACTTCCTGGCTGTGTAGCCTGGGGCCAGCCCCTTACCCTCTCTGAGCCTCGGTGTCTCATCTGGCAAAGTCAATCGAGATCCACCATGGTGTCACAAAGTCTTAAAATGGAGTAGTGTGCAGTGCTTGGTCTTGGTTATCTGCTTGGCTGGATCTGGAACGCGCGTGTCCTGCAGCAGGAGGCCTAAGAGATGCCCACTTGAAGGTAGCATAGTGGCATATGCCATTCCAGAGGCAGGGGCAGAAGGATCACAATTCATGGTTGGCTTGGACTATTCAGGGAGGCCCTGTTTTAGAAGATCGAGTGCTAAGGATACGTCTCAGTGGTAGTGTGCTTGCTAGCATGTGCATGGCCCCGAGTCCCACCCCCGGAGCACCAAAAGAACAGAGAGCCCAGCACTCGGGAGGCAGAGGCAGGGGGTTCTCAATGAGTTCCAGGACAGCCTGGTCTACAGAGTGAGTTCCAGGACAGCCAGGGCTACACAGTGAGACCCTGTCTCAGCGGGGAGGAGGTATTCATGGGGCTAGTTGGTGAGAGGAATGATTCAGGTGCTCTAGAGGCCTCTGGCATTCCCAAGCCTGTCCCAAGTAATAATCATACCATTTGTGGATAGGAACGCAGAGCCACGTGCAGTCTAGAGTCGTCCCAGACATAATGAGGCACTGTGGGCATGTTCTGGGGGTGGGGGGCAAACAGCAGCTCAGGATGAGGGTGGGGAATCTACTCCCAGATACCAGGTCCATTGTATCCAGCCTAGAATTTAATCAAGTTAGCCATGCCCAAAGACATCTCCAGGGAGCTGGGAGCTGGCCCTGTTTTCTTCTGCTGGTAGATTAATTCTTCTTTTTTTTCTTCTTCTTCTTCTTCTTTGTTTTTTTGTTTCTCTCTCCCCCGCTTTTCTTCTCAAGGAAGAGGAAAACCGCCTTATTTATTATCATTCGCTGTTGGCATGGCAACACAGTCCTATGTTACTGAGCTACAGGCAGCCCCACAAGCATCCCAGCCACCACAGGCCCCGCCCCAGGCCCTGCCCCAGCCACCACCCCCAGCAGCACCCCAGCCTCCTGCTGCAGCGACCCCCCAGCCCCAGTATGTCACTGAGCTTCAGAGCCCCCAGCCCCAGACGCAGCCTCCGGGCAGCCAGAAGCAGTATGTGGCAGAGCTCCCAGCTGCCCCTGCGCCCTCACAGCCTGCCACGCCTGCCCCATCCCCCGTGGCTCAGCAGTATATCGTGGTCACCGTCTCAGGTAAGTTCACACCTACACTTGTGGCCAAAATGCTTGGAACATCTCTGGGAGGGTTTTGGGGGAGCTTAGCACCCAAGGATCTTGTCCAGGGCTACCTGTGGATTTTGGGGCATCTTTGGTGTAAAGGAAGTCAGAACAAACAGAAAAGCTTCTGTATCCCACCAGGATGCTCCTGTTTTTGTCTGTTCCCAAGTAAAATATTCCCAGAAAAGAGGATGGGATGGTAAAATTCAGTTTGCACACACCTGCAAGAGTACCAGCTCTGGGCCTCTCTGCATAGGTCTGATACAGGGACCGTTGTGGCTTTTCTATATGGGGACATGTGAGACACACTTAGAGTAGGCTGGCCTGGAGGGGTCCTTGGGAGAGACTGCTTAGATGGCTGGGATGTGTCCCCTCCCCTCCTGGTGGTCAAGCAGGCTCCTGAGCCCATGGCTACCGTTGTACCTGGAGAAAGTCAAGGCTTACTGTCACAGCCTGAGAGTGGGGAAAGGGAAGGTCAGAGCCAAGAGATAAACCCAGCCACAGCTGGTGGCGGCCTGTTCTGACTCAGAGCCCTAGGTCTGCTTTGTCCCCATCCTGTCCCTCTTTCCCCTCCCCTTCTTGGGAAGCAGGGGGGAGGAGGCAGATACTGCACACACCACACCCAGTGTGACACCTCCTCCTTGCCCGTGTGCCCTGCACTCTCTTCCTGCTCCACTTGAGCCTGCAGTTGACCTCAGAGGTGGAGTAGGCGTACCTGCCCCAGCCCCTTCTGTGGGGTCCTGCAGCTCCTGGGAGACCGGGTCCCCCTGAGCCTGGCCCTCCGCCTACATCTGCAACCCCTGACGTCTTGGTTTCTTTTAAAGTCAGATAGTCTCAACCTCCTGGCCTTTTCATTACTGTTTCCTCATGCACACCGTTCTCAGCCTCCTGCCACCTTGCTCCTGCCAGCTCCCATCAGGGTCCCTTCATCTCATCATGTCAGACTCATCGGTAGCTCTGGAGCATTGTTATCCTTGGCCTGGCAGTTTCCCTCCTACCTCAGCTCTGCACCCCCGCCCAGATTTCACCCACTTCTGCCAGCTCTTTAATCGCCTCCACTCTCTCCTGCCTCACCTGTCTGATCCATAGTAGCAAAGGGCAAGTCTCAGGCTCCCGCTGGGCCCTTCTCTGCTTCAGGAATCATCTTCCTCATGGGGGTCTCCTGAAGTGTCATGACTCCGATCCCCGCCTTTCTTCCCAGTACTGGGGTTCGAACCCAGAGCCTCACACACTCTTGGCCAGTGCTCTGCTACACCCCTAGCCCCCTTTGTATTTGGGACAGGGTCTCACTAAGTTGTCCACAGTGGTCCTGAACTCATTCTGTAGCCCCGTTGGCCTTCCGCCTCCTCAGAAGCTGATGACACCAGATGCTACAGTCTCAAAGCTTATCGTGCTTCTGTTACAGAGGTCTCCACCCCAGTGGCCCCAGCATCCTGTGACTAGGCCTTCTAGTCCTTCTAGGTATGGCTACCGAAGGTCAAGCTGCTCTTGAAGCCAGCTTCACAGTTTTCAGAATCCTACCTTTTCCCTACAGCCTGCTCCTGAGATGTCTCCTTCCACCCAGGCCTCGCTCAGCCTCTGCTCCTGTCCTTCTCATCTGGGCATTGCTGTTCCAGCCCACCCTCCGCTTCCTAAGCCCATCCAGGTCTTCCCCCTCTACAGTGTCCATAGTCAGCCCTGATTAGCCTCCGATGCCTTGCTCTCACAGTAGCCACAAGCAGCCTTTCTGTCCCTAGCTGTCCCTTAGGTCCCTTCACATCCTGTCTCAACCCAGATTCTAGAGAGGGGTCCTAGGGCATGGGAGTTTGCAGTATTGGAAGGCTGGCCCCTACCCCCTCAGAAAAGGGCTTTAAAAGTAGCGCGTAAGCCAGGAGGGGTAGTAAGCCCCTCTAATCACATCGGGGAGGTTGAAGCTGGAGGGTTCCGAGTTCCAGGCTAGCCTGAGCTATAGGTCAAGATCCTGCCTCATAGTTTTCTTTTCTATGTCACAGGCTTCCTGATAAACAGAGTGTCTGTCTGGCCCAGCAACTTTCAGCCCTGTGCCCTGACATGACTGCCCCAGCCTCCTGCACCCATGGCAGCTTAGCCTGCTTCCTCCCCTTTTTACTCTGGCACCTGTTACCTCAGGCATACCCAGCCTAGCCCTTCTGCCACTTGTTGTCATCCCCAGGTCTCCCCCAGAGCCACTTCCTTTGCCCTCTGCTCCCACTTTTCTTGACTTATTATCATTGATGTTTCTGATGACGGGTTATGTCTCTGGGTCTTTGTGCAGTGACCGGTGGATACAGCACTGGCCAAGCGCAGCTAGTTGAGGCTGTCTAGCCTAACATCCCATTGCCCTTGGGTGACCCACCGCAGGCTCCCACTGCAGGCATCCGGTGTAGGCACACTGAGCAGGGTCTGGAATAGGCACACTGCCCCAGGCCTGAGAACACCTTGCATCCTTCCTGTCTGCCTCAGCTTCTCCTAGCTCTTCATGGCATCCTGGGGGAGAACCTGGTATTCAAAGGCCCGGGCTGCTTTTAGACAGAGCTAGGCCAGCCTCACTTAGCTGCCGGGCGGGTGGGGAAAAAAATAGCACATCCTGCAGCTCTTGTCTGCAGTGTCACTCTGCCATGCTCACACACACCTCTGGCTGGACAGTGACTTGTTGCCTACTCTTCACAGTGGCCCTGGGGAACTTAATCCTATTGTTTCAGTTCTGGCAGGAGTGAGCCCTTCCCTGCTAGAGTCCCTGTTGCCCCATGAGTCCTGAAGGAAGAGGAGGGAGGCTGCTACCCTCCCAGCTTCTGTGTTGGTGTCCTCCTCCTCCCTCTCCCAGGCTGCCCATGTGAGCCAGTCCTTTGAGGAAGGAGAGGCTGACACCAGAGAGGGTGAACAGGGAGGCACCTAAGCCAGCTCCTGAGCAATCTGAGCTCACCAGGAACCCTGTAAGATTACTGCAGGGGGAAGGGCTGCCCCTGGGCCCTGGAGGCCAGACAGCAGAAGTAAGCTGAGACTTCCAGCCTGGGAAAGGCAGGTTTCCCTGTCAGACAGTTACAGAGCCATAATCCCTGCTCCCCTGAGTGGCCTCAGGGACTCAAGGTGAAGGAAGTAGGCATAGGCTGGGAGGGTGAAGCCAGACCGGCTTAAAGCAGACAGGGAACCTGCAGGAGACACCTCAGCCACACAGGCTTCCCTGCTTCCTGTCAGCTTGTGGTGCTCCAGAGTTCAAGAGGGCTGTGCCCACAAGAGGAAAGTGGGAGCTGCTTGTCAGCATCTCCAATGGTGATGGGGAAATTGACATAAGTCCATGGGACAGCAGAGGCCCAGAGCCTTTTCCTGAACTTTGTCTTTCCTACCCTCCCCGGGAGCAAGTAGAGAGGGGCAGATAGATCTATCTACCCTTGGAGGAGAGGGGCCTGGCTGGTGAAGATGCCACAATTCAGCCTCCTGCGCCTGTTTCCAGCTTCCTGAAGAGCTGGCTTGCTCTCTTGAAGCTGAGGGGTGAACAGGTGTACATGGGAGAGCCAGGTACCTGAAGGAAGTGGTGGCCGCGTGGAGATCCGCTGGCTCCCCAGGAAATTGGCTGTTTCCTAAGTAGCTTCAGGGGCCTCCTGCTCATGAGCATGCCCAGAGGAGAGATGGCCAACAGACATGTCGCCCCTAGACTCCACACTTTCCCCTACTTTCCTTCCAGTTCCCCTTCTAAAACACAGCTAGGAAGCTCTTGGCCCATTCACCTTGCTGGCTGTGCTGGGTAGGGAAGAGCCCAGCCTTAAGGGCTACCCGTAGGCAGCTGATGGCAGGATTGCTTCTGGGACAGATGCCTGATTGGAACCGATCCCCAGGTGTCCAGCTGCAGGGATCTGGCTCAAGTTCCAGGCCCTGGACATTGTAGGTGGCTAGGGCCCATGCCTTGTGTGGCCTCCCATCCTGAGCCACAACAAGTCCCCCGTGAGTCTCCTCAGTCTAGCACCTGACCTTGGGCCCAGCCTCCTGACTCCCTGTATTCCAGAGCCCAAGTGTGGGTGTGTTGGGGGGGGGGGGCGTGGAGGCCAAGACCTGTGACTCCAGGCCAGCTTGGACCTTCTCTGGATCCACAGAAGACTAAGACAGTTTTGAGGGAGGATTCCAGCTTAGAATTGGTGTAACTCCCCAAGTGGCCTGGGAAGGGCCCTAGGAAGTATCACGTGATAACTCTGCCACATCTGTCCATTTCTGGGGCATATACATGCCCCCAGGTAGACTGGACCAGCCTCCTGGCCTACCCGGACCCCTCTCCTGTGTCTCTTTTGGAAGTTGAACCCTGTATTGGAAACCTCAACCATGAAGTGTCACTGTGTGACCCTGCCTACTGAGACCAGAAACTTGGGAATGATGTGTGAGGATGGGCAATGTGGGTATACTGGGATACCTGGGACCTAGGCCAGGCTCCCTAGCTAGGTGACACAAGGGCTCTGTCACCTGAAAATGACCGAGAAAGGCAAATACTGGCTCCAGAGGCCCAGAACCCACTAAAGTAGTACTCTGTATGATGTGGTAAACAGTGTCAGTGTCCACTGCCCCTCCCCCCCTTTGATGGCCCTTGTCTCCATGTGGCCCTTCAGCCCTTTGGGAGATCAGATAACCTCTCCTGATCCCGAGCCACTGAGGAGCAAGTTAGGCTACATAGGCCAGATGACATCCCAGCTTGGGCAAGAATCTCCTGGCCAGTGTGTCTGCCAGTCCCTGTCCCCCTCCACTTCCCTCCTGCCCCATGAATCACTTAGCAGTATGTGTATGAAATGTGACCTGCCTCTGACTGATAGCATCTCTGGGTACCAGCCTTCCTTCTGTCCTGGCCCCAGCCCCCTCAGCAGCCCACATGAGGCCGGTTGTTTACCTAAGGGCATGGAGTAGTTCTGAGCCCATGGCAGGGATTAGCTCCCCAAGGTTGTGGCTATAAAGCCACCTGCACACTCTGCTGCTCCCATATGCTAGGCACCTGGGACAGCTGGACAGCAGGGGTGGGAGCAGGCAGGGCCACCATGTTCTATGACTGTCTCTTCTTGGCTGCCTGCCAACGTAAGTACCTGCACCCTGGGCTCTGAGCCCCTTGCTGCCTCCACTCGGGAGGAAGGCTCAAGAGCACTTTTGAGCAGCTGTGTTTCCTAAGAAGCCAGGAGAAGCTCAGTGCCTTTGGCCCCCTTGAGCTGCCAGGACTTGAGTGGGTCCAGTCTACTGTCTGTCATTATTCATAGTTCTGCTTTCATGGGAAAGAGGCTCCTCTGACATACAGTTTCAGAGCAAAGACGGATGGGGGTGGGGTGTAATTCCAGGTGCCGGGGATCCTGGGTCATTGCCCCATCCTGCCATGGACCGCTGATGGATGCTAGAAAAGGCCAGGTCTCATTGAGGGTGAACTGTAGGCTGCATGCCCCCTGCTGATGGGCTCACTCTTGGAGCAGAGGCAGAAGCAGCAGGTGGAGCTGACCTGCCAACCTCTTCCCACAGAAGGTGCCATGCGGGCTAGTGAGACTGTGTCAGAGGCCAGCCCCAGTTCCACAGCAAGCCAGACCGGCGTCCCTACGCAGGTTGTGCAGCAGGTGCAGGGCACGCAGCAGGTAGGACATGGCCTTCACTAAGGGGGAGGCAGGGAGGCTCTCCCCACCTTTGTCAGGAACATCTGTTTGTCTTATTAAGATATGCCAGCAACCACCTCCACTCACCCCTTTCTTCTTGCCTCCACAGCGGCTGCTGGTCCAGGCAAGCGTGCAGGCCAAGCCAGGCCATGTGTCCCCCCTGCAGCTTACCAACATCCAGGTGCCACAGCAGGTAAGGCTCCTGGCTCCAGCTTCCCAAGGGACAAAGAACCACTTCCCTATTGCTTGCTTGTCTCTGTCCTTGCCAGGGTTTCAGGTGAAGGTCTCATCCACAGGCTGTCCTCACTCTTAGCTTTGGGCAGTGGCCTCTACAGGCATGACCAAATTCTAGGGGCAGATGGCCAAGCAGCCTTAGCACTCATTCCTTGTACTGATTGATGGCTGGGGAGGAGCAATATCAGGGAGCCTGTGGGCCCAGCCTTACCTTACCATCTTATGGTGGAGTCCAAGAAGGCCACAGTCTGGTACAAGGACTCTTGACCATTTCTAGTTTGTCAGTTCCTATTTGGACTGTGAAATGCTGGGGCTGCAATCCAGCACTGTGGATATTAAACGTGTTCTACCACCATGCCACATCCCAACCTAGTACTAGTACTAGCAGACTGTAAGGATGTTTTGAGGTTGGGTTTCATATGGCCTGTGACTCCATACATAGCAGAGTATGACCTTGAACTCCTGATCTTAGGATTGCAGGCATGCACCTACACTGGGCTCTCCTTTTGAGTCAGGAGCCACCTCTTGCTTTGCTCCTTCTTGGCTTTGGGGCTCAGCAAGCCCTTCATCAACCTGGAGCTTTGGTGCTACCTGCTATGGAGTAAAGCCATGACTGTGCCGTGTTGGGGCATGGGGCAGTCCCTGAGCTGACAGGTGTGGAGTGCATGGCTGTGGCTGGTGATGCTGGTGACCACGGTCCTTTTCTTTTTGACTCCAGGCTCTCCCCACACAGCACCTGGTGGTGCAGAGCACAGCGCCGGGCACTAAGGGTGGCCAGGTCTCCCTCACGGTGCACTCTGCCCCCGAGGTAAGTGGCGCCTCACGACACCCTCCCAGCTTCCTTCCCTGCTCCAGGCGTGGGCCCCAACATCAGGTTTGCCCCGTATCATCTTTTTTTGAATACAGGGTCTCACAGTGTCATTCGGGCTAGCACTAAACTCCTATGTAGAGTAGGCTGGTCCAAACATGCAATCCTCCTGTCTCAGTCCTGAGCGCTGGGTGGCAGGTGTGTACCACTATGTATGGCTTCACCTGACGCTCTCATGCCCTGCAGCTCCTCTGGGTAGAGGCCTGCAGAGCAGCGCCTGTGACTGCTGTGGGATAGTCCACCCTCTCCGCAGCCCTTCCGAGTTGTTAGGATCTAGCTGCCCCACATACAGTCACAGCTGGCTCTGACATTGTCCCTATTTGTTCTCTTATAGAGGTCACCAGTGCAGGCCACCAGCGCCACCAGCAAGACAGCTGGGGCTCCTGCAAGCACTGTGCAGCAACTACAGGTCCACAGCGTCCAGCAGAGTGTCCCTGTCACCCAAGAGGTGCCTGGCCACGGCGGGTAGTAGCTAGGGTCAGGGGTCACCCATGTCTGGGTTGTTGGCCTGTTAGAGCCAAGCAGATAGGATCCAGCTCCAGCCTGCCATGTGGGCGTTTGACAAACGCCTCTACCTTTATCTAGAGTCAGTGTCCCTGATTGTGACACTTGCAGAGGTACCTCATAGCGCACATTCTGGGTTTGAAAACCCACGCTGGTGCTGGGCATGGTGGCACATTGCTGAAAGCACAGCACTTGGGAGGCAGAGGCAGACAGATCTCTATGAGTTCAAGGCCAGCCTGGTCTACAAAGCAAGTCCAGGACAACCAAGGCTACACAAAGAAACCTTGTCTCAACCCCAACCCCCCACCCCCACCCCCGCCCCAAAACAGGAAAAGAAGGGCTGAAGAGATGGCTCAGAGGTTAAGAGCACTGGCTGTTCTTCCAGAGGTCCTGAGTTCAATTCCCAGCAACCATATGGTGGCTCACAACCATCTATAATGTGATCTGGTGCCCTGGTCTGATATCCAGGCATACATGTAGTTAGGACAATATATACATAGTAAATAAATAAATCTTAAAAGAGAAAAGAAAAGAAAACCCACGTTGGTAGGGCAGGGAGATTGCTCAGTGGGTAGAAGACACTTGCCACCAAATCTGATAACCTGAGCTCCCATTCTGAGCCCTGCCTGACAGCCAACTCCTACAAGTTGTGCTCTGACTTCTACACGGATGCCACACACAGAGTAAAGGAAAAGAAAGAAAGAAAGAAAGAAAGAAAGCCCACGTTGGGAAGGCTAGGGTGTGCTGAGTGGAGCGCTTGCATCATGTACAGGCCCTGGGTTCCATCTTGGTTCTGCAAAACCAAAAATGCAAGAATACACATTGGCCTTTTGAGCCAGTTTACTGAGGAGAGGAGGTACCAAGGCCGAGTCATTGCTTAGTCCCGAAGTGTCAGGGAGAGGCCTGCGGTTTTTTTGGGTTTTTTTGTTTGTTTGTTTTCTTTCTTTCTGTTCTTTGTTTTGTTCTCTCTGTGTTGCCCTGGCTGTCCTGAGCTCACTTTGTAGACCAGGCTGGCCTCGAACTCACAGCGAGCCTCCCGAGCACTGGGATTAAAGGCATGCGCCACCACGCCCGGCTATGCTTTTTTTTTTTTTTTTTTTTTAAATGAGCAAATTTGCTTGCATGTATGTCTGTGCATCATGTGTGTGCCTAGAAGTGGAGTTACTGGCAGTTGTGAGCTGCTATGTGGGTGCTAGGAATTGATCCCAGGTCGTCTGGAAGAGCAGCCAGTTCACTTAACCATTGAGCCACCTCCTAAGTCTTTCATGCTCAGGATGTGTTTAACCTTCTGGAGGAGGCCAAGTGCCCCAGTCCCAGCCACAGTGGCCTGAGCAGGCCAAGAGGCAAGGGTGATCTTGTATCTCCTTATTTTGTTAACTGCTTAACTTTTGGAGTTCAGGATGAGTCAGACTTTGTGTGCCCTCATCGTCTCAGCTACTTGAGAGGCTCGGCCCAGGAGATCTCAACTTCAAGGCCAGTCTGAGCAATGTAGTGAGACCCTGATTCAGAGTAAAAATTGAAAAAATGCTGGCGGTGTAGCTTAGTGGTAGAGAGCTTGCCTAACGTGGCCCAAGGCAGGTGAGTCTAACCTGGGGCAAACAGAAACCATCCAATCCACGGGGTTCACAGGTATTTCCCATCTTGGGCTAGAATCACTCTGAACCGCCAGAGGTAGTAAGAAACCTGGAAGACCTGTGTTGCTGGACCCCACATGGAAAAGACGTCCTTTGTCTGGGGAAAGGCAGCTGTGCTGAGCATGCATGGGACTTGGTACCCTAGTTGTCATGGTTACATAACAGGACTTGCCTCTCCCTTCCCTTCTTTCCCAGAGGTCAGTAGTCCAGGCCACTCCACAGACCAAAGCTGGTCCGGTGCAGCAGCTGACCGTGCAGGGACTACAGCCAGTTCACGTTGCTCAAGAGGTGCGAGTCTTCTCTGTGTCGGGGGCAATCATCCTGGTCCTGGGCTGTGACTGGGGTACAGGCACCTAATCCTGAGGGAGGAATGGAGCCACCTCGGGCCCCTCAAGGGTGGAGACAGTGGGAGCCCTTGAGGTTTTAAGCCCTGCGTAAGTCAAGCTTCACTCTGGCCCTGGGCTGTAGACGCCATCCTGAATCCTCCCACATCCCAGCATCTGAGCACTCAGGACACGGGTCTTGTTGAGAGGGCTGGATTCGAGTCCTGCTTCTTTCGGATAGGGCTGGGTCTGTTCCTCTCATCCCTAATGAGACACCAGGTGGGAAGTCTTCATCCGGGTAGCCGTGTGTGCACAGCCCGGTGACCCCCCAGTGTCTCTGTTTGTCCTCCAGAGATCAGGCAGTCAGTTTCCCGCTAGGAAGGCAGAGCAGCGAGAAACCCGGCCCACGCCGCCGCCGGAGCCGCCGCCCCGGCCTCCCGGGCCCCGGCCAGCGTGCTGTGGCGAGGCCTCGCAGCTAGGCAGCGAGCAGCAGCATTACGAACCCGGTGTGGAGCAGTGGGTGGAGCTGGTGGGCGTGCTGCCCCCACACCTGCTCCTGCCGCAGCAGAGGGTAGTCTTCGAGCCACTGCCAGGGCTCTCGGCCCGTGCCAGCCCCGACCTGAGGGTCAGGATCCACAGAATTCCCCAGGTGCTAGTGTTCGGCACCGCCCTCAAAGTAGGTGGCGGTGGACAGCGGACGCTCGGCGGCGGGCGGGGGGGGGGGCGGGGGGCGGGCGGGGGGGGGGCGTCCAGCGCGCCGGGCCGCTTCGGCCCCACCTACAAGCCAAGTCCAGGCCCCTCCAAGCTCCGCCCCTGCAGCTCAAGGTGGGTGGGGTGAGATGTCTATGTCCTGTCCCCGCAAAGTGCTGCAGATCTTTCAAGATTCTGCCTCAGGAGCTGAGTCCCAGTCTCAGCCCTTGCAAACCAGGGTTGGGGGTGGAGGTGGGCTATCCAGTACCCGCCCCTAAGGTGGTGCCAGTCATTTCTGGTTCTGTTCTATCAACTGACCCTTCTTCAGGCTCCACCCCTAACTTCCTGCTTGGGAAACCGGTCAGGTTTCTGGATGCCCCTCATGCCCGGTTCTTTAATTACAAACCAGGTGCGCTGGCACCTGTGTTTCCCACCCTCCACACCCACTGTAGAAGTCTGTTTGCTGTCCCCTCCCTTGCCCATCAGCATCCACAGTCTTTTTTCTGTTCCCAGCCAAAGCAGAGAATCCCAGCACCTGTTTCTCAGCCCCAGCAGAGGCTTCCGCCTTCGGTCTTCAATCTCTGGCCTGTGTTGCGCAGAGAGCCCCGATGTGTACCGTTCCAGCGGGGGATTTACCTAGGCGGCAGGGAGACCGTGGGGGGTGGCCAGCCCTGACACTGCGTTCTCTCCTACATCAGGTCCAGCAGCTCCAGCAGGTGCCTGTCTCACATGTGTACTCCAGCCAGGTGCAGTATGTGGAGGGTGGCGACGCCAGCTACACGGCCAGCGCCATGTAAGTGAGCACAAGGGTGGAGGAGGGAGGGCTCAGGTCTGTTGAGGGCACCGAGCCGCCGCCCTACCTCCCAAGTGACCTCCTGTGGGAACTTCACAGAGCCAGCCACCAGCCACCAGGAATACAGGCAGCTGGTAGCAGAAGAGACGGAAGGCACCTCCACAATTTAGGGGGTGTGCAGTTAGTTAGATCTCAGTTTTTAGGGCGGAAAAGAGAAAGGAAAAAAAACATACGTGTGTGTTCATGTGATATATACATACACATATGTATTCATACATACATTTTTACAACAAAATTTTCTTTTTTTTAACATTTTTTATTTTTTACGTATACATTTATATTATTACATATATATGCAATAAACTACCTATAGCAAGAAGAACCGTGACACAATCAGGAATTATATAAATGTTACATTCTTAGTGTTTTGGCTATTTGTATTTCATGTTTCTGGTTCTTTCAAGACAGGGTTTCTCTGTGTAGCCCTGGCTGTCCTGGAGCTCACTCTGTAGACCCAGCTGGCTTTGAACTCAGAGATCTGCCTGCCTCTGCCTCCCGAGTGCTGGGATTACAGGTGTGCGCCACCACACTCAGCCATTTATTCTATCTTCCCTTCTGGATTTTCCTTCCCTGGACCCAGAACTTATTTGTTGTTGCTGAGGGGGTGTGTCTCGTACACACATTGAGTTCTGCGCCCCTCCCTTGTTCCCTCCTCTCCTGCAGTAAGGAAAGTGATTCCTGTGCCAGAGCGCTACACACTTCAGTGAAGGTTCCCTGGCAAGGGACAGTAAGAGGGCTCAGCAGCAGCTCTGCTGCCAAGCTTTACAGCCTGAGCTCAGTCTCCGGGACCTGCATAGTAGGAGAGATCCAACCCCCACAGGTTACCTCTGACCTCTCCTCGTATGCCATGGCACATGTGTGCCCCTCTCCAAGTAATAAAGATTTTTAGAAAAAAAACAAAGGGGTTTGCCCACCCAGTGCTTAGGCCACCTCACTGCCCCTTATGTGTGAAGGGTGGGCCACACTGGTGTTTCTGTGGCATCTCTGGTTCTTTCCAGGACCCTGTTTCCTTGTACTGACCATTGCCCCGCGTCTGTTTCTTGGCAGCCGCTCTAGCACCTACCCCTACCCAGAGACGCCAATCTACACACAGCCAGCAGGCACCAGCTACTATGAGGCTTCAGGCACAGCTGCCCAGGTCAGCACGCCAGCGACGTCCCAGACTGTGGCCAGCAGCGGCTCAGTGCCCATGTATGTGTCCGGCAGCCCAATTGTCGCCAGCTCCTCCAGCAGCGAGGCTGGGGCCAGCAACAGCAGTGTGGGTGCAGGGGGCAACGGGGGAGGTGGCAGCAGTGGCGGCGGCAGTGGCAACGGCAGCAGCAGTGGAGCAGGCACCTACGTGATCCAAGGTGGCTACATGCTAGGCAACACCAGCCAATCTTACTCGCACACCACCCGTGCCTCACCAGCCACAGTAAGTGTGCCAGCCTTTTCCAGAGGAGTTGGGAAGTGAGGACAAGTTTTCAGGGGAGAACATAATCAGGGAACAGAAGTTTGGCCCAAGGTATAGCTCAGTGGTACAGCACTCACCCTGCCCAGGGCCTGTGGCATAAGCTTAGGCGTTGCTCATCTGCTCTGCACCTCAGCTGCTGTGTGAAGTTCTGGAGACGGTTGCACAAATGCCCTTAATCAGAACTGGTGGTCTGAGAAGAAGTGAGAGATATGAACGCCTTGAGTCATGATGGTGGTGCTAAGTTCCAACCCCTTATTAATAGAGACTGTGGGTTTGGTCAGAACACCTTGACCCCCCTGCAGCCTCCCCATATACCAGTGCACCCCGGTTGCTGGTCTTCACTAATTTATTAAGCCTCTTTAAAAAAAAAAAACCAAAAAAAGTGTGATTGAAAAAACAAAACAAACAAACAAAAAACCCATGTGGTTTCACAACCTGTGGGTCCTCAGGTGCTGCTTAAAAACACACCATGCCAGGAGAATGAGATGATCTGCTGAGAGGGTCTGATGAGGATGTGGAAGTCCTTTGTGCGTGGAGCAGACGGCTCACGCCCTGGGTTGCTTGCGAGCCAAGGTGGCTGCGGTCCTTGAGGAACAGTGTTGTCTGTGTGTGTGTCTGTGTGTGTGTGTGTGTGTGTGTGTGTGTGTGTGTGTGTGTGTGTTTGTTTTCTTTTTCAATTATCTGAAAGATGCTATAAATATGGTACCAAGCACCGACTGGGTGGCACATGCCTGTGATCCCAGCATGGGAGGCAGGAGTGTGACTGTGAATGTGAGGCCAGTCTGGGCTACATAGTTCCCAGTTGGCCAGGGAAATGTAGTGTGGACTTGTTTCAGAAATAGACCCCCCAGGCTGCTGAGGTGGCTCAGCAGGTTAAAAGGCCCTTGCCACTAAGCCTGACTACATGAAATCAATGCCTGGCACCTACACGGTAGGACAGAACAGGCTCTTCTGACCCTCACATGCACACCTTCCCCACAAAATAAACAATGTAATAAGAACAGTTAACAGAAAGCAGCTAAGGAAATGGCCCAGTTAATAAAGTGCTTGCTATGAAAACTAGAGGGTCTGAGTTTGGGTCCCAGCAGCCTTACCCAACGCTAGGGGGAGCCGAGACAGGTGAGCTTGAAGTTCACTGATAGCCAGGCCGACTGTGAGCTCTGGGGTCAGTGAGAGAGCCTGCCTCAAAGGAACAAGATGGAGGTGAGCTGGCTGAGAGAGGCTGCTCAGTGGTTAGGAACACTGGCTGTTTTTCTAGAGGACCCAGGTTCAATTCCCAGCACCCACATGGCAGCTCACAACTGTCTGTAACTCCGGATCTAGGGACTCTGAGATCCTCTTCTGGCCTTTGTGGGGATCAGGCATGCAGGTGGCTAGTAGCAAGTATGTTGGTCAGTGCTGTTCCAAGACCTTCGAAAGACTGTAGTTCCCAGGAATACTGTGACAGGATGTGTGCCTTCCAGCTGGCCAGGGTGTCTGTCAGAACCGCAGTGGAAAGCAGTTGCAGAGCATGCAGCCAGGGACTGTCAGCACTGCCCAGTCCTCTCGTGTGCTCCAGGTCCAGTGGCTCCTGGATAATTATGAGACCGCCGAGGGCGTGAGCCTGCCACGGAGCACCCTCTATTGCCACTACTTGCTGCACTGCCAGGAGCAGAAGCTGGAGCCGGTTAATGCCGCCTCTTTCGGCAAGCTCATCCGCTCGGTATTCATGGGTCTGCGCACGCGTCGCCTGGGCACCAGGTTTGCCCCGCCCCCTCTGCCTTCAGACGCCCTGGGCCCCAAAGGGCGTATGCCCTCTGCCCACATGACCCACCTCAACTCCAGTAGTCTCAAACCATCGGACAAGAACCCTCTTGTCCCTTACTCACCCCACTCAGCCCTTCTTCCTGTGCCTACCCGTGGGCCACGCTCAGCTTGTGCCCCACCCCCCTTTCCTGGACTTTATCCCATCTCCTTACTCATCTGTTGGTCAATGCTCATCTCTTTTTCAGATAGCAGCTCAGGCATCCTTGCATGCATTTGCTCATTCATGCATTTATGTTACCTTTGGGTGATGTGCTTGCTCTGCGTGTCTCGTGTTCTCATATCTGAGATGCTCAGGAGCTCTCCTCATGGGGTGGAGATAAAGTGGAGTAGGGTTAAACGTTCAGTGTAGGCACAGCCGACGACCACCAGTGCTACCAGGCCTAGCATGTACTGTGGACAACAAGCTGGACATTTGCCCAGTGGTTAGAATACCACACCAGCCAAATGTCTGCCTGGAATCAGAGCTAGCAGTGACTCATCCTGCACCTATCGTCCTGTTGTTCGCTCAGCTGGGTAGTTTTCTCTGTCCAGAGACCCTAAGTGTCCTGCCCAACTGGTAAAGCACCTCACCCCTCCTTCTTCCCAGGGGCAACTCTAAGTACCACTATTATGGCCTGCGGATCAAAGCCAGCTCACCCCTGCTTCGCCTGATGGAGGACCAGCAGCACATGGCCATGCGAGGCCAGCCCTTCTCCCAGAAACAGAGGTAGGGGGGCCTGCCTCCTGCTCTGGAACTGAGCAGGGACTGCAGAATTGGCTGTACCACTTGGCCATGCCCTAGGCACTTCTCATCAGCCTGCCATCCCCCACCAGGTGGCTTATCCCTTCCAGGTGACCCATCATCACTTCTACCCAACCACCTTTCATCAGTCCTCACCCCCTACCCATCTCCCATCCCCTCAGCAACCTAATCCCCACACAGCTGGGTTATTCCCCCCCCCCCAACCTGGCGTCTTCCCCCCATCCCCACCGCAGCTGGCCCATTTCCCCACCAGCCACCCCACTACCCCTTCCCCTCCAGGCTCAAGCCCATCCAGAAGATGGAGGGCGTGGCCAACGGTGTTGCCGTGGGGCAGCAGAGCACAGGGCTGTCAGACATCAGCGCCCAGGTGCAGCAGTACCAGCAGTTCCTGGGTGAGAGCTGAGGGACTCAGGAGGGGACTCAGGAGGGCCCATAGGGGGAGTCTGGTGGACATTCAGGCTTGGTGACCTCTGTCTTTAAAGGATTGGTCCATGCCCAGAAACCTTCTCCAAGATCTCCCGACCCCATTTTGGTGTTTTGGTTGTTTTGGGTTTTTGTTTTTTGTTTTTTAAAGATAGGGTCTCACTATGTATCCCTGTGGACTCACTATGTAGACCATGCTGGCCTCCAGCACAGAGACCCACCTGCCTCTGCTCCCTAAGAGCTTGTGCTGCCACGCCTGGCTCATCCCATACTTTGGAGACCTGGTCTCACTGTATAATCAGGGATGACCCTTCTACCTGAGCCTCCACAGTGCTGAGATCTCGGGTCATGCACCATCCGTTCCTTTCAGTGGCCAGTGCTCATGTGTTTGTGCAACCTGGTGATGCAGAATCCCACAGCAATAGGTAATGCGCTGGATGGTCAAATAGCAGCCCACCAACGTGACAGGTGATCCCATCCTTGCTGGCCTGCAGCTCTGTGTCTGTGTGACTAAGATTAGTAACTGAGAGGGCAAGTGTGTATCCAGGGTGTGTGTTCAGTTTCTACACACACTAAGGATGAAAAAACGGGGGGGGGGGGCGCATGGACAGCAAGGTCTGATAGTGATGCTGACAACTGCCAAGAACAACCTCATGGCCACATAGTGACACTGTGGCTGGGGAGTAGAAGAGGAGGTGGAAGATGATGCTCAGAGTTGTACGGCCCTGGCGATGCATGCTAATGAGGAATAGCATCCCTGTGGTACTGACAGGGCCTGTAGGCATCTACTCTCTTGTCAGGGAGGCTGTCTATACCAGGTGTCTAAGGACCAGTCAGAGCCAGCACTCATTAGCAAAACAGGGCAGTCAAAAACACTTCATGTGCTCTGTACAAGGGGCCATGGGACCCTGGGCCAGTAGCTCATACTGTGTGAGCCCACCATTCACTCCATATATGGGGATCACCACATGCTGGGAAGATGACAGACGACTAGAACCCCAGAAGCAGCAAGAGAGGTGGGCAGGTGGACACAGGGTCTGACGGTGCTCTCGCTCTTAGACGCCTCCAGGAGCCTCCCAGATTTTGCTGAGCTGGACCTCCAGGGCAAGGTGTTGCCTGAGGGCATCGGCCCTGGGGATGTCAAGGCCTTCCAGGTCCTATACCGGGAGCACTGTGAGGTAGGGCAGTCAGACGGTGGGTGAGAGGGTAAGTGGGCAGCCATGAATGCAACTGGCCTTCTGCCTTGAGCAGGAAGCCCCATGCTGGCCTTGCACCATTCCCGTTAACTGTGACGTCCTGTCCCTGCAGGCCATCGTGGATGTCATGGTAAACCTCCAGTTCACACTGGTGGAAACCCTGTGGAAGACCTTCTGGAGATACAACCTTAGCCAGCCTAATGAGGCACCACCGCTGGCCGTGTGAGTCCCCAGGGTTTTGGAGGGGGTGGCTCCTGCTTGTGGGGCTACGCATGCCCTTGACTGGGGGCTGGGCGGGTTTCTACAGGCACGACGAGGCAGAGAAGCGGCTGCCCAGGGCCAGTCTGGTGCTCCTGTCCAAGTTCCAGCCCGTGCTGCAGTGGACCAAGCACTGTGACAACGTGCTGTACCAGGGCCTGGTGGACATCCTCATCCCTGATGTGCTGCGGCCCATCCCCAGTGAGTCTGGTGGCTGCGCCCCTCCCTGGAAGGCGCCCCTGCCTACCCTGACCAGCATCCCCATCCTCCACAGGTGCCTTGACCCAAGCAATCCGGAACTTTGCCAAGAGCCTGGAGAGCTGGCTCACCCATGCCATGGTGAACATCCCTGAGGAGATGCTACGGGTGAAGGTGAGGGGTGGGCTGGGCAGCCAGGCTGTAGCAGTGGCAGAAGGTTTGTGTGACACCTGCTTATGCCTATGAAGACTGTTCCCTTCAAGGGCCTCTGTGGCTCCCAGCAGTCTTAAGCCTTATATCCCCTGGGGCCCATATCTGAAAGGCTTCTACCTATCTATCTACCTACCTACCTATGTTGACTTACGATGTAGTCCTGGTTGGCCTAGAACTCTGTAGGTCACTGTGGCCTCAGCCTTCTGAGCGCTGGAATTAAAGGTGTGTCTCACCATGCCCATGAGCACTGTCTCCAAGCCTGCTGATGGAAACTGTAATTTACAGTTGCATTCAGAGTACAGTGGTACACGCTGTCTAGTTTGTGCTAGGCCTTGGGTTCCAGCCTGGGGGGGGGGGGCAGGGCTTTTGTTGCTGTGTCTTCCACTGAAAATGGCATGAGTTAGGCTTGAAGACGTGTACTGTAATCCCAGCACAAAGGATGAGACAGGAGGATCACCAAGAGTCTCAGCCTAGCCTGCACTACATAGCAAGACCCTGCCAAAGGGAGAAAAACCCAAACACACCCCCGTGATTTTGTGCTGGGGGGGTGTGTGCTCACTGGTGAGTGTTGGATGAATGTGATGTGCGTTTCATCACTACCACACACACGGTAAAAAACAGCGCCACTCCGGGCCAGGCAGGTGGCTTAAGCGTATAAAGGTACTGGTCTTTCGTGCCTGGTATCTTGAATTTCATTCTGGGACCCACATGATGGATGGAGAAAACTGACTGCCACACGTTGTCCTCTGACTCTCATGAGTGGGCCATCACACAAGTACACAAAGCAAGTAGGGCGTGGTGGCGCACACCTGTAATCCCAGCACTAGAGGCAGAGGCAGGCGGACTGCTGAGTTTGAGACTAGCCTGGTCTACAGAGTGAGTTCCAGGACAGCTGGGGCTGTTACAGAGAGTCACCCTATCTCAAAGGGGAGATGGGGGGAGAGAAAGGAGGAAAAAAAAGACAGACAGATAGCTGGCAGTGGTAGCACATAACATTTAATCCCAGCACTCAGGAGGCAGAGGCAGGTAAATCACTGAGTTAGAGGCCAGCATGGTCCAGGATGGCCAGGGCTACATGGAGAAACCATATCTTGAAAAACCAAAATAAGTAAATAGATGGATAAAAATAAATAAATAGTGCCAGTCAGTACGCCAACACAGGAGGTTGGATGTTGGACCCGCACCGGTAGTGGAGCTCTGCCCTTGGTCTCCGAACAGAAGCGGGAGTGCACACCCTTCCAGTTATTAAGAAAAGGGGTTGGGTAGCATTTGTGTGAAATCCGTAAGCCTCCTGGCTCCCACGCAGGTGGCAGCAGCGGGCGCCTTCGCACAGACACTGCGACGGTACACCTCGCTCAACCACTTGGCACAGGCTGCGCGGGCAGTGCTGCAGAACACTGCGCAGATCAACCAGATGCTGAGTGATCTCAATCGCGTGGACTTCGCAAATGTGCAGGTGAGCACCAGTGGGGCTGGGATAGGAGGGGGCTATGGGGAGAGACTGCTGAGTGGCTGCCTGCTGCACCTCAGGAGCAGGCCTCGTGGGTGTGCCGCTGCGAGGACCGTGTGGTGCAGCGTTTGGAGCAGGACTTCAAGGTGACGCTGCAGCAGCAGAACTCGCTGGAGCAATGGGCAGTCTGGCTGGATGGTGTCGTGAGCCAGGTGCTCAAGCCCTACCAGGGCAGTTCTGGCTTCCCCAAGGCGGCCAAGCTCTTCCTCCTCAAGTGGTCCTTCTACAGGTGCGCACTAGTGCAGCTGGGCCCTGGCTGGGAGGGATGTGACCAGGGGCATCCCAGTGTGTTGGAGAAGACCTCCTTTCAAAGGTGGGCCCGCAAGAAGTGGTAGGTAGGGCTGGGGAAAGCCCAGCAGCTCATAAAAGACTGCAAGGGACCCAGCACACCTGTCAGTAGCAGAGTAGGGTGAACAGCCCTGTGGTCCTGACGTCTCTTTGGTCACTGCCCCCAGCTCCATGGTGATCCGGGACCTGACCCTGCGCAGTGCTGCTAGCTTCGGCTCCTTCCACCTCATCCGGCTGCTCTACGACGAGTACATGTACTACCTGATCGAGCACCGCGTGGCCCAGGCCAAGGGCGAGACCCCGATCGCCGTCATGGGAGAGGTGTGCATGGTTAAGCACTGGGGACATGGCTGGGTGCCAGGTAGTGGAACCCTAACTTTTTCGTTTCCTCTTCCCAGTTTGCCAACCTGACCACTTCGCTGAACCCCCTGGACCCTGACAAAGGTAACAATTCTTGGGTTCCAGGGATGGGGGCAGCTGATGGCAAAGCCGGGTATCCTTGGAAATTTCAGTCTGTCACTGAGCTGGGCCTGGTCCCTGTGCCCCAGACGAGGAAGAGGAGGAGGAGGAGGAGAGTGAGGACGAGTTGCCCCAAGATATCTCACTGACGGCTGGCAGTGAATCCCCTGCGCTGGGCCCTGAAACTCTGGAGCCACCTGCAAAGCTGGCACGGACTGACACGCGTGGCCTCTTTGTGCAGGCCCTGCCCTCCAGCTAAACCCAAGACCTCCCTGCCACCCTCCGCCTGCCCAACCTGCCGCTGCTGCCCCTCCAGGCCAGGGTCCAGCCCCTCAGCTTTTGTGGCTTCACTGTCACCCTTCCAGCCCATGCCAGAGCTGGAGAGGGTCTACCTGACAGAGAAGGCTAGGGGAGTCCCCTCGTCACATGGGGCTGGTACAATCATGGGCCAGGCTGGGCAGAACTGAAGCTGCAAACCCTGACACAAAAGACGTGCCTTAAGGAACCTGCCCAGGTGTCCCTCTTTCCTGCCCCAACTCATAGCCCTGCCCCTTACCCCAACCCCTACCCCACACAGCACCCCAACCCCGACCCCAAGGGCAGCAGGCCGGCTCCTCCCCTGTGTAACTGTTAACTTATTCTGCTCTCTGGCTTTGCACAGCCTGCCTGGGCAGCCCCCCCAACCCCCGAGCCTGGGCAGGCCTAGGTGGGCGGCACCTTGGGACCCCCCCCCACTGTCAGCAGCAGCAGCAGCCCCACTGCTCCCCTTTCTTGGTATAAGTGCAATTAAAGCTGTGGGTGTCGCACCTTCTCCAGAGCTGGGTTCTCCTGGCCCCGCAGCCCAGAGAGGGGCTTATTGTGAAGGGCCCGCGGCCTCCAGCTTCCAAAGAGGAACACCGGGCTGGCTGCAGGGCCAGGTGCTCCAGACCTGAGGCCGCGCCCTGCGCCTTCCACCCCACCAGCTTGTGACCGAAACCTGCTCCCAGAGATGCTTCTCCTCCGTGCCGTGCCCCCTTACCCCCATAACTATTGTGATTAGTGAGTGCCGCTTGAGCGGAGTCAGTAACTTGTTGGGTTTTTTTCCAACCATCATGGCCTTATCCGTTCCCGTTTTCTCAGTGTCTTCAATCTGTGATAGATGTTTATGGAAAAAAAAAAGGAAAATCTGGCCTATCGTATAGAAATCACTATTTTGTGTGCTCCGCGTGCTAAAGCTTTTGGGGTGGTCCTGCACACTCCCCATGGGGCCTCCCTTCCCAGTGGTGAAAGTATCCACGCGCGTGGTAGTTTAGTGTGCTGTTTTCTACCTTTTTGTAGTCTTTCTTAAAACAATAAATACTGCTGTGATCTTTGTCTACTGATGACTGGGGCAGGGTTGGTGGGGGGTGTGCGCTGAGGACAGAAAGGGGACACCAGCCAGGATCAGAAATAAAGCATTTAGTACATGAAGAACAAGGCAAGGTGGCCACAGGGTCCCCACCCCAGGTGAGGGAGGCTGGAACCACTGGGCCTCCCTGGAGGGATACACCTGCAGCCCAGGAAAGGGCCAGAGCACAGGAAGCAGGCGGGGCTTTGCAGGGGCAGGCCTGGCTGGAGGGGCTCCTTTCTGCCCTTTCCCAACTTAAATAGGCATAAATAAAGACGCATCCAGACTTTGGGCCACCAGAGGCTGCTGCACCAGTCCCATCCCGCAACCTAACACTAGTGCCGACTGTGGCCCCTGTAGGGCCAGCCCAGGAAGGCAGTCCTCTCCTGAGCCCGCAGAGGTAGTTGGAGTCAGGGTCCAGGGCGGTGCAGCCCTCACAGCACAATCCAAGTGTACCGCTCACTGTCTGCCAAAACCTTCAATGAGCACCCTGCAGAGGACGATATGCAGAACCATGAGCCATTTGTCCAGTCCTGCAGCCAATTCCTGTGGCCTGACACAGAAAGTTCTAGAAACAACTCCCTGATGGTTCCCTGCCCCCATCTCCAGCCACAGCTGGATGCCACTGAGACCCTGTGACACCCCTTTCATCCAGCATGCCTAGGATCCAGGATGAGACCAGGTGTCCTGCCCAGCCAGGACACTAGGGCAGTTCCTACCTTTGTGCAGTGCCTCGTTGGTCATTCTGTTCACATAGCGGCCACTGCTTTCTGGTACCAGCCATTTCATGACCATGTCCACACAGCTCTTCCGGTAGGAGCTCCAGACACTGCCACTGGGGCCCAGGTAAAGGAGTGAAGAGGAGGCTTCCCTGCCAACTCCCTGGCAACCCACTCTAGCCTTGCCTTACCTGGTCTGTCCTTTGACCTCTGTTAAGTCCCCCACGCTGACTGTCTCAAAGATGCCTGTGTTGAGGTCCCAGGCCACCTTGAGACTGGTGTGATATGTCTTTGGTCTGCGGTGGTGGAGGACAAGAAGGTGGGCCAGTGAGTCCCTGCACTGGCTTGTCACTACACCAGTGACAGCATGGGCATTCCAGGTTTTATCTGTTCACCCTTTACACCGTGCAGAGAAGGGTCTGTGTATGGCCCTGCCACTCACCGGAGCTGGCCCTCCTCAGTGGGGGCTGGGAAGGCCAGGAGCAGCAGACCAATGTTGATCAGGACCTGGTTGGTTTCTGGGCAGACCTGGGAGCAGGCAGTGACAGTTACAGAGAGCCTACAGTGGGAAGGCTCCAGCCTCCCACTGTGCCCTAGCCTCACCTCCAGGATGACTATGTCATAGTCACTGAAAGAGCAGAACTGGTGACCCCAGGTGGCATCGTGGCGGATGACCTCATTGATGACATACTCGAAGTCCAGTGTGAGCTGCTCCACTGTCAGGTACTGACCCTGGGACAGATGGCAGAGAGCTAACGGTAGGGCGCTGCTAACCACTCCCTATCCTGGGTCACCTAGGACTTGCACTAGGGCTACCCACCTGCATGTCTGTCCGCTCTCGCATGGGCCGTAAGTTGCGACCACGGAGGTCAGTCACCACAAAAGGCAGGGAGATCTTGTCATCTTCAAATTCTGGGAAGGAAGGCAGAAGGTAGAACAGGCTAAAGGTTGTCTTGGGACTGCCCCATCCCAGAGTCTGTCCCAGGAAGACCTCTCACCATCCTCAGGCTCTGTCCCTTCCCCAGACCGCAACACATAGTGCAACTTGGTGTAGTTGATGTAGCCAGGCTCCGGGGCAGAAGCCTCTGCAGCAGGAGGGCTGTCCCTGGGCACCACTTCCCCACTCGGGGCTGGTGGCTCTGAGGATGGGCGGCAGCGGCTGCTTGAGGGCCCCAGACCAGAGGGCAGCCGAGTTTCCTCCAAGGTACTTCCCTTGGCCTCTTTGGCCCTGCGGAAGATGTCAGCCACAAACTCCTTGGCCTTGGCAATGGCTGGGGAGGGCTCCGGGGCACCAGAGGGCCTGGCTGAGACCACCTCAAGGCCGAGGCTGGAGAAGGCAGGGACTGCTTCAGGGCTCCAAGGTCCTGGTGAGCTGGGCGGGGCCGGGGGCAAAGCTGTGTGGTCGTATAGGATTTGGCAGAAACTGCTGTCCTCTGCAAAAAGCATTAAGGTTGCATATGTTACCACAAGTCACAGCTACTGTGACCTCCCTCAGAGCCTGGATTAGAAAGCCACTCCAAGGAGTCCCCAGGAGCCATTTCTGTGCTCAAGTCAGTGTGAAACTTTTGGAAGGGTATAAGTTCAAAAACCACATATAGTCCAGACATGTATTCATTTAAGACTTCCTTTAAAAGGATCCTGGGGCCTAGCATGGTGGCACATGCCTTTAATCCCAGCACTGAGGCAGAGGCAGGTGGATCTTTGCGAGTTCAAGGCCAGCCTGGTTACAGAGTGAGTTCTAGAACAGCCAGAGGTACACAAAGAATCCTATCTTAAAAAGGATGCTCATGGGGGGAGGGGTATTGGAGATATGGCTCAGGGGTTAAGAGCAATGGCTGGTCTTCTAGAGGACCCAGGTTCAATTCCCAGCACCCACATGGCAGCTCACAGCCAAATGTACATAAAATTAAAATTAAAAAAAAAATTTTTTTAAAGAAAAAAGCTGGGAGTAGAGGCCAGGGCTTTCATGTGCCAGGCTAGAGCTCAGACCTCATCTTTGAACATTCGTAATGCTACTACAAAGGACACAGCAAACGCAATGCACACAGCTTTGCCCTTAAAGTACAGTCTGCAGTGACAACAGGTAAGAGCCACCAAGTGAATCTGCACAACTGGACCAGCATAGGCACACAGGCCATATTTATTAGAGGAAGTAGGGAGTAGCAGAGGAGCCTAGCAAGCCAAGGAGGGCCACACCCCTCCTTGTAAACAACACTATGCCCCTCAGAGAGGCTACTGTCTACAGAGCCATCCTGGGCACTTTTAGGAAAGAGGGAAAAGGACACCAGGCTGGGGACAAAGCTCATACAGGTCCCAGGCCTGGAGTCCTCAGTCCTTCTTGGGCCCCTTGTGGGAGACTCGTGGTCAACAGTCAGGTGGCACAGCCTTGGTAAAGGCTAGGGACTGCTCTCACAGTGACCCAGGTATCCAGGCAGGGCTAGGGAGAACTCCAGCTGAGTGTGAGAACTAGGTTCCCTGTCCTTTGCCGGTCAGCTTGGTCACATGCACTTCACCTTGCCTCTTCCTTCTCCTGCCCCAGAGCAGCCATTTTAATGGGTATAGTTTTGAGCTCTCTTAAAACCAAAACATGTTATTAGCTTATCCCAAAAGTAGTGCACAGCTATAGCTCACTCTCCTGTGTCTGTGTCCAGATGTAATATGTATGTCACCTCTCTCTGGTGTTCCACAGGACACTGACCTGGACCTCTTCTACCTCAGGGAAGGGCACCAGGATGCCCCTGGCTCACCGCTGAACACACACCTGATGAGCCCCAGCTTCTCAGAGGGAGAGGGCTAGCAGGGCAGAGATGCAGGCTCAGACTCACAGGACCCCACTCTAATCCTTGCCAACCAGTGACATCACCCTACTTACTAATATGTGACTCTATCAAGACACAGAGAAATGGCTTAGCAGGTAAAAGTGCCCATCATTAGGTGTTCAGACCTGGGTTCAAAATTCCTGGAATCCATATGCTATAAGAGAATAAACTCCTGAAAGCTGTCCTAACTTCCCTGGCACATGCATGTGTACACACACATACAAATGCACAGACATACAAAAAACTTTAAGTAATAAAAATTAAAATGTAACTAAAAAAAAAAAGACACCATAAGAGACAGGTGTTAATTTTAGCACTCAGGAGGCACAGGCAGGGATCTTTGTAAGCTTGAGGCCAACCTGGTCTATATGGTGAGTTCTAGGCTAGCCTGGGCTACCTAGGCATTATCTAACAAAAGAGACACTGTGGAATTTGTTACTGGTATTCCCTGACACCAAGGATGCGAGACAACTGAGTGTACTAATTATGCTCTAAGGGGTGATGGGGTGACACTAGCCATGGAGAGGTCACAGCAGGGCCGTTGTCACACCATCAGCACTGTAGGAACATGGTCTCTCATTTCCACACAACAACATGAACTGCACTGCATTACATCCTTTTGCTGTGAAGGCAATAGTCTGCACGTGGTCAGTAGGGCACTGTGCTGCGCAGCCCCAGCATCTGCCCGGTTCAAAACCTCTAGCCCACCACTGCTAAAGCAGCTCATGGGCTGACAAGCTACACTTCAAGTAGCTAGAAGGAAGTCACTGAACAGGCCCGCCATCCCACCTCCCGGCTATGTAACCTTGAGAGACTGGACCCCTCTGAGTCAGGTCTCCTGGTCTGACCTCTGGCTAGAAATGGGACCACCTGGGCTGGGCCTACCTGCCGAGTGGACGGAGACAGCGCAGGCCACCAGGGAATAGCTGGTGTTGAGCAGCACCACCTGGTCTTTCTTGAGCTGGAAGGCGGGCTGGAAGGTGGGGAAGGGGTACACCACCTGATATTTGGTGTGCAACATGAAGCCGTGCCGCAGGCACTGTGCGCTTGGGTCCCCTGCAGCAAGACACACTACAGCTCACTTGATGCCTTGGCAGTGGTCCAGCAGCCCCGTACCCCTGCAGGACCCCTGGTGCCTCACCTGGGTGGGCACGACTGGCATCCTGGCAGGCAGCACAGCGGCCCCGAGGTGGCACGGCCACAGTGCTGATGTAGATGTCACGATGGTTCTCGTCACTCATCATCATGTTCATTAGCATGCCGTTGGCTGAGCGGGTGCTGGGGGAAGCACACCCTCAGCCTGCAGCCCATCTAGGGGCCACCAGCCCACCCTGCCCGCCCCACGGCCACCCTGCCTGCCCCCAGTCTCACTTGAAACCAAACACGATGACCTTGGACGCGTCGCTAGGCCACTCACACACAGTCAGGTACAGGTCACTGTAGATCTCCTCATCCTGGAAGAGGCGCACCTGCCGGACCTGAGCAGCATGCTCAATCAGTGCGTGACCAGAGGATGGAAGAGCTACGCCAGAACCAGGCTCTAACGGAGCTCTCCTCACAAGTGACCCAGGAAGGCCTGAGCAAAGACAGCCCTCCCTGCAAGCGGGAAGGAACCTGACAGACTGAATTACCTCCCTGCTCTCTGGCTGACAAAGCCCATGCGCAACAGAAACTGAAATGGCACCCACCTTGGGGCAGCGGTCAAGGACAAATGCTAAAGCCACTGTGACTACCTGTGTGAATCTAAGAAACCTATCTGCATCCCGGCCTAGACCAAGGATGTCAGACAGGCTGTGCCTGCCACCTGAGCCAAACAAAGTTATTGGCTTAAGCTAAAAACCCAGCAACTCCACAAGAGTCACTGCACTGGCCCATCATGCCATTTAACACAGGACACAGGCTGAGGGGTGCAAGAGCAGCTGACTCCTGCTGGCCGAAGGGTCAGCCCAGTGCGGAGCCTCCCGGAAGGGAAGGCCTAGTCCTACCAGCTTGAGCTTGCTGTGGACGTTGAACTCCCACCAGTAGAGGTGATACATGTAGAAGGAGAAGTCGTCGTCCCCGCTGCTGCTGGTATAGGAGAGGACATAGCGGCCACACTTGGAAAATCCCAGAAAGATATGGCTGTGGGGCAGAATGGGCAGAATGGGCCAGATGAGGACAAGCTTGCAGCCCTGACCCACTAGCCACCCCGCCTGGCCTCAGCCTCACCCTGCATACAGAAAATCCTCGTCTACGATGCTCTTGAGGGACACGCACACCCTGGGGGGCAGCTTCCGAAAAAGACGAGGTGAGAGCTGCCCGCTGATCTGGGGAGGAGACAGGCAGTGCTCTTCAGCCAAGTACCCCCCTGCACCCCCCCGCCCAGCCTCCTTACCAGCCGCAGAGGCTGAGCAGCCTCCACAGGCCCACTGCTAGGCAGATGGAGGTACCAAGGCCAAGTGGCCTTACAAAGCACCCCACCCCACCAAGGACCCATATACATCCCAGCCATGGCCCTCTCTGGACCCAGAGTCCTCCCAGCCTAAGGCTCACATCATCTCCCTGTGGAAGGGTCCCCTCACTAGGCAGCTTGGCTCCTTCCTCAAAGCTGACCATGAGACAGTAGGAGTAAAGGATGTGGGGGCCTGTGTATCTATTTGCCTGTTCCCATGAACCCACAGGGGCTCCCATTTCTCTTTTCAGAATGTATTTACTGTGTAGACTATAGCCCACATATAGAGGTGAAAACATATGTGGGTCCTGGGGAATCACACTCACATTATTAGGTTTGGCGACAAATGCCAGTGCCTATGGCGCCATCCCATTGGCCCCAGAGCCTAAAGAACCACTATTCCCAAGTTGCCTCCAATCCATTATTAACCAAACCCCCGTCTTAATTAACTGCTACCTGCCAACCAACTGTCATATCCTAAAACATCACCAAGGAAAGATCTTAGGAAACTGACAGGCATAAAGCTGACCACTGGGGAGCTGTTTTGGCCCGCCTTCAAGAGATAGCCATCTAGTTGGGAAAAGAGCTGCACGGAAAAGGGCTGGCACCTTGCCCTCAGTTCATCGCAATCCATAAAGAGAATGGTTCTGTCAGCCAAGCCTTCCTGAGAGGATATAACCCTTGCCCGGGGAGCGTCTAGGCTAGAGCCACAGCCTTGCCTCGGGAGCACCGGTTAAAAGGTGGAGGCACAGCGTTGCCCTCACCCACTTCCCAACTTGCAGTGCGCGTAGGCATTCTCCTTCCGCGGGCGCCCACCTAACAGACCATTCGCGTTCCCGCCCTTGCAGGTGGCCTCTGACAAGGGAGACAGAGCCCTGATCAGTGGCTTCCACTCTGAGAAGACCCTGCCCGCCCTGCTCAGGAAACACTCCTCCATTCAATGAGTGAGGCAGACCCCAGAGATCCCAACTCCGGAGATGGTCAGAGCTGGTACAGAGAGAGGAAGCATCAAACAGAGGATGCCCAGAGCCGGTAGCCGGGACTCTGAGCGGGGTGGGGAGGGGAGCTCCAATAAAAGGCAATGCTCTGAAAAATGGGTCTAAGCCAAGGTCTCCCCCTTCCTCCAGATTCCCCGGACGGCCACTACAGTAGCGCGCCCAGCTGCCTCCATCCCGGTTGCTTCCTCCATGATTTCTCCCCGGTCTCCTCCACCCAAGCCCCTTCTTCGCCGATCTCGCCCAGGCGCCTTCGATCCAAGGGCCCCTTGCAGGTGACCCGCCTAGCTCGCTCCATCCAAGTCACCAACCATCGCCATCCCAACCCCGCGCCTCTGCATCAGCCACGCCAGCCCCAGCCCCATCCCCATCCCCACCGCCCGGCCCGCCCAGCCCCCTCCCGGCCCCCCCCCCCACCTCGCCGCGCCGCCCTCCCTCGGCCGCCTCCCGGGTCCCCTCCTCCTCACAACCGGGCGCGCTCGCCTCAGGCTCCAGGCCTCACCTTGACCCGCTCCAGCTGCTTGAGGACGTGTTCCCGCCGCCTCCCCACCGTCCGCTTCCCCCCGGCTCCCCCAGGCCCGCCGCCGCCGCTCCCGTTCCCGCTGTTCCGCTCCGATTTCGAGCTGGGCGCCATTTTCACCCCCTCCCTCCACTTCCGGAGCAACCGGCCCCTTAGCCCCGCCCTCGACGCTTTCTGATTGGCCTTTTCTTCTCACAGCGGCCGGTCGGTTGGGTGACAGCCGGCATTCCTGCTCTCTTCCCGCTACACCTGTCCATCAAAGCTAACTCGGATTTTGGTTGGTAGATATGGTAGCTCCCGCTTATTCCCGCCCTTCATTAAGGATAAACCATTCAGGAGCCATTCTGGCGCTACTCTGCCAGAAAACTTTAACAGAATAGGCGAAGATTCCTGTCAGGCGTGACGTTGACACGCCCCTGAGTGGGTTTCCGTGGAGACCACTGGCCGTCCTGTGGGCGGGGCGATAGGAACCTGTGGTCCACAAGGGCCAGAATCCTCAGCCCTGACTCTGGCTCAGGCTGGGAGTGCAGAGGCCTGAGGAAAGCCTGAGGAGCATCCCTAGCCCGTGGGGAAAGAAGAATAGTTCATATTCAGACATCTTCCAAGCCGGGCGTGCTGGCGCACACCTTTAATCCCAGCACTCAGGAGGCAGAGGCAGGGGGATCTCTGAGTTCTAGGCCAGCCTGGTCTAAAAATAGAATTCTAGGACGGCCAGGGATGCACAGAGAAACCCTGTCTCGAAAAACAAAAACAAAAACAAAACAACAACAACAACAACAAACCATCTTCCAGACGATGAAGACAGTGATAGCATCGGTCAAATATCATGCTGTTTTTAAAAATTGCTTTTCAGGGGTCAGGCATGGTTCTGAGTTTGCACCACCTTGTGGAAGGCCTGTTAAGCCTACCACACTAATGATGCTAATACACTGGACAGGTCTGCTTCCTGCACCAGTTTCGCGTGCATTCACTCAACCTCCTCAACGGTCTTAGAGTAAAGCCTTTGTTTTACACGTGACACAGGCATTAAAGTGAGCCCACTTGAAGACACTGGTGTACCAAGGCTTCTGGCAGCTATTACTACAGTCACAGAGGAGGCAGGATACTCCATTCGGTTTATGGAGAACTCAGCTAACAGCACAGGGCGTAAAGAAGCAAATAGTTACCTGTCCAGGTACGGGTAGAATGGCAGCTGGGAAGCTGCTCATTTCGGGGAGAAGCAAGACCATTCCAGCAAAGACAAAGGTTTCAAGAAAGTTTCAACGAGGCCAGCCTGGTCTACAAAGTGAGTCCAGGACATCCAAGGCTACACAGAGGGACCCTGTCTCAAAAAACCAAAAAAAAAAAAAAGGGAGAGAGAGAGAGACTTTCAAGACTGCTACTACAAGCCCAGCATGGTGGCGCATGCCTTTAATCCCAGCACTCAGGAGGCAGAGGCAGAGGCAGGGGCAGGCATGGATCGCCGTGAGTTCAAGGCCAGCCCGGTCTACAGAGTGAGTCTAGGTCAGTCAAGGCTACACAGAGAAACCCTGTCTCAAAAAACAAAAAAGACTGCTACTACAGAGCAGGCAGTGATGTATAGTGACGGGGACTTGTGCTGAGATCCTCTGACTAAGTGATTTCATCTTAAAGACCAGTGTGCTCACTAACAGCCCTCCAGCATGAGGAACCAAGTCACCCTGCGTGTGCACACCCACCCTCAGCCGAATGAGAAACTAACGGGCGAGGGTAGGAATAGTCAAGACAGAAAAGGTGAGCAAACAGACAGAGCATGTTTGTACATGCATTTTTACACGTGTGCGTGTGTGTGTGTGTGTGTGTGCGCGCGCGCGCATGTATGATCGTGCGTTCACATGTGTGCAATGAACTTTGTCCATGAGTGTGTATGCAGAGACCAGAGGTCAACATTGGTTTATCATTCTCCACCTTATTTGGGGATGGGTTTTTTTGTTTTGTTTTGTTTTTTTAGTTTTGGTTACTTTTTTTTTTTTAGACAGAGTCTCACTATATAGACTTTGCTGACCTGGAGCTTGCTATTTGACCAAGCAGGCCTCAAACTCAGAAAGAGAGCCGCTGCCTCCTGAGCCTTTCTCTGAGCCTGGAGCCTGTGATTTCTGCTAAGAAGCCAGAGCAACCCAAGGATGCTGAAGTTGGGAATGAAGCTTTGTGGAGGAATCTGGCTTTGTTGACCCTCTGCTTCCTGCAGGAGGCGGGGCTTACTTCCTCCCTGGTGTGGGGAGTAGATTAGTCTCTTTGCAGAGTGACAAGGGAAGCTGGACGTGGGTTGTGCTGCCTACATTCAATCCTAGCACTAGGGAGGCAGAGGCAGGCAGATCTCTGTGAGTTCTAGGCTATAGAGTCCCAGGCCTACCAGAGCTACATGGTGAGACTGTGTAGATAGATAGATAGATAGATAGATAGATAGATAGATAGATAGATAGATAGAAAGCAAGCAAACAAACTGGAGGGAAGAAAAAAAAAAAAAAAAAAACTGACCTGGCAGAAAGCTCCTTAACCAAGAAACAAAGGTCAAAGCCATCAGCTGAAAGCCATGTTGCATGACATATGATGAGTCCGAGAAAAAACACCTTTTTGGGTTTGCCCCCACCCCGTTCTTTGTAATTGGTGTGTGTGTGTGTGTGTGTGTGTGTGTGTGTGTGTGTGTGTGCACGCAAGGACACCATACTGGTGGAAACCAGAGAGCAACATTCATGATTGGGTCTCTCCTTCAATCTTGGACTCTTAGGTCTTTTATTTTTAGTATTTTTATTTCATTTCATTTTATTTTGAAACAAGGTCTCTCCACATAGCTCTGGCTATCCTGGAGTTCACTCTGTAGACCAGGCTGACTACAAACTCAGAGATCTGCCTGCCTCTGCTTCCTGAGTGCTGGATTAAAGATATGCACCACCAAGCCTAGCTGATTCCTGTACCGAGGTCACTCATCAGGTTCATATGGCAAGCACCCCCTATCTGTATTTTAGGGCCTCATTATGTAGCCTTGGCTGCTCTAGAACTTTCTACGTAGACCAGGTTTAACTTGAAATACAGAGATCTACCTGCCTCAGCCTCCCAGCTTTTTTCTTTTCTTTCTTTCTTTCTTTTTTCTTTTTTCTTTTTTTCTTAGAAAGGGTCTTGCTGCGTAAGGCTGGATGTCAACTCTGAGCCCTCCTGCTTGGCCTCTCCAGTGCTAGAATGGTAGATACAAGCCACTACACTTGGCTTCTGAGAACACTTTACCCCTCTGATATTGTCCCTAAATTCTATACAGTCTAACCCTGAAAACACACCCGATATTTATTTGTTCCTTATTCGAGAACACTGTAAAAAATAATAAATCAAAAATGAGCAGAGTCTGAGTATGGTGGCATAGGCCTGAAATCTCAGCATTTAAGAGGCTAAAACAGAGCCGGGCATGGTGGCGCACACCTTTAATCCTAGCATTAGGGAAGCAGAGGCAGGTGGATCTTTGTGAGTTTGAGGCCAGCATGGGTCTATAAAGTGAGTCCAGGACAGCCAGGTCTATAAGAGAGATCCTGTCTCAAAAACAAAACAAAACAAAACAAAAAACTAACCAAACAACAACAAATCAGGTCTAGGGTGACAGCTCAATCATAAATTAATTAATTTTAAATGCTGACCTTGCAAACACGAAGACCTGAGCTTGATTTCCTGGACCCCATGTTCATAAAAGCCTGGCACGGCTTACAGTCCCTGTGCTGGAGAGACAAGGCTAACCTGGGCAACATGCCCAAATTCTGTCTCAAAGTGTGGGTGGGGTTAGGCTCACTGAGCAGAGGTGCCTGCTGCCAACTGTGATGACTTGAGTTTAATCTCCAAAATACACATGGTAGAAAGGATGAACTGACTCCTAAAAGTTCTCTTCTGCTCTCCTCATGTGCTCCATCATAGGGTATGCCTGCCCGTACGCACATGCATATACATATTATGTGTGTGTGTGTGTGTGTGTGTGTGTGTGTGTGTGTGTGTGTGTGTATAATAAAACATTTGAACATTGAATTTCCAGGGTGTCAAAGACATGAAACTGAATAAAGCTATATAGATTGTCACCAAGCAATAAGACCCTGTTCTGGATGGGATTCTGGGCCAGAGAAAGGACATCAGAGTGAAACTTGGTGACACTGAAATGCAGTCTGTGGCTTGGTGAATGTGGTCCCGTGGTTGCCAGGGATACCCTGGAAGTGGCAAAGCTCCATGGTTGTGCAAGATGCCAACAGGGGAAGCTGGGTGACTGTGCACACTTGGCATGATACACTAGAGGCCAGCTTGAGTTGTAGCCACCATATCTGCTGGAAAGTGATGCTTGTGGCTCTCTGCTGCAGAGTTCCGCAGAAAACCACACTGGACAGCTATTATAGGCGTGGGAGTCCTAGCTTCAGGGATGAGCCTCGGTCTTTTATTTTAGCTTAAAAGGATCATTGGCACCCCATCCGGGAGGAAGTCACTTTTGCTCTGATCCATTTATACACCCATCTTTCTAACCCAAACAACAGGGGTCTGTGAGAGGCAAAGAAGTCCCTGTGCTCACAGACAGGCACCAGAAGAATCTGGAAGGTTAAGCACACATGGTTGTTCCTTCAAGGGAAGGAATGAAAACCTGTTCTCCACCCGAAAGGTTGGAGCAGACAGGCTTTCCGGTCTAGTGCCTTTGCGCAATCTGTGTGGCCAGAGATGGTCCAGCACGGGACCCTCCTCCAGACTCTTTTTTGTTTGTTTGGTTTTCAAGACAGGGTTTCTCTGTGTAGCCTTGACTCGCTTTTTGTAGACCAGGTTGGCCTCGAACTCACAGCGATCCACCTGCCTCTGCCTCCCGAGTGCTGGCAGTAAAGGCGTGCGCCACTACAGCCCGGCTCAGACTCTTCATGTAAACTTGTTTTCCGCAGTCACTCTGTAGAACCTATCTTTATGGAAGGCGTCACATTTTACAAAGAATTTTGATGTTGTCACATCTGATCTGTATTTAGCTTCCTCCGTTCCTCATAGAGAGATTTAAGTGTGCATCGCTGTGCATTCGGGATTGCGTCAAGCATCACGAGAATCGTTTTTGCTAGATGGTCCTGCGCTTGAAAAAGCCTAAAATAAACCACTTGGGGGTCAAACTTCCAAAGTTTGAAGCAACACTGGCTACTGAGTTGTGTGTTGAACTGTCTTCTTATCATCTACAGCTCCTCACTCTGTGAAGGTCACAGAGACCCCCCTCATGGGTACAGGTAGTCTCTCCAGGTTTTATTGTTTTGGTTGGGGCTTATTTATTTATTTATTTATTTATTTATTTATTTATTTATTTGGTTTTTCTGGACAGAGTTTCTCCGTGTAGCCCTGGCTGTCCTGGAACTTGCTCTGTAGACCAGGCTGGCTTTGAACTCACAAAGATCCGCCTGCCTCTGCCTCCCGAGTGCTGGGGTTAAAGGCGTGTGCCACCACCACCTGGTGGTTTGGGGCTTTTGATGGTGACTTCTGATTCTTCTGATTCCACTTCCGAGTGCTGGAATTACAGGCATTGGCCCCTCTGAACTGCTTGGGTTTAGTGTTTTGAGACCGTGTTACATATCTCAGGCTGCCCTTCACCTCACTGTGAAGCCAAGGCTGGCTTTGAACTTCTGAGCGCCTTGCCTCTACTTCCAAAGTAGAGGCACAAACAGCCCCCTGCGATGCTAAGCAGTCTGTCTCGCTTTGGTGTCCGGGTCCTTGGCTGGTCACACTAACAGTGAGCTGACAGGAACAGTGATGAGTACAGCTCTTTTGGGTGCCTCAGAGATAAGGGAGCTTGCTACAAAGGCATGGGGACCTGAGTTTGAGTCCTCAGCATTCATGTAAAAAGCCAGGAATGGCTGTGCATGCCTGTAACATTAGTGTTGGGGGTCAAGCATGTGCAGATGCTGGGAGTCTACTGGATTGGCTAGCTTTTGGTTCGGTGAGAAACCGTGTCTGAGAGAATATGGATATGCACTTTAGAAAATGACACCCAGCAATCTCCAGGTGTGAATACATCCATAACACACACACACACACACACACACACACACACACACACACACACACACCACAAAAGGGTTTTCTATCCCCAACCCTTTCTTTCCTGAGACTCAAACTAACAGTCATCCTCCTGTCTCAGCCTTCCAAGGGCTGGGATTACGTGTGATACCCACCTCATTCAGTACAAGAACGCTCCTCAACATCTTTGCAAATCTTAGATAAATGTGAACTGCTTTCCAAATAAAAACTTGGGGGCTGTTGGGCATGGTGATGCACACCCTTAATTCCAGCATAGGAGGTAGAGACAGGAAGAGCCTAGCCTGGTCTACATAGTGAGTTCAAAGGCAGACCAAAAACAAAAACAAAAACCATTCGACCTCTGAAATCCAAATGAAAGGCACCAACTCCTACCTAGAGGTTGGCTTAGATGGCAGTTCTGGCATCCAAGAGCATCTGGCTCCGGCCTTTGTATAAGTGAGTTCACTAAGTCATAGTGGAGTAATAACTAGCACGTGGTGTTAACCTGATAATAGACAGATGACAGACAAGTAGGAAGATGGATGGACGGGTGGTGGGTGGGTGGGGGGATGGGTGGGTGGGTGGATGGGTGGATGGGTGGGTGGGTGGATGGATGGATGGGTGGGTGGGTGGGTGGGTGGGTGGATGGGTGGATGGGTGGGTGGGTGGGTGGATGGGTGGGTGGGTGGATGGGTGGATGGGTGGGTGGATGGGTGGATGGATGGGTGGGTGGGTGGATGGGTGGGTGGGTGGATGGGTAAATGGATGGGTGGGTGGGTGGATGGATGGATGAGTGGATGGATGGATGGGTGGGTGGATGGGTGGATGGGTGGGTGGGTGGGTGGGTGGGTGGGTGGATGGGTGGGTGGGTGGGTTGATGGATGGGTGGGTGGATGGGTGGATGGATGGATGGGTGGGTGGGTGGATGGATGGGTGGGTGGATGGATGGGTGGGTGGGTTGATGGATGGGTGGGTGGATGGGTGGATGGATGGATGGGTGGGTGGGTGGATGGGTGGGTGGATGGATGGGTGGATGGATAGATGGGTGGGTGGGTAGATGGGTGGATGGATGGATGGGTGGGTGGGTGGATGGGTGGGTGGGTAGGTGGGTGGATGGATGGGTGGGGGATGGGTGGGTGGATGGGTGGGTGGATGGATGGGTGGGTGTGTGGGTGTGTGGATGGGTGGATGGTTGAATGGGTGGATTGATGTATGGATGGGTGGGTGGGTGGGTAGGTGGATGAATGGGTGGATGGATGAATGGGTGGGTGGATGGATGGATGAGTGGGTGGATGGGTGGGTGGGTGGATGGGTGGATGGGTGGGTGGATGGATGTGTGGATGGATGGGTGGGTGAGTGGGTAGAGGGATGTGCTGTGGGAATTTTTCTGGAATAGGCATCCTGACACCGGTGGACCAAAGCTAGGCCAGCTCCTGAAAGGCCGTGTCCTTGGTTCAGTTTGCATTCTCAATTTATACTCTAAAACCACAAGTTGGGGCAAGCAAGCAAGCAAGAGAGAGTTTTATGGAATCATATGTGACGGTCTGCTTTTTCTCTTTAAAGGCATTTGTCACAAGCTTTTTAAAATTATTGTTAATTTATTTTTATCTTTATGTACATTGGTGCCTTGACTGCACGTTGTCTCAGTGAGGGTGTCGAGTCCTCTATAACAAGAGTAACAGTTATGAGCTGCCATGTGGGTGCTGGGAATCCAACCCGCGTCCTCTTGAAGAGCATCCCTCGTGACAAGCTTCTGTGTAAGCTTTTAAGATGTACGGTTTGAGCCGGGCGTGGTGGCGCACGCCTTTAATCCCAGCACTCGGGAGGCAGAGGCAGGCGGATCGCTGTGAGTTCAAGGCCAGCCTGGTCTACAAAGCGAGTCCAGGATAGCCAAGGCTACACAGAGAAACCCTGTCTCAAAAACTAAAAAAAAAAAAAAAAAAAAGATGTGCGGTTTGGCAGTCAGGTGGTTAACAGCAAAGGCCTACAGTTTCAGCTATTTCCTCCAGTCGTTCTGTTTCATGGAGGAAGCAAAGCTTGGAAAGGAGCGGTACAAGCAGTGCTCTAAGTAAATCTAATGATGGGTCTGCTTGACGGTGTGCTCCTACGGATGGGCGGGTGGGTGGGTGGGGTCTCCGAGCAAGCCTTCTCTCCATGACTGTGCTTCCTGCGGCTGAACTCGCAGCTTCTTTGCCCACTCAGGCACTTTTGTATTATGGGATGAACGGTATGAACAGTCATCGCCACTGTTGGGAATGGTTCATCTTCCAGATGTTCTCACGAGCACTGAACTCCTGGGCTCGTTTCTTGTTCTCTCCTTGCAGTCGCAGAGTTGGGGCAAGAAGGCAGCCGGTTCCCAAAGAAGTGGCCGTTGAGGATGCTTCACACAGAAATGTTTTGGGTCTGAGTTAGGAGTGTCAGCCTTGAGACCGGAAACAGCTCAAGCAGCAGGTGACAATTTACAGATACAATGTGCACCGTGGCCCAGGGCTATCGAATTGGGCATCTTTTGTTTGTTTCCTTTTTGTTTTTTGTTGTTCCCTGCTGAGTTTCTCTGTGTGGCCCTGGCAGTCCCAGAACTCACTCTGTAGACCAGGCTGACAAACTCACAGAGATCTGCCTGCCTCAGCCTCCTGAGTGCCACCAAGCCTGGCTAACGTTGAAAGAATTTTTAGCACATGAGATCTTAAAGCATAAATTCTACCTGTATCTGACGCAGAGTGCACACTAAGCTATTAGGTTCCTTATAATTCAAGTTCTTATCTATAACCTACTTATAACACAATCTGCTTGGAGTCAGCACCATGTCCCACCAGCTGAGGGCTTAGTCTTACAAGACTGCCATATTTCTCAATGCTAGGTGCAAGAATATGTATTTTCTTCCTTCCTTCCTGCCTTCCTTCCTCTCTTTTCTTTTTTCTTTTTTTCTTTTCTTTTCCTTTTTTTTTTTTTTTGAGACAGGGTTTCTCTGTGTAGCCTTGGCTGTCCTGGACTCGCTTTGTAGACCAGGCTGGCCTCGAACTCACAGCAATCCACCTGCCTCTGCCTCCTGAGTGCTGGGATTAAAGGTGTGCGCCACCACACCCATTGTTACATGTACTCTGATCAGTCATTGATCCAGGTTTCTGTTGCTGTGATAAACACCAATGCCAAAAGCAGCTTGGGGAGGAAAGGGTTATTTCACCTTACAACTCTTAGGTAGGTCACACCCAGCCATCACTGTTGGAAGTCAGGGCAGGAACACAAGGAACTGCACCAGAAGCCACTCCCTGGCTGGCTTGGCCGGATTTTTTTCTTAAATATCTCCCAGGATCATTGGTGTGTAACAACCCAAGTGCCGTACAAAACAGCCTCGCTGGGATAGGGTGCATCTCAGTGGTAGAGCACTTGCCTGTACTGCATGAGGCTGGTGGGGTCGCCAGAACCACCATCGATGTATGTGCGCACACACGCGCGCACACACACGCATGCCCACACACATGTACACACATACTCACATGAGTAGTTTGCCTTGCTTTGGGATTGTGTCCAGACAAATCTGTCATAAATTGAATCTAATTGAGTTAACACTGTATTGAGCACATCTCAGTCACTGGGTATCAATGAGGTCATAAGCCATCCTTACAGTGCACAGCAATGGAGCCGTGCTGTGCACTCCAGGGCTGCAGCCTTCTTTAGATGTGTTCTTTGCAAGTCAGAAGCACAGTAGCATCCCCATGGGAATATCCGAATTAAAAATGTATCCTAAACCCAGTGTGGTGGCCTTCGTGTCCATAATCCCTAGCACTTTGTGAGTTCGAGGCCAGCCTGGTTTACAAAGTGAGTCCAGGACAGCCAAGGCTACACAGAGAAACCCTGTCTCAAAAAATAAAAACAAACGAAATGTATCCTAATTATCAAAAAGATACACCCTCAGTATATCATTAAAAATACGCGGCTGCAGCATAGAGATACTGGGTGTAGGTGTGATGGGTTCTCCTGATTTTTGCCACGTGACTCCCAAACTGTCAGGTTGCTTTTGTGGGACTTGGAACGTGGCTTGTGGCTCGGTGGCTTTGTGGCTCTGTGGCTGGGAGCAGCTCAGTAGTCAAAACCCATGCAAACACAAAGACCTGAGTTCAGTCTTCAAATCATGTAAAAAAAAGCCAGGTGTGATGGTTCAAATCTGTCAGCCTAGCGCCGAAAAGGCAGAGACACATGGATCCCTGGGGCTCACTGGTTGACCACTCTTGCTTAGTCAGTGAGCTCCAGGCCAATGATGAGACCTTGTCGCCTGAGAAATGACAGTTGAGGTTGACATTTAGCTTCCACATGCATGTGTACACACACTCTAGTTGTACACATGTGTGCACACACAGACATTTGTGCATGTATGCCCCTAGATATATGCCTACATACATACATAACCACATGCATGCCTACCCATATGTATAACAAATATATGTTGGAGGATGACCTGGTGTATTTTGATGCTAATTACTGCTTGCTGTCTGTGTGACCCACCTTTTGCTTAATAAAAAGCCATCTCACCTGGGCAGGGCAGGAGATAGGTGGGACTTAGAGAGAGAGGAATCCTGGGAAGAAGAAAAGAGAGACCGCCACAAGGAGAAAGGAGAGAGACCTGAAGTGAAGAGAGGAAGGCCGCCATGGGTTAGCTGGAGGAGAAGCACATGGCCGCTGGCGTGGATGGAGAATCCAGCCCAGATGAAGAACATTAACAAGTATTTGGGATTATGGATGGGAGGTAGCTTGATAGAAGTTATTGGAAGCAGCTGGCATGGGATTGAGGCAGGGATCCCATGCCTGTCCCACTATGGAAAGTAGTTTAGAGGATTGACATCTGCCCTGCCCCAGGTTAACTAAGGCTATTTTAACATATAACAAGTGTCTGTGTCTTGATTGCTAGCTGGGCCTACAGATAATACAGATAATTTTATAAAACAATATATATACATATGTATATGTACACAAACACATACACACACACACACACACACACACACACACACACACACACACACCATGTCCTGCCTGGCTCCAGGGACTGACCTCTGGGTGGCAATGGAGTGAAGAGACAGAGACACAGACATGGAGAAGCTGATGTCAAAAGGTCCACGCTCTCGGATGGCTGAACAAGGAGGCCAGCAATCTCCTTAGGAACAGGCTCTGTTGGAAAGCAGCCTTCAGGCTGCCAAGGTTGGAGGAGAAAATCACAGTGGACACTTTCTGCACAAACTGTCAGCATTTGCACTTGGACTGCAGGAAGTCTCTGCCGTCCCTCTCCCCATCGCCTGGGAAGGGGGCTGCCCCTCCCCTGGCTGAGGCGCTGAGGTCCCTGACATTGCTGTACCCCTCTCAAATAATACACATTCACTCAGGGCTTCACCTTTTTCCTACCCCCAACTCTTGCATACTCCCACACACATGTGCATGTACACACACACACATGAGTACACACATGCCTACTATCACGTAAACACATTTCTACACACATGAACAGACACACACATCCCCCCTACAACACACACATGCATTCCTACAGGGTTTTTCTGTGTAGCCCTGGCTGTCCTGGACTCACTTTGCAGAGCAGGCTGGCCTCGAACTCACAGAGATCCTCCTGCCTCTGCCTCCCAAGTGCTGGGATTAAAGGGGTGCACCAGTTTCAGTTTATTTTCTATTACTGTGATAAGATACTATGACCAATTCATAGAGAGGTTTGTTTTTGTTTTTGTTTTTGTTGTGCTTACGGTTTCAGTGTGTTAGAGTCAAAGTTGGCAGAGCAAAGACATGGTAGCAGGCAGATGGAGTAGGAGTTGAGGGCTCACATCTTGACCTATAAACAGGAGGCATAGAGGACTGAGTATTTTAGAATCTCAGAGTCCACCCCCAGTGACACACCTCCTCCATCACAGCCACACCTCCTAATCCTTCCCAAACAGTTCCACCAACTGAGGTCCAAATATTCAAACATACGAGCCTAAGGGGGCCATTCTCATTCAAACTACACACACACCCATACACATGCATTCACATGTGTGTGCACGTATGCAGCCTTGCTTTCTAGTGCCAATGTTGAAAGTTGTTGGGAATTGTAAGAGGCCTCTAGGAAACAGGGTTATTTTCCCTGGTGGCCATGAATGTTTTACTCACAAAAACTGGTCAGGTACCCTGGGTATCCAGACTCCCTTTTCTCTTGTTGTCTTTCTACTATGCATTAGAACTTAATGTGGCACACAGCTCTCAACCAAAGCTCAACAGAAGCGCGAGGATCTCAGTGAATTCAAGGCCAGTACGGTGTGAAAAGGAAGTTTCAGGACAGCCAAGGCTACACAGAGAAACCCTGTTTTGAAAAACCAAATGTTGGTTTGGTTTTTTTGGTTTTTTTGTTTGGTTTTTCGAGACAGGGTTTCTCTATGTAGCCTTGGCCATCCTGGACTCACTTTGTAGACCAGGCTGGCCTCGAACTCACAGCGATCCGCCTGCCTCTGCCTCCTGAGTGCTGGGATTTAAAGGCGTGCGCCACCACGCCCAAATGTTGTTTTTTTGTTTTTTGTTTTTTTTTTTTTGAGACAGGGTTTCTCTGTGTAGCCTTGGCCATCCTGGACTTACTTTGTAGACCAGGCTGGCCTCGAACTCACAGCGATCTGCCAGCCTCTGCCTCCCGAGTGCTGGGATTTAAAGGCGTGCGCCACCACGCCCAAATGTTGTTTTTTTTTTGTTTTTTTGTTTTTGTTTTTTGGTTTTTTTTTTGAGACAGGGTTTCTCTGTATAGCCTTGGCCATCCTGGACTTACTTTGTAGACCAGGCTGGCCTCGAACTCACAGCGATCCTCCAGCCTCTGCCTCCCGAGTGCTGGGATTAAAGGCGTGTGCCACCACGCCCAAATGTTGTTTTATTTATTATTTTACTACTATATGCGTATATAAGTATGCGTGCATATGCTCCATTGTGCTCGTGTGGAGGAGGTTCAAGGCCAACCTGTAGAACTTGGTTGTCTCTTTCACTATGTGTGGGCCTAGAATTGAACTCAAATTGTCAGGCTTGACAGTAAGTGCCTTTGCCTACTGAACCATGTTGCCAACCTGGTTTTGTTGTTCTTGTTGGGTTTGCTTGTATTTGTTTGTTTGTTTTGGTTTTGGTTTGTTTCGTTTTTTGAGACAGGGTTTCTCTGTGTAGCCCTGGCTGACCTGGACTCTTTATAGACCAGGCTGGCCTCGAACTCACAGATTTCAGCCTGCCTCTGCCCCGCAAGTGCTGGGGTTAAAGGCATGAGCTACCATGGCCTAGATCTGTTTTTATTTGTTTGTTTTGAGTTAGGGTCCCTGAACTCGCTTTGTAGAACAGGCTGGCCTCAAACTCATGGTGATCTTCCTGCCTCTGCCTCCCGAGTGCTGGAATTAAAGGCGTGCACCCCCTTAGGCTCATGATCCCCCCTCTACCTTCTTCTGCTGGGCTCACAGGTGTTCTTATCACAGAGGGCTCCCCACGTTCTGATCACAAGACACATTCCAGAATATAGTTGTCAGCACGTCTCAATTACATGTCAGAAATTACAGCAGGGTACACTATGGCAGACCACACTTTCTGTCCTCTGAATCACCAACCCGACACGGAAAACAGGCCTAGGGCACAAGAAAAAAAAACAAACACATGGAATTAGAGGTTATAACCCTCTCCACACCCAGTTTGCACATCCCTGGCTTTTTGTTTTTTTCTTTCTTTCTTTCTTTTGTTTTTCGAGACAGGGTTTCTTTGTGTAGCCTTGACTTATCCTGGACCTGCTTTGTAGACCAGGCTAGCCTCGAACTCACAGAGATCCACCTGCCTCTGCCTTCCGAGTTCTGGGATTACAGGTGTGTGCCACTGTGCCCAGCTCTTTTTCTTTTCTTTCCTTTTCTTTTCTTTTCTTTTTGTTTTGTTCTTTGAGATAGAGTAAAATGTAGCCCAATGTCTTAGTTAAGGTCTCTCTATCTGTGAAAAAAGTACCGTCATCAGAACATCTTGGGGAGGAAAGGGTTTCTTTCCTTTTACAACTCTCAGGTCACACTCCATCCCTGAGAGAAGTCAGGGCAGGAACCCAAGGCAGAAACCTGGAGGCAGGAACCAGTGGAGGATCCGTGGAGGAATGCTGCTTCCTGGCTTGATCTTCACGGCTTGCTTGGCCTGCTTTCCTTTCTTTTTTTTTTTTTTTTTAATATTTTTTGTTTATTTGTTATGTATACTGTGCACATCAGATCACATTACAAATGGTTGTGAGCCACCATGTGGTTGCTGGGAATTGAACTCAGGACCTCTGGAAGAGCAGTCGGTGCTCTTAACCGCTGAGCCATCTCTCCAGCCCAGCCTGCTTTCTTATAGAACCCACGACCACCTGCCCAGGGCTGGAGCTGCCTAACCCTACAAGCTCATCTGATAAAGGTGTTTTGTCAATTGAGAGTCCTTCTCACCAACTCTAACTTACGTCATAAAATTAGCCAGCACACCCGGGTCGCCTTGGGGCTCAATACGTAGCTGAAGGTTTTTGTTTTCTGTGCATTAGTGTTCTGCCTGCATGTGTGTATGTGTAAGGTGTCAGCTCCGCCCCGACACTGGAGTTACAGACAGGTGTGAGCTGGCGTGTGCATGCTGGAATTGAACCCAGGTCCTCTGGGAAAGCAGCCAGTGTTCTGACTACTGAGCAATCTCTCTAGCCCGTCCACTTTCTGAGCCTCCTTTAGAATCTTGGGAGTTCTAGTTTCTTTTTTTTTTTTTTTTTTTTTTTTTTTTTTTTTTTTTTTTTTTTAAGATTTTTTCTTTCTTTTTTTAACTATTTGTCTATGAGTGCTTTATCTGCTAAAGAGGGCATCAGATCACATTATAGATGGTTATGAGCCACCATGTGGTTGCTGGGACTTGAACTCAGGACCTCTGGAGGAGCAGCCAGTGCTCTTAACCTCTGAGCCACCTCTCCAGCCCAACACTTGCTGTTTAGAATCTGCTGCTGGGGGTAGCTGGAGCAGGACCTGAGCAGGAACTTTGTGCAGAAGCTGTGGAGGAAGGCTGCCTGCTAGCCTGCTCTCTGGCTGGCTCCAGCTTGGCTATCTTTCCTACTGCTGAGGACCGCCCGCCCAGCTTGGAGTTCCAGGAGCGCTGGGAACCGAACTCAGATCCTTTGGGGAGAGCAGTCAGTGCTCTTAACCACCACCTCTCCAGCCTCAGAGCTTTTATTTGACAGCCCTTTGAGGAAGGAGTCTTTCTTTCATATACATTTAACTCATTGCTTGTTTCTGAGACAGGGTCTTTTGTTTTGTTTTGTTTTGTTTTTCGAGACAGGGTTTCTCTGTGTAGCCTTGGCTGTCCTGGACCCGCTTTGTAGACCAGGCTGGCCTTGAACTCACAGCGATCCACCTGCCTCTGCCTCCCAAGTGCTGAGATTAAAGGCATGTGCCACCACGCCTGGCTCCGAGACAGGGTCTTATACAGCCGGCACTGGCTGCCTTAGTCTCCCCAGCTGGGCTTGAAACCTGTGCCATATGCTGCCCACCAACCTGCGTTAGCTTATTAAAGTCTGCAATGTTTCTGGAAGGTGAGGTAACCATGACCAGTTACTAAAAGGGAAGCTGGGGCACAGTGCCCAGGTTCAAGTGGGCAGGCCAGGACCCAGCTCCCAAGGCTGGCCACCAGCCTCTGCCTCTCACATGAATTTCTTTCCAAGAGCCGTGACTATTTGGGGAGCGGGCTGTGGCTACCAGGCAGGCATGAAAACAGAAGCCCAGTACTCCCTCATTTGAGCCCTTCTGGCTGGCTTCATCTCCTTGGGGACTCTCTAGTGCCTCCCCCCTATCCACTGGCACCCCCTGTTCCTGTCTGTGGTCAGAGCAAATACCAGATAGAGTGGATGTCAGCTTTTCCTCAAACATTCCTCTTCGTTGTGGCTGAGGTTATGAAAGTAGGGATGGAGAAGTCAGGGAGGGAGGGATGGGCTAGGCGGATCTGCCACCCTATCCAGCCTTCTGCCTGCCCTCTTCAGGGAGGGGAAGGGGATGGTATAACCGCCCCCCGCCCCCAGACCCTGTGGTCTAGCTCTGTGTGTGTGTGTGTGTGTGTCCCTCTGTCCTATGCCGAGAGATGGAGGGCAGCTGTAGTCCCAGCAGACACTGGAGGAAGTGAATGCTGGACGGAAGCTCAGGGGAAAGGCACAGCAGGGCTGACTATGGTAAGGTGGGCAAGGAGGGACTGAGGGCGGGTCTGCCCAGCCCCTGCCTGGTTCTGCTACAGGCTAGGTGGCCAAGCCTGCCCTGCAGAAGGGTACTCCTCACCAGGTAGCCCGCTGACCTCCTGGCTATACTCCAGAGGCCTCAAGAGCTGTTGCTACTGCTGCTGCTGCTGAGGTGGACGACAGCCTTCAGCGAGGACCTGGCCTTCCCACACTTGGGTGACAGCTCACAGCCCCCACTGAGGCCCTGTCCTTGGCGCTGCTCCTGTCCCCGAGACGACATGGTAGACTGTGCTGGCCTGGACCTGAGGGTATTCCCAGAGAATATCACCAGAGCTGCTAGGCACCTCTCCTTGCAGGTGAGGGCTGGGGAGTCAGAGACCCAGGGAGGCATAGGGTCCAGGCAGGGTTCATGGGGGAGGTCCACATGCCAGAGTTGAACATGGCCTTGCTCTGACTAAGCCCAGCCAATGCTAGAGGTAGAAGTGTCAGGAGAGCTGAGTTTGGGGTCAGCATTTTTTTTGTTGTTGTTGCTGTTGGAAAACAATGACATTTATTTGAACAGCTTCATAAAACCTGATTTAAAAGTTTAGAAAGAAAACACAGGTTTCTAGGTTCTTCTGGGTGGAATAACTTCTCTTATATAAAGAAGAGATATTTTCATGTGTAATAGTGTCCTTTCTTTACAGAAACTGTTGTCGTATGACACATATGCACAAGGGTTAATACTGTAACACACTGTACATGGCCAGTGGGGCAGGGCACGTAGCTCACCAGTAGCCCTCATGGCCTGTGTCACGGGGTCAGCATCTTAGAAGGAGTAAAATTACTTTGTTAAAACACAGCTGGGTGGCTGCAGGGGCTACGGTGACGGTGGCAACGGTGGCGGCAGCGCATGTCTTTAATCTCAGTACTTGAAAGGCAGAGGCAGGTGGATCTCTATGTGTTCGAGGCCAGCCTGGTCTACAGAGCTATAGCTGGGATTACACAGAGAATCCCTGTCTTGAAAAATAAACAAACCAACAAAAAGGCAGAGTCCTGGGGCGGTTGTTGTGTTGTTGGAGGTCACTGGGAGCACTCCGGGGTAACTTGGGACAAAAGCGTGTTGGGGGCTGAGGTCAGAGTCTGTTGTGGTGACCGCAGCACTAAGGATGCTGAGGCAAGAGGATGGACACAAGTTCGAGGCCACCCTTTACTGCATAGAGAAAGCCTGTGTTGGGGGAGGCCAGATTCCAAATTAGCAGCCTGCGTGGCCTGGGGGCTCAGGGTAATTGTGTTAATTGTTGGAGCCCAGTGCCTTGCAAGTCTCAAGGTTGTTTGTGGTCAAGGAATCGGATGTTTTCCTTTCTCCCCCTCTTCCTCTTCTCTCTGGAGATATTAATTAGGGCCTTGTGGATGTTAGTTAAGCAAGGGCTCTGGCACTGGGATACCTCTCCAGGTTACAAGTTGAGGAGCAAGGGACAGGCCTTGGTGCGACTGTCTTTCCTTCGCAGAATAACCAGCTGCAGGAGTTGCCCTACAACGAGCTGTCTCGCCTCAGTGGCTTGCGCACCTTGGACCTGCACAGCAACCTCATCTCCTCGGAGGGTGAGAGCCTCAAGCTGGGAACAACCAGGTCCCCGCCTCTCTCCACATCCGCCGTTTTTGCCAGTTGTGGCCAGCTCTTCGGGGGGGGGGGGGGGGTTTCCACAACTGCTGAGCACGGTGGAATTTTGAGGGTTGGGGGCTGGGGGGAAGGAGGTGGCTGTGGCTTTTGAGTAAGGACAGGGTGTGTGTGTTTGTGTGTGTGTGTGTGTGTGTGTGTGTGTGTGTGTGTGTGTGTGTGTGTGTGTTGCGCTTAGGAGCCTATGCTAGTCCCTAGCCTTCAGAGTGGGGTTGCTAGTATCCTGGTTCCCTCATCCATTGCCCACTGTGCTCCCACCCAGGCCTGCCTGATGAGGCATTTGAGTCCCTCACCCAGCTAGAGAACTTCTACGTGGCCCACAACAAGGTGAGCCTGTATCCTTGAGGGCACAGCCTGGCTGGGGTCACCCAGCAGGCGGGACCTGGGGGTGAGGGCTGAGGAGCAGGAAACTGGGCACCAGGACCAGACGCTGTTGCTGTTGCAGCTTTCTGTTGCGCCCCAGCTCCTGCCACGCTCCCTGCGTGTCGCCGATCTGGCTGCCAATGAAGTGGTGGAGATCTTTCCTCTCACCTTTGGGGAGAAGCCTGCACTCCGGTAGCCTTAGCACCTGGCTCCGCGCCCCTCATCCTTTGATTCCAGCATCCTGCCCCGAGGCCAAGGGGAAACAGGCCTGTCCTGGGGAGTGTGGACATGGCCCAGCATAAGGAGAAGCAGAGGGCAGTCCAGTTTTGGAGGCTCTGAGGCATAGCTTTGCTCTGGGGGTGGGGAGTAAGAAAAGGCTGGAGGGCTCTGGGGATCCTGGGGCATGGCCCTGTGCTGGAAGGTGGGGTGTCAGAGAGGGATCAGATCAGTTTTGGGGGGATCTGAGGCACTCAGCTCAGTTTGGGGCTATGTTCCTAAGACACGGCTTCAGCTCTGTGTGTGGAGTCTAGGGTTAAGGCCCTGGACTCGTGGGAGCTTGGGTGCTAAGACAAAGCCTCATACACCATACACTAGACTAGGACCGATGCCATCTACCTCAACACACACACACAAACACACACATACACGATCATGCACACACAAGTGATATACACACATGTATGCACACATATACATGAACATGCATGCACACATGCTGGTCCTTCACTCTCAAACAGGCAACCCCAGCTGGAGTTCAGGGGTCAGGGGCAACAGCTTGGGGAGGGTGGTGCACACAGGCAGAGGCTGATGGCCGCAGCATGGCTCTCCTCAGGTCTGTGTACCTCCACAACAACAGACTGAGCAACACCGGCTTGCCGTCTAACGCCTTCCATGGTTCAGAAGCCATTACCACCCTAAGTCTCTCCAGCAACCAGCTCAGCTACCTACCACCCAGCTTGCCAGCCTCCCTGGAGCGGCTGCACCTGCAGGTACACACACATCTGGGCCTGTGGGCCCTCCCTACTCCTCTGTGGGACTACTCCTCTTTCATCCTTTCAACTGCTGTCTGGAATTCCAAATGTTAGAACAATCACCATACAACAACAGTAACCAGGCGTGGTGGCTCATGTCTGTAATCCCAGCACTCAGGAGACAGAGAGGCAGGAGGATCTCTGTGAGTTTAAGGCCAGCCTGGTCTACAAAGTAAGTTCCAGAACAGCCAAGGCTGCACAGAAAAACCCTGTCTCAAAAAATGAAAACAACAACAACAACAACAACAACAAAAACCCTTCCACTCCCTTGCACAGGGAACTCCTGGCCACTCGAGAACCTTCCATGGCTTCCACGGCCATCCACCACTGACCTTCTCTCTTCTTCTCTTCTCCCTTATGTAGCACAATCTCATCTCCAAGGTGCCCAGAGACGCACTGAGCCTCCAGACTCAACTCCGTGAGCTGTATCTGCAGCATAATCAGTTGACAGATCGTGGCCTGGATGTGACTACCTTCAGGTAGGTGCAAGGCCATCTGTCCCATGCCGGCAGCAGTCCCTTCCTTTGTAGGACTCTCGATCCAGGACTTCATTTAGTGACTACTTAGTGAACACCCAGCTGCCCTGATGACATAAGGGGCATTACTGTATGCTGTGGTGTCCTTGTCCCCTGCCACCCTTGCTTGAGGTTCTCTTACCCAATAGTTATGGTTTTTTGTGTGTTTTTTTTTTTTTGTTCTCACACATGCTAGGAAAGAAAACCACTTGGCCACAGCCAGTCCCTCCCTCCAGGACTCTAGACAGGTAGACGGGAGCTCTGAGTGGAACCTCAGATCTTGTGTTCTTGTTTTGTTTTCAAGACAGGGTTTCTCTGTGTGGCCCTGGATGTCCTGGAACTCACTCTGTAGGTCAGGCTGGCCTCAAACTCAGAAAGCCACCTGTCTATGCCTCCAGAGTGATGGGAATAAAGGGATGTACACCTGATTCCCCACCCACTTTTTTTGGTATAAAAAGATTTATTGTAGAAAGGAGGAAGGGAGAGAAAGAAGGGAGAAAAGGGGACCCCAGGGGGACAAACAGAGGGAACGAAGCTGAGGAAGTGACAAGAGAGAGCCACTGTTTTTCTTTGTTGTTGTTGTTTTTGTTTGTTTTTTCAGACAGGCACTCTCTAGCTATGTGCGGTGATGCACACTCTGGGAGGCAGAGGCAGGCGGATCACTGTGAGTTCAAGGCCAGCCTGGTCTACAAAGCAAGTCCAGGGCAGCCAAGGCTACACAGAAAAACCCAGTCATGAAAAACAAAAACAAGCCGGGCAGTGGTGGTGCACGCCTTTAATCCCAGCACTCGGGAGGCAGAGGCAGGAGGATCGCTGTGAGTTCAAGGCCAGCCTGGTCTACAAAGCAAGTCCAGGATAGTCAAGGCTATACAGAGAAACCCTGTCTCAAAAAAAAAAAAGAAAGAAAGAAAAAAGAAAAACAAAAAATAAAAAATAAAAACAAACAAAACGACACGCTCTGTGTAGCCATGGCTGTCCTGGAACTTGCTGTGTAGACCAGACTGCCCTCCACCTCATCCAGCTCCACCTGTCTCTACCTCTTGATTGCTGGGACTAGGGATATATTGCCACAATGTTTTGTTTATTTTTTATGTTTATGGTTGTTTTCCCTGTGTGGATGTCTGTGCAGCACATGTGTGCAGTACTCAAAGATGGAGGCTGTAAGAGGACAGTGGATCTCCTGGCACTGGGATTAAGACAGCTGTGAGCTGCCATGGGGATGCTGGGAACTGAACCCTGGTCCTCTGGAGGAGCAGCCAGTGCTCTTAACTGCAGGGCCATCTCTCCAGTCCCACCCTAGGTTTTTTTTGTTTTTTTGAGACGGGGTTTCTTTGTGTAGCCTTGGCTGTCCTGAACTCACTTTGTGGACCAGGCTGGCCTCCAACTCACAGCGATCCACCTGCCTCTGCCTCCCAGGTGCTGGATTAAAGGCGTGGCCCCTGTTGTTTGTTTTTAAACTCTGTTTTATTTTATTTCTCTGTGTAGCCTTGGCTGTCCTGGACTCGCTTTGTAGACCAGGCTGGCCTCGAACTCACAGTGATCCGCCTGCCTCTGCCTCCTAAGTGCTGGGATTAAAGGCATGCGCTACCACACACGCCCTGTTTTTAAACTCTGGCTATATGTAGTGCAGGCTGCCATGGAACTCACAATCCTCGTGGCTCCCCTCACGAATGCTGGGGTTCAATACCTATGTCCATGGCCACTCTGGGCACCACATGCATTTCTTCTATGCCGTATCAACCTAGCTTCGTTGCTCCATCACTTTCAACTTGATGTTTAAATGAGTCCCTAAAACCATTTCTTTTCCTTTCTGGTAAGAGCTATGGTCTTGAAAGTGACCATTCCATCACACACACCCCTCGCCCCCTCTCTCTCCCATCAGCAAGCTGAGCAGCCTTGAGTACCTGGACCTGTCCCACAACCAGCTGGCCACAGTGCCTGAGGGTCTACCAGGATCCCTGACCATACTGAACCTGGGTCGCAACTGTATCCAGCAAGTGGAAGCGGTGAGGCTGCGCAGAGCAAGGGGCCTGCGCTACCTGCTGTTGCAGCACAACCGGCTGGGGGCCTCGGCGCTGCCCGCTGGGACGCTGAGGCCTCTGCGAGCCCTGCACACGCTGCACCTCTACGGCAACAGGCTGGAGCGCGTGCCCCCGGCATTGCCCCGCCACTTGCAGGCCCTAGTGATGCCCCACAACCGCGTGGCTGCCCTAGGCGCGCGGGATCTGGTCTCCGCGAGAGCCCTGGCCGAGCTCAACCTGGCCTACAACCGCCTGGCCAGTGCACGCGTGCATCCCGCCGCCTTCCGCCGCCTGCGTGCCTTGCGCAGCTTGGACCTGACTGGTAATCAGCTGAGCCGGCTTCCGGAGGGCCTGCCCGCCAGTTTGCGAATACTTAGACTGCAACGCAACCAACTGCGGGCCCTGGAGCCGGAGCAGCTGGTCGGCCTGAATAAGCTCCGGGAGCTGAGCCTGGCGCACAACCGGCTCCGCGTGGGCGACATTGGGCCCGGCACCTGGCACGAGCTGCAGGCGCTGCAGGTCAGGGGTTAACTGCAATGTGGTTATCTCCACCCCACCTTTGGGCCAGCTCTGAGCCTAAGCATACCACAGAGCCCCATGTGAGCAGCCTGAGCTGGCTAAAACAGACCATGTCAGGCTGTTGCTAAGTTCCCACCTCATGGTGAAAGACTTCTGAGCACTCACTCCTCCATTCTACCCAGAGATTGTGGCCTCTAGTTTCGGGCCATTCAGCTGGGCACAAGACAGGGCCCTTCCTTATCCCTCTCTGACCCCAAACATCCCAGTTAGAGTAAGAGGCCCTTTGGGTAGTCGCAGAAGATAGACCGTGAGGAGGAGCGGAGCCAGGTGTGGGGACTGTGCCTGGCTCCACAGTGTAGGGAGGCTGCGGGAGGATTGAGTTTGAAGCCAGCTGAGGAAAGAAGAAAGGAAGCGGCTGGGAGTAGGGGGAGTCGGGGGGGGGGGGGGGGGGGATGGGTGGGGGATTTGGAGGAAGAGAAAGGAAACTCGCAGGTGGAGACATCTACCTCCCATGGCTAAGACAGAAACAGAAGAGGCGCAGTGGGTGTCTGAAGTGAAGGGATTGGGCAGCCATCAATGAACAGGGATCTGGAGAAGGCCTGAGCTAGGGATGGAAGAGAGAGAGGACTGGGGAGGAGAGGGGCTGGAAGCCCTTGGGGTGCCTGAGCCTGCCATGGTGCTATGTACCTGTCAGGTGCTGGACCTGAGCCACAATGAGCTATCTTTTGTGCCCCCTGATCTGCCTGAGGCCTTGGAGGAGCTACACCTGCAAGCTAACCGGATCAGCCATGTGGGCCCAGAAGCCTTCCTCAGCACACCCCACCTGCGTGCCCTCTTTCTCAGGTGAGGGGCAGGGGAGTCTGGATGATGACCAGTCGCTTTCCTGTCACTGCCCTAACAGCCCTGCCTTTCTGCACAGGGCCAACAAGCTACATATGACAAGCATCGCAGCCGAGGCCTTCCTGGGCCTTTCACACCTACGTGTGGTCGACACTGCAGAAAACCCGGAACAGGTCCTGGTCCAGCTGCCACCCAAGGGCAAGGGGCCCTGAGTCCGGAAGGGCTAGCCAAGTAGCCTGGCCCGACCTCCAGTGGCCTGCGGACTGTGAAGGTTCTCATTTGGGGCCTTGGAGGCTGGGCCTAGTCTGCCCAGAGCTGGCCAGAGAACAACAGGCGGCCAGGGGCTGAAGCAGGAAGCATGCTGACTTGAACATTCTGGGGTGCAGACCACACCCCTCCACCACAGATGGTGATGGGAAAAATAAAGTAGACCTCCTCTCATGTTCACATGGGACTCAGTGCCCAGTGGGATCCATCTCTCCCCTGCATCTCTAAGCAGTGTCTTTTTCCATCCCCGAGTCCAAGTGGGGAGACAGGGCTTTAGGATAGTAAGTCAGTTGGGTCCCATGGCCTACGACTGATGTGGAAGGCCTGAAACAGACACACAGGTCTCCAAATAGTGTCCTGCAGAGTCCAGCCTTACCGTGTAAGCCCAAAAGGCTCAAGCCACAGGCTCACCCAGTCCTTTCCAGGGCACTAGGCTGAGTGGGGAGGCCTGGGTCAGGCACTATGAGGGGCCACATCAAGGCAAAAAGACAAAGCCGAGGCAGTGTGGCCTTGGCTGTTTATTCTGTGTTGGCCCTGGGGGTGTGGGGGCAACAGGGTTGGCACAGTCCCTAGAGAGCCAGCTGAGCTTGACAGCTCAGAGGCATCTTTGGAGAGGGCTGTGGGTCAAGACTGGGGAGGGAAGGATGTAAAGTGCTCGCAGAGGCCCTCTGGGCTGTGTCCCAGCTGCCCTCCCGGCTCCAGATGCTCCTGGATGTGCAACAGGACTCTGCAAGGCTCAACCAGCCAGGCCGGGGTGAGGGTGCTGTCCCGATGCCCCTGTGGCCGGGGGCCTGGACAGGGTGAGTCCAGAACCAACTGTCCGCTGATTGTCTGCTTGTCTGCTCGGTGACCCTGGAGCTCTGCCTGCACTGGGCTGTGGGGCCTGTGGTCCAGGGATGGGCCTCACCTGCGGAGTCGCTGCAGCTGAGGGAGACACAGGGGGTCAGGGGACCACCACCACCACCACATGCAGGGGGCCCCCACCTCTGTGGCCGCTTACCTCGCTCTCCACCAGGTTCCGCCGGTACAATGCCTCCTTTGCAGCCTCCTAGGGGGAGGGGTGATTGGCTGACAGTCCAGGATGACCCCGACTCTGTAACCCAGCACGCCCCCCCACCTAGTTCCAGCTTACCCTGCTTCCGTCATAGCCCAGGCGCCGGGCGGCTTCTGTGTAGAAGTGCAGCTGGCGCTCCAGATGGGTAGCATACTCTTGAGAAGTGGCAGTGGGGGTCAGGGCTAGGCAGCTGCTTCTCCCCACTTTTGTCTCTGTCCCATTCCATGGGATTCTCAGTTCCCTACCCACTGCACACACCTCTCTCCTAGAAAACAGGCCTCTCTCCAGCCCCTTCCTTGATCCTCCCTCTCCAGACCCACCCATCCCCAGACCCACTCCTGCGCCTACCCCTGCGGATGCCAGCACCCCCCTGTTCCAGCTGTGCCCTCTGCCACTGGCTACGTTGTACTATGTCCTGGTACTGCTGGGCCACTTCTGGGGGCACAGGCCGGCGTGCCTGCCTCAGAGCAAGGATCTGGAGGGTACAAAGAGGGTGTGAGCCAATCTGGGGCCCGTCCCTAGGCCCACCCCCTGAGTGCAGCAGGACAGGCACCTACCTTCCTCTCCAGCCGTTCCTGGTCAAAGGCCAGCACACTGAGGCTATGCAGGGGCCGTGTGGACCTGTGGGGTAGAGAGGACGATGAGGGCCTACAGACGAAGTGGTGGGGACCCAGAGGAGTCAGCTAGGCAGAGGCACAGGGAGGATGGGTGGGGCTAGGGGGTCTCAAAGGGCCTCAACAAGTCCAGAGACCAGGAAAGAGTAGACCTGATGCTGGAGGTTCTGGGCTATGCCTGTCATCCCAGCACTCAGGAAGGTGAGGCGGGGGGCCATGAATGAGTTTGAGGCCTGCTTGAGGGAAAGAGAGACAAAGAGAGACAGAGACAGAAGAAAAGTAGAAGATTGAAGAAAGAGGAGGCTAAATATGTTCCTAATGGTCAGATCATACAAGGTCTTAAAGGTCAAGCAGAAGCTTTTAAAGTAAATTCCCCCAGAAAAGGGGTGTCAAGAATGGGTTTAAGTCACACAGGTTATGGTCTGATGGGCCTGATAGAAACTACAGAAGGAACTGAGACAAGTGAGGAGCCCCTTCACTGTGGCCTAGCCAGACTTACCTAGTCCCTGCTTCCCTGGAAGAGGCAGGTATGGGAGGTACCTTTACTTTGGGCCCAGTGACCTGTTTCGGTAGAGAGGCAGTCCTGTGAGTCCTGAGTCCCTGGCCCCAGCTCTGCCCACAGAGGTGACTGATAGGCAGGGGACTCACTGTGGTCACAGTGGCTGGGAGCTGATCGATGACCAGCCACCTCTCAGTTGTCGTCTCCAACTGCTGGGCTGTCAGTGGCTCCCGGATCCGGACCATCACTTCAAGCCGTCCACCTGTGGGCCGGCGACCATCCAAAACCTAGGTAGGAGTAAGAAGTGGGGCTCTGGTCAAAAGCAGCAGTTTCCAACAGGAGCCCTCGGGAGTGTCAGCGATGGCCCTGGTAACAGCAACCAGGGCGCTGAGAGACTGCAAGCGCCTGCCTTACCTCCAGGATCTCATGGACTTCGCAAGCCGTCTCCAGCGTATCCAACTTCAGCTGGGCTGTACCAAGCACCCTGTCAGTCTTGAACAGCCCCCTGTGAGGAGAAGGTGTGGTGCTTGGCATACTGCTCCAGGCACTGGGGGCCCAGAACCTGTGACCCCGGCTCACCCCTTGTGGACCACTTCGAACTTGATGCCCTTGGTTTGGATGGCCCTTCGGAAGCCACGGTGACCGCGGTTAATGCAGAGTTTGAACTGCTCCTTGAATTCTATGCAGGGAAGGAGGGAAGAAAAGAGGCTGGCTGTGTGGGAGTGTACACGGCCTTTTTGTGTGTGCACGCTGTGTACGTATGTTCAACTGGAGGAGAGTGCAGCTTCAGGTGTCAGTCTTCACTGTCCACCTTGTTTGAGACAAGGTCTCACTCATTGCCGTGCACTGCAGTGTGGCCCACAAGCCCTGCTGTCTCCCCCTCACTGAAGGAGTGTGGGGTTAGAGGCATGCTGTCATGCCTCATCCGGGGATCCAAACTTGCACCCTTCTGCCTGCACTGCAATGGCTTCACCTGCTGAGGCAGCTCCTTTCTTCAGTCATTGTTGTTTTGGTGTCTTAGGCAGCTGGGGTGGAGGCCCACGGCCTGTACATGCTCGGGTGTACCTCTGAGGTACAGTTCTACTCTGGCCCTACTTTTAGGTTATCTTCTGCAGAAGGCAAGGCGACTCACCAGGGGAGTCTGTATTTTTGACCACACTAGTCTTGTCTTTCTGAGCTTCTTCCTGTATCAGGGAGGAGACAGAAATGACTGGGGCCCAGACCAGACCTGAACTTCTTGGTCCCCGATCTGCTTAAAGGTTGAACCTACCACATTAGGGTAAGGGAAGTCGAACCGGACAAAGGCATCCAGGTCCCCGGGGGACAGCCCTGCAGGGAGACAAGGGTCAGACCATGGCAGAGAGACCAGCCCACCCTTGCCTGGGGGCTGTCCCCTCACCTGTGGGTGTGGGCAGGTTGATGCCCTTCACGATGAACAGGAGCATGTCGTTGTTGCTCAAATCCGGAAAGATCCTGTCAGTAGGCAGGGAAACAGAGGTAGGCACCTCAGCCCCGACCTGCAGCTCTCATTTCCCTCAGTGGAGCAGGGAGCCCTCCAGACTGTGGGGTGCCATTGCTGGGTTCAGGCTATGGAGTTGGGCCTCCCTTGCCTGGCTACTGGGGTCTCTGTTAAGTGCTCGTGTATTTATCTGGCGCCTACTTCCGTTTGCTTGTGTATTCCTGTATTTGCTGTGTGTGATATGCACATGCCCCTCTCCCTGCTCACCTACCCCACTGGCCCTCATCTGCCAGTTTTATTTGAGCACCTACTATGTACCTGGCAGCATCTTATCTGTGCTCTTTATTCTATATTCCTGGAGTCCCACTGAGTGCCAGCCAGAACTCCAGTGGTTGGAGGATCCTTTTCTTTTGAGATAAAAGTCCTGTGTAGCACAGGCTGGCCTCAAACTCACCATGTAGCCAAGGCTGGCCTTGAATTTCTGATCCTCCTGCCTCTGCCTCCTCAGGGCTGGGGTTACAGGCTTGTACATCGGGTTTATTAGGCCCTGAAGCCCAGGATCTCATGCATGCTGACCGTGGATTCTACCAGCTAAGCTACACACCTAACGTCTTCCTTTCCTTTAACACTTACTTCCTGAGTGTCTGCCCCATGTCAGCAAAAGCCTTTGGATGTCTGTCTTATCTCCCACCATCCACTCCCTGTTGACCAGGATCAAGTGCCACAACAGCTTCCAGAAGTGTCCATCCCTCCCCAGCCATACCCAGGGGACTTCGGGCCCTACTTGATGACACTGAAGGTCCTTTGCTCAAAGCGGGCTGAAGGTGTGGGCAGACTGCGGGCAAAGGCTTGCTTTAAGGTGTCCATGCTCCGCTTACAGTCTTCAGCCAGTTTCTCAAACCTAAAGGAGAAGGTATTGCATAGGCCCTGGCCAGCTGGACTGCCAGCACAGGCACTGGTGAGGCAGGCACTTACTTAATTGTTTCAGCAATGTTGCCCAAGTGGGTGAATTGCGTGGAGTGGTTCAGACACATCTGCAGGGCAAAGAAGTGAGGATGGGTGGGAGGCCAGGAGGAACAGTACAAGGGGACAAGGACAGGGCGACTGTTGGGGACTTACTTCATGTTGCTGTCTCAGGAGTTTGGTAAGCTCCCCATAGCGCCGCACAGCCTCCTGAGACAGGCCCGGGCCAGGCCGCTGCACCAGTACAAAATCGTCCTTGTTGACCGGGGCAGGTGGCACCTGTGGAGGATGAAAAGTGCCTATTGGCTGACTAGGAGCAGCCCGTCTGGTTCTGTGTCATCTTCTCTGCCTGTTGCTCTGGGGCACTATCATCAACCCTGGCCATTATTCTATCTCCTGTGTGGGGTCTTCCCTCAGTTCTTATACTGCCTACCATAACAAAACCATCCTTTGGGCACCCCTGGCTGTGCAGCCCTGTAATGTACACGTGCAGGCCCTGCTTTGTAGCTGGGGATGCAGCAGTGAACAGACAGCCAAGCACTGTAGCACACATGGTGATCTTGGCATATAAGAGTCAAACGTCTGGGGACAGCACAGGACACACAGTGAGTTCAAGGCTTGCCTGTGTACAGAGACCCTACATCGAAAAAATAGAACCAAAAATCTAAGAGGAGGGAGTGAGCCAACAGGTACCTGGGGGAGCATTCGGGGACGAAAAATCACATGCAAAGACCCTATGGCTAGATTGTGGCTGGTGTCTGAGGAGGGAGGGAGGGAGGGAGGGAAGGAAGGAGGGAAGGAGGGAAGGAGGGAAGGAGGGAAGGAGGGAAGGAGGGAGGGATCGAGGCAAACCATGCAAGGCCATGGGCCACAGTAAAGCTCTAGATTTACCTGTGTGTCGCTGTGGTCTCCCTAGCTAGAATGTATGCCCCATGTGCCCCATAAGGGTGGAGGCATTTGTCTATTTTGCTCAACATTTGTTCCCAGGACCCAGTGTGTGCTCCATACAGATTTTCTGTCATTGATGTTGCTATCATACAAGGGATCCTGGGATTCTGCCTGATTTTGAGGTGGGAATGACTGCAGGCCCCCAAGACAAAAATGATGCTCTGAGTGAACAGCCCTACCCAAAGGACAGAATCTGTTAGCCATCTCCAGAGCATAGTGTCTCTTTCCTAGTAATGGCACGCAGCATTGCTCCCCACAAGAAACTACCAGCCCCAGAATCCTTTGGCACCAGGTGTGACTACGTGGCTAGCTTGGGCTAATTAGAGACAAGCAAAATGACAGGTTCTGGAGGCAGCAGGGGGCAGAGGACTAGAAAGAGGTCAGCGTGTTCCCAGCGCCTGCATGACTCCTTTAAGCCACTGTCCTTTCTGTCCCACCCCTTCCATAGGCGCGGGGCAGTGGGTCAGTGGTCCATTAATAGGACAAGACCCTAAGAAGATGAAAAGCAAACCTGGGCCCCACAGGCATCCTGTTGTAGAGCCCAGGCTGTCCTAAGTGACATGCAAGAAATAACTGTCTCCTTTCAACTGCTGTCTTCCAAGGGCCTATCTGTCACAGTAGCTTAATTGATGACCAATACATTCTAGATCACATGGTGCTAAGGGGCCCACAGGCGGCACACATGGGTGCAGAGGCCTCACCTTGGCAATGTCCACAGGCAGCCCATTGCGAGAGGCCTCCAGCATGGGCTCCAGCCCTTTGGCCTGGCGCAGGTGCATCTTGGCGCCCTCTACATCGTTCCTCTGCTTGGCGCGCAGCGCGGCCTGCAGGAGCTGCTTCCTCCGGCCCTCCAGGAAGGTCAGCTGCTGCTGGGCTGAAGGTGGGGAGGCCTTAGCGGGGGCTGCTCAGCCCACTGCAGTCAGGTTGGCCTGGGTAGCCAGGGTAGGTGGGGCACTTACCCCTGGTGGATGTGCCCTTGGAGGCAGCTTTGCCTGCTGGGGCTGGTCCTGAAGGGGGTACCCTAGAGGGCGAGGACTTCAGCTGGGTTGTGGGGGCAGCAGGAGTGTTTTGCTACAGAGGAATAGAGAGGTCAGGGTGTTCCCAACGTCTACAATCACTCATTCCCAGATGTCAGAACCTACTTCTGTGGTTCAGGCTGGCCTCAAGCACACTATGTAGCTGAAGCTGACTTTGAACTTCTGATCCTTCTGCCTCAGCCTCCCCAGGGCTGGCTCATGCTCAGCACTGAACATACCTCCCCTCTGCAACAGCTCTGCACAAGGAGGCTATTCTGTGCCCTAAGGTCCAGGGAGCAAAAAGGCTTGTCAAGAGCCCTATGCCATAAAGTGGCAGGCCTAGGCTATGAGGCTGCCTCACTCCTACTTAGGCCAGACCTCCCAGGACTTTGTCATGTTGTCACTCCCCACCTCAGCCCTGACCCTTGCACCTTCTTAGGAGCTTCATCCTCTTCCTCATCCGAGCCTTCATCGTGGTTGGCAAGCTTCATGGCAGTTTCCAGGACCCCCACCAGGCTCTGCTGGGGGGGCTCTGCAGACTCCAAGCCCTGGATTGGGGGGAAACCTGGGCGGCAGAGTGGCCTGGTCAGTGGCCCCCACTGTTGGAGGCCATCAACCCCCTCCTCCCACTAAGGAATTCGCTTCTTTTTGTTGATTTCCTGAAACAGCCTTACTGTAGCCCAGAGTGGCCTTGTGCTTACAGTCCTTTTGCCTCAGCCTCTCAGCTTCTGGGGTTAGAGGTGTGTACCATGCCAGTCTTACTGCTCTCTGCACACCAGAGATGGGCCCTGGGGCTTTACGTGTGCTAGGTAAGTGCTCTGCACCCTCCTGCCCACCAAGTCTGACCTGCACCCTCCACTTTCCACAGAAGACCTGTAGGCAGCTGAGAACTCAGGTTTCTACTCTGCAGAGGACTCAGCAGAACCAAGGGAGATAGGGAGGGAGGAGGACAGCTGGAAGACAGAACAAGCCCCAGAACAACTCCTGATTTGGAGAGCTTTCTAGTTTCCCTGATGCAAACATTTCTGTCATGACTCACTTCACTATGGTTAAGAGGCCTGCAAAGCTCCTGAGTGCACAGCCATGGCTGTACGAAGCAGGTCATAAGCAGGAACAGACCAGCAAAGGCCAAGAGGAAGGAGTGGGACGGGGGCCTACCCTGGGACAGACCTTACCTGGGAGGAAACACATTTGGGGTGGGGCCTACCTGGGGGCACTGGCAGCTCAGCCACATCCACAGCTCGGCCTGCCTTGTGGGCTCGAATGGCGTCTTGGTATTGCTGCAGGGCACAGAGGTGTTAGGGGGCCAAGAGAGGTCCTCAGAGCATTCATCCGGCCCCCTACACACCTTGACAATGCGCTCATGCATGCGTGCCTTCCGCTGGTCACCCTTGGCCTTGGCCTGGGCTGCAGCCACATGGTACCGTTCCATTCGCTGCTCTAGCGCCTCCAGGAGGGTCCTTGGGGGTTGGGGAACCTCTGGGCCAGAAGAAGTGGGAAGCAGGTTAAGGGTCAAGGACAGTGAGGCCCTGGCCCAGTCTGCCCACCTCAAAGGATCGTAGCAGCCTACCTGGCCTGGTGGGTGCCGAGGCAGGACCCAAAGGTTGGGCTGCTGGCAGGGAAGGCTCTGGGGACAGCTGGTCTGGAGACAGAGAAGGTCAGTCCAGTGAGGGGCTTGCTTGGTGATCTTGGGCAGCACTGAAGTGAACAGTAGGAGCAGGAAGAAGCATAGGACAGGTACTCACCAGGTGGAGGGGGCAGGCGGGACAGGTCCACCAGTTCCCCACGGCTCAGGGCCTCCAAGACAGGGTCGAAACTCTAGGAAAAAAAAAATAAGATAGGTAGGGAGGGGACTACCAGGACCCCAGGGGTGTTTCATACCCTGCCCTGCAGAGGGTTCCCCTCCCCCCAGGACCACCCAACCCATGCTCTACCAATACTGAGCTATTGATACAGGCAGAGAGCAGCGGCTCCCTCCATTGCTAGGCCCTGTATGTGGACCAAAACACACCTTGGCTACTCTCAAGTGTCTGGTGGCCGTAGCAGTGTCACCCTGATGCTTGGCATGGAGTGCAGCCAGTTTGTATTCACGCTGGAGGCTCTGCAACTGGGCTAGGGGGCTGCAGGGATCTAGAAGGAAGAGTAACACACAAGGAGCCTGGGCCGAGCCCACCACACAAACTATATGAGTCTCACAACCAAGTTTTGAGCCCATTTTATAGATGGAAGCCTGAGGTTCAAAGACCAAGCCTTCTGCCAAGATCACTCAGGTTTTTTTGTTTGTTTGGGTTTTTTTTTTTTGTTTTTTTGGTTTTTCGAGACAGGGTTTCTCTGTGTAGCCTTGGCCGTCCTGGACTCACTTTGTAGCCCAGGCTGGCCTCGAACTCACAGCGATCCACCTGCCTCTGCCTCCCGAGTGCTGGGATTAAAGGCGTGCGCCACCACTGCCCGGCGCCCCCAGAATTCTTGAAACCCTGATGGTTTTCATCTTAAATTTAAAAAGTAGCCAAGGTTACCACTCACAGTACCTTAGAACTATAAGCATTACAAAGAGACCATGCAAGCCTCTTTCTGGGTACTTGTGGGCTAATGGTGGAACCGAGGGCCTCACACAAGTAGGCAACTGCATGGTCACCAAATTACATCTAACTTTCATACTAGTCTTTCTCACCAGAAGGGGCAGCAGGTAAAGCGCCTGCCACTACCTGGTGGCCTGAGTTTGGTTTCTGGGGCCCACATAGTAGAAGGTGAGAACCGACTCCTATGGGTTACCCTCCGAACTTCCCATACATTCCATAGCATGCACAGTCCCCCAACCCCAACTTTAAAAAGTGATTGGAGGGCTGGAGAGATGGTTCAGCAGATAAGAGCACTGTCTGCTTTTCCAGAGGTCCTGAGTTCAATTCCCAGCAACCAAATGGTGGCTCACAACCATCTATAATGTGACCTGGTGCCCTCTTCTGGCCTGCAGGGGTACATGCAGGTAAAGCATTCATACATAAAATAAACAAATTATTTTTCAAAAGTGATTGGAAACTCATCAACATTTACTTTAATAAACATTTCTTAGATTTATTTTACGTGTATGAGTGTTTTGCCTGTAGGTACGTGTGGATGCCACATGCATGCGTGGTGCCCTTAGGGGCCAGAGGGGGTATCAGTTCCTTTGAAACTGGAATTACAGACAGTTGTAAGTCACCATATGAGAACCAAACCTGGGTCCTTTACAAGAGCAATAAATGCTCTTCACTGCTGAGCCATCTCTTCTCTTTCTTCTTCCTCTTTCTCTTTTCTTCCTTTTCCTCTTCCTCTTCTTCCTCTTTTCTTTTCCTTCTCCTCTTTTCTTTCTCTTCCTCCTCTTTTTTTTTTTCTTGAGACACAGTCTTATATAGTCCTGTTTGGCCTAGACTTGCTATATAGACCAGGCTAGCCTTGAAACTCAAAGTGGTCTGCTTGCAAGTCCTGGGAGTAAAGGCTGCCATGTATGTGCCAGCGTGTCTGACTCACTGTAACGACAGTTTTGTGTATGTGCTATTATATGTGTGGATATGTGAACCTGTAGAGGTCAGAGGTCAACATCAAGTATCTTCTTCAATTTTGAGGACTTTTTGAGACACTTTCTCATTGAACTCACTATGTAGACCAGGTTAGCCTTGAACTCAAGAGCTCTGCCTGCCTCTGCACCCCAAGTGCTGGGATTAAGGGAATGTGCCACTACGGCCAGTTCTATTAACCACCTTTAAGTGCACAGTTCGGGCCATTTATACACATCCATAAAGTGGTACAGCCGTCTGGACCATCTCTGTAATTATTTCTCCAAACTGAAGCTCCACCTCCATTAAACATTCCCTCCTGTTCCCCCCCCAGCATGCCACCTGCCACTTCATTCCCCGTCCTCGTGATGTGACAGCCCCAGGCCTCCCATGAATGAGTTAGTGTCTCTGTCTTCTACAGCTTCTTCACGTAACATCATGTCCTCATGAGTAAGAAAACAAAAACAAAGCCAGGCATGGTGGCACACATGCCTTTAGTCCCAGCGCCTGGGAGGCAGAGGCAGGCAGATCACTGTGAGTTCGAGGCCAGCTGGTCTACAAAGAGAGTTCAGGACAGCCAAGGCTACACAGAATATCCCTGTCTCAAAAAAAAAAAAAAAAAAAAAAAAAAAAAAACAACAACAAACCCCCCAAAACAAAAAACCAAAACCATCCAAACAAAAGTCATGTCCTCATGGTTCTTCCATGTTAGAGCATATGCTAAAAATAAATTCATTCTTTTTATGGCTAAATAATACCCCATTGTGTGCACAGCCTACACTTTGATGTCTCTGAAGAGCCCACTTAGACCCCAAATCTCCCTGGAGATACCCACCATTTACCTGGGGGGATCTGGGGGTTGGCAGAGGTTTGCACGGTGGTAGATGGAGCCTCTGAGGTAGTGCCAGACTCTGGGACGGACAGATTTACAGAAGCCAGGTGGGGAGTAGCATGGGTGTTGCTGTGCCCAGTCGCTGGTCCCTTCCCTGAGGCCACAGGGGGTGGGATGTCTGCTTCATTGATGATGTTGCCCTTCCTGGCAGAGACCAGCAGGTTTTCCAGCGTCTGAAACAGGATGCAATGTGAGTCTGAGAGGTTAGCTCGGTGTTCTCAGGGTCCAGGTGGGGTCCCAGCACCCAGCCCTTATCCTGCTCACCTTGAGGCCCCGTTCATAGCGTCGCATCTTGGCACTGTCCCCAGCTTGCCTGGCACTCTCCACTGCACACTGGTAGAGGGCTAGCCTCTCCTGCAGTGTGGCCTCTACTCCTGGGTTGGGGCCTGAAGGCTTTTGCTACAGGAGGGTTGGGAATACAAACTGGGTGTTGACCCCACTTAGGCTACCTTGGCCAACCCCTGGACCAATCTTCCCTGACCCCAGTGATGGAGATATCACAGTCCAGAGTTCAGAGGTAGCGTGTCACCTGTGTCCAAGGTCACATGTGCAATGAAGGAAAGGTGAGCCTTGAACCCCAGGCTGTGGGTATCTGTGTGACCTATGGGAGGCATACCTGGGCCACAGGCATCAGGGGCTCCTCGGCCTTCTGCTCTTCTCCAAGGACCTCATTTAGCTCTGCCTGCAGGGACACACGGCCAGGGTAGGAGGCAGAGGCTGCTGGACAGGGCACTGGGATGATACGCTGCCACCCATCCTGGCCCTGTGCTCACCAGCAGGTCCTCATCAGCCTCCACATCGTCCTCATCAGTCCCCTCCTCGTCCTCGTCCAGGTCTCTCATGCAGAGCTGGGCCATCTTCTCAATGGCCTCCATTGGCAGGGGACCTGGAGGCAGGAAGAAGCCTCAGCTAGGGCGGGATCCGCCCAGAGCCCTGACCGCCCAACCTCACACTCATGGCCCCCAAGAAGAGCCACGGCAAACAGCAGAACAGCAGATGCCCTTCCCTGAGCTCTGTGGCATATCCCACTGTCCTGGAGCTCTGTTAGTCTGATGCTATCTACCATCCATCATCCGCCAACACAACCCCCGAGCACCCATTTCTCCCTCTGTTGCCGGGCACCCTGAGTGTGAACCTCAGCTCTGCAGTGTTCTCACTGGGTGACCCTGAGCCTCCCTGGCTTCAGCACAGGGCTAGCTTAACAGCTATCTAAAGGTGAATTAAATTCTTGGAGCGGCAAAGCATACAGCTGCGCCTGCCTCATCCGCAGATAACAGCATCCCTGGGCCTGTGCACTGGCACCTTTACTGCATTCCCACCCTTGTGCTTGGGGTTATAACTAAGTTGGGCAGGGTGAGGGGTGGGGGAGGCTACTACATAAAGCTTTGTCAGATAAGCTGGACAGCCAAGATCACTCCTAGAACTCCCCTGTGGCAGATCCAGCATGGCTACACTGGACAGGAGGGATGACTCACATCCTAGGAAGGGTGGCAGAGATGTTATCCTGGCACTCAGAACATCCTGCAATTGGGCTTATCAATGATTCTGGAATCTGACCATTTAATCACCTCCACGCTGGATGTGGGTAGGTGAAAACACAGCAAACAAAACCATGAGTCAAATGGGGGGCTGTATCTATGGCATCTTGTTGCCATGGCGCTTACGTTTTAAGGAGACGGCGGTCTGTAAAGTTCTACAAGAGTTGAATATTAAATGCTGGGAAATACAATTAAAGTAGCATTTTACATTTACTTAGTGTTTGTGTGTGCATGTGCCCAGTGCACATTTGGGTGCTACAGCACATGTGTAGAGGTCAGAAGACAACTTTCTTTTTTCGGTTTTTCGAGACAGGGTTTCTCTGTGTAGCCTTGGCTGTCTTAGACTCACTTTTCACTTTGTAGACGAGGCTGGCCTCGGACTCAAAGCAATCCACCTGCCTCTGCCTCCCAAGTGCTGGGATTAAAGGCGGGGTTTTTTTCGTTTGGTTGGTTTTTTGTTTTTGTTTTTTTTTTTTTAAACAGGGTTTCTCCTGTAAGTCCTGGCTGGCCTGGACTCTTGCTTGTAGACCAGGCTGGCCTCAAACTCACAGAGGTCTGCCTGCCTGTGCCTCCCTAGTGCTGGGATCAAAGGTGGGCGCCACCACGCCCGGCTACAGGACAACTTTCAAGGGAACATTCTTTCCTTCTACCATGTGGGTCCTGCAGACTGAACTGCAAGGATCAAACCCAGAGTTGGAGTTGTCAGGTTTGAGGTAAGATCCTTTACCCACTGAGCCACCTCAGTGGCCTTCTGGCCATGGTTTTAGTAATGACACACAGCCTTGCCTTCTGTGTGCATCTGTGGAGAGGGTTCCTGCACGTTGACCAGTGCACAACGGACCGGTGACCAAACAGACCTGTGGCTCCCACCTGACGCACGCGTTACTTTCCAGAGGCACAGATTTACTATCTATGCTCTGAAACACCGAGCAGTCCTTTGCTTAGGGCCACTGTGAACAGTGAGATCACTCACATTAAAGCACACAAGCGAGGGGCTGGGAAGATGGCGGTGAAGAGTGGAAACTGCTCTTGCCGAAGAGCTGAGTTTGGTTCCCAGCACCCACGTGCGGTGGGTCACAACCACTTGTAACTTCAGCTCTGGGGAATCTCACGCCCTCTGCTGGCCATGTGGCATGTACACACAGACATATACACACACAAAAAAAGTTCTTTTTAAAAAAAAAAAAAGGCAGAAAAATGAGGCAGGAAACACACTGGAAAAGGCCCAGCTGACCCTGTCGCCCAGACCCTAGACTCCAGGAAGGTGGCGGTGGGTGGGTGGGGTGGGGAATAGGGGGGTGGGGGGTAGGGGGGGGCAGGGGGGCTCCTGTTTTCCTGCCCTACATCCAGCCCAGTGCTCAGCTCCAAGTACTGCCCAAAGCGGAAGTTCCATAAATGCTCGCAACCGTGTTGACCATCACTCTCACCTTTGCCTTTGGGTTTCTCCAGGGCCTGGGGCTGACCCCCCACCAAAGCCAAGAATTCCGCCTCCAGTTCCTCCTCGTTCACTCCGTCCTCAGGGATCATCAGGCCGTCTGGGGAGAAGTCAACCAGCAAACCAAGCTGTGGGGACAACCGTGGTCCAGTCACACCTTTGTATACATACCACTCAGCCCCAGGTGGCCAGGGCGGATCCAGAGAGTTCGCGTGGGACGCCGGAACCAAATCTCTAAGAGTGAGCCGTTTCATGGGGAGACCAAGAGACAAGGACGAATATATCACGCAGCAACACGGCTCAGCAGCAGAGACCCTGCCTAGAATGCACCAGTGTGGGGATGGAAGACGCATACTCATCAAAAAAGTGCTAACCGGAACCCTAGCATGTGCAAAGCCCTGGGTTCCACCTCCAGCATGCCCAAGGGAAAGAATTTAAAAATGAAAGCCCTGGGCTGGAGAGATGGCTCAGAGGTTAAGAGCACTGGCTGCTCTTCCAAAGGTCTTGAGTTCAATTCCCAGCAACCACATGGTGGCTCACAACCATCTACAATGTGATATGATGCCCTCTTCTGACATGCAGGCAGAGCACTGTATACATAATAAATAAATAAATGTTTTTTTTTAAAGTAAAAATAAAAATGAAAGCCCTGACGACAAGTTGAAGCTGGGTCTTGCCTGTAGACCTGCCCTCCTGTTTTGGCTAAGGACCAACAGAATGTGATAAGTTACGTGAAATTACCCTTTCAGTAAGTCTAAACTGGCCAAATACTGGCAATTATGCATGGCTCCACCTACTGGGAATAATAATTAAGCACTATAATCTAGCATTTTCCATAATAATTTCAATAAGTCTCTACAAATGTCCTTTGATTTAAGGACTCTTGCTGGTCTCCATTCCACAGGTGGGCAAACTGAGGCTCAGAGCTACAAATACATCTTTCAAACGTATCAAGAACAGGAGCGAGCCTGTGGTCAGATAGACTCGCACCTGGCCACTGGGCTAGGCCCTGGGTGCTTGGTTCAAAGCTGGGACAAATCAAACTCCCACAGGCTCTGGATCTGGGAGTACCGCGCTGGCCTACAGGCATGCAGGTTTTCCTGTACTCCTGTCTGGACTGACATTTCTGTCTAGCCAGGCTGTTCATCCTTATGACCTTGGTTAGATGCCTGCCTCTCCGATACTCAGTGTCCTACTCTGTGCAATGGGAGTGAAGAGTGTGGCCTGACCCAGCTGATGCAAAGGCTTGAAAAGCCGGTCTGATCGCTTCCCCTTCCCGCCTGGAACTGCTGCAGCAACAGGTGTTCCCCGAAACCAGGGTGGGGAGCCAGAAGCTGAATAGCCCAAGCCAGTAGGCCTTACAGTCGGGGAGCGAGCCTCACCTCGGAGGGGCGGGGACCAGGGTTCACCTGCTGGCGAGGTTCAGGCTTTTCTGGGGGGTGGGGCACTCCCCGTGAGTGTGACGAAGGCTGGGGAGAGGCTCTGAGGAAGGGTGAGAAGGGACCCCTCGGTGGGCAGAGAGGCGCACACTCACCTGGCGGGCGGTGACAGCGCCTCGGCCCGGGGGTGCTGGGGGTCCATTCCTCTTGTGCATTTTCCAGGCTCGAAGCCCGTACTACCGGCCCCAGCACCTTGGCCTTGCCCTTCCTCTTCGGCAAAGCTGGGTCTCGGAGCTCGCGCTTTTCCTGAGCTCCGAGTCCCTTCTCTGCTCCCGGCCCCTGAGATTCTCGAGTTTTGGCCGCCCTGCTTCCGCCTTGGCCTTCAGGAGCCCGGCCAGTAGATTCGTGGGAATCTCTGTAACTAAACTACAATTCCCGGCATCCAGTGCGTGAGCGCGCATGCGCCTGACGTGAGGTGGCGCAGAGAGGAGGCGGAGCGTGCGTAAGGCGCGGGGCCGGTGCTGCGCGATCGGAGGGCGGGGCCTCGAGGGCGGGAAAGAGGCGGAGCGCTGCAGGTGTGAGGGCGCCGTGGCGTGACGTCCTATAAAGGCTGTAGCTTCTCACCGCTGCACCCCGCTCTGTCTGACTTTGTGGGTGTGAGTGTCCCTGCTGTTGGTCACTGTGGGGCAGGTCGCCGCGCGGAGCCGGGTTCATATTGCAAGGCCTCAGGCCTTCGCATCCCTCAGCGCCTGTTTGCCACGCGGTCCTCGCGACTGCCAATGTGGGCATTTCCCCAAAAGGTCACACAAATGATTTAGGCGATTTATTCCCCATCAGATCCAAGCTGACCTCATCCCTACTAAGGACAGCGCGACTTCCATAACTGCTGTGGCCCAGGTTGGTTCTGGCTTGCCGTAGGTCCCACTGCCCGAAGACATGGACCAGAAATGACTCTTGCCTTGGGGTGGCCTTCCTAAAGCATTTCTTGACTTTGATGGGTCTCCAGTGGCCTCTCAAAAGCTCCCAAGTACCCCCACATCCTAGATAATTAGGTTCTGGGCGGGGGCTGGGGGGTGAAACAAAGTTGTCTCCAACCCAGAGACTAGTGCAGGGATCCGGAGGAGGTCAAAAGATAGCACTTTCACACAGGGAAAGGGTGTGAATTTCCACCTGGCCATAGTCCAAGATGGCTGTATGATCTGGCGTCCCACCCAGTGGCCTGGAGTCCAGCTGACTCCCCTTATCCGGCTGCCAGATGGGCTCAGTGGAGGAGGGAAACTGTGGGGGCATATAGTGCTGGCAACAGCTGGAGAGTTTTGTTTGTTGTTTTCAGATTTCTCAGGAAAAGATAAAATGAATAATAAGAAGAAGCTGCGGAACTCAGGTATTTGGCTTATTCAAAATGTTTTTTTTTTTTTTTTTTTTTTTTTGGTTTTTTGAGACAGGGTTTCTCTGTGTAGCCTTGGCCATCCTGGATTCACTTTGTAGACCAGGCTGGCCTCGAACTCACAGCGATCCGCCTGCCTCTGCCTCCCGAGTGCTGGGATTAAAGGCGTGCGCCACCACGCCCAGCTCTCAAAATGTTTTTAAAAATGTATTATTAATGAATTAGTTAATTAATTTTGATTTTTTTTTTTTCCAGGCAGGGTTTCTCTGTGTTGCCCTGGCTGTCCTGGAACTAGCTCTCTATATAGACCAAGCTGGCCTCAAACTTACAGAGATCCACCTGCCTCTGCCTCCTAAGTGCTGGGATTAAAGGCGTGCACCACCACCGCCCAGCCTCAAATAGGCTTTTTAATATGAACACAGGGCCTTCTGCATGATAAAACACTCTACCGTGAAACCACATCTCTGTCCCAAGTTGACCTTTCTGTTTTTGTTTTTGAGATGGCAGATGGGATTCTTGCCATGTGTTCTAACTAGTTTAGTGTCAGTTTGACACAAGCTAGAGTCCTTTGAGAAAGGGAACTCTAAATTGAGAAAATGCCTCCAAGAGATTTGCCTATAGGCAAGCCTGTAAAATGTTTTCTTGATTAATGATTGACGTGGGTGCAGTCAATCTGGGTGGGTCCAGTTTACTGGGGAATTCTGCCTGGGAGCAAGAAGAGTCCTAAGTTATTGAAGAAATCAGGCTGAGTTAGCCATGGGGTGAAAGCCAGCAAGCAGCGTCCCTCCGTAGGCAGTGTGTCAACTCCTGAGGATCCCACCCTGACTTCCTTTGATGACGGGCTATGATGTAAAGGGAAGTAAACTCTTTCTTCCTTGACTTGCTTTTGGTCATAGCGTTTTATCACAGCAATAGAAATCCTAACTGAGACTTCATGTAGGTCAGGCTGGCTTTGAGATTGTGATCCTCCTGCCTCAGCTTTCCAAGGGCAGGTGTTTTGATGTGTAAATACACAGGGGCTGCAGAGGTGGCTCAGCGAAGTGCTTGCCAGACAAGCATGAGGACCTGCGCTCAGACGCCACAACAGTTTTTAATTAATTAATTATTTATTTATCTGCCGTGGTGTTTGCCTGCTTCACACACGTATGTCTGTGTGACGGTGTCAGATCTTGGAGTTACAGACAGTTGTGAGCTGCCATGTGGGTGCTGGGAATTGAACTCAGGTCCTCTGGAGGAGCATTCGGTGCTCCTAACTGCTGAGCCATCTCTCCAGCTCCAACTAGGACCATTTTTTTAAAAAAGATTTATTTATTATGTATAGAATGTTCCACCTGCATGTACCCCCTGCATGCCAGAAGAGGGCACCAGATCTCAGTATGGATGACTGTGAGCCACCATGTGGTTGTTGGGAACTGAGCTTGGGACCTTTGGAAGAGCAGGTAGTGCTCTTAACCTCTGAGCCATCTCTCCAGCCTCAGAACCATTTTTAAAGAGCTAGGCATGGTGGCCCTGACTTGTAATCCCAGTGACTTGGGTCAACTAGTCTAGCCTATTAGGTAAGTTCCAGGTGAGCGAGAGACCCCCTTAAGAAAAGTTGGGGGCTGGGGAGATGGCTCAGTGAGTAAAGTCTTTGCTGCGCGAACAAGGACTTGAGTTTGGATTCCTAACGCACAACAGTTGGGTGTAATAGTGTGCATCTGCAACCCTGGGGAGTGCAGACAGCTAGTCTAGACACAGCATGGAACTTGAGGTGCAGTGAGAGAACTTACCTCAGAAAATAAGATGTGGGGCTGGAGAGGTGGCTCAGAGGTTAGGAGCACTGTTTTTCCAGAGAGCCCAAGTTCAATTCCCAGAACCCACAATGGAAGCTAACAACCATTTTGTAACTCCAGTTCCACCCCGTCTTCTGGCCTCAAGTGGGCATGCATATGGTGCATAAACATACATGCAGAGAAAACACCCATACAAATAAAAAAATGTTAAATGTACAGGATACAAGTAGAGGAAGGAAAATACCTAATATTGACCTCTGACTCCACACGCTCACTTAAATTCAGGCAAGAGCACTGGCATGCCCATGCAGGCACATACACGCACACACACCAAGGAGGGATGCTCCTGAAGACTGACGGCAGGCTTTGGGTTCTGCCCTGCGCACATGTACTCCCTTCAACACACTACCTTCTCAGTCTGGTGCTGAACTTCTGGGCTCAGGTGACTCCTTAGCTTTCTAGGAGGCCGAGACCACAATTACCACCACCACAGCCAGCTCTCGCTAGTACCTTAAAAGAGAGTGAAGAGGCTAGTAGGAATAATAGAAATTATGGAGCAGGGCCTATAATAAAAATGAACATTTTCTAGTACTTCCCCTCGCCTCTGGTCCCAAGGCTAGGAGGCCGAGAGGTTTTGTCTCACTTCAGGTTTCAGGGTCGACGTGTAACTATCGAAGAGATGATTCCTGCAGAGGGCTGATGCCAGATCATCTGATGTGTGACTATTTCTAACCCAGATCCAAAAATCTGCTTGGTTGGGCTCTGTTCACTGTGCTTGTGGATAACCCAGTCTATGTCACAGTTCCAGTTAAATAACTGAGCCATAATAATGGACCTACCGTGAGTTATTTTATATTTTGCAGTGCTGGGGATGAACTCAGGGCCTCACACTCTACTACTATGCTTTACCCCTAGCATAAAAGACAGATAAAGAGCCGGGTGTGGTGGCGCACGCCTTTAATCCCAGCACTCAGGAGGCAGAGGCAGGCAGATTCCTGTGAGTTCAAGGCCAGCCTGGTCTACAAAGCAAGTCTAGGACAACCAAGGCCACACAGAAACCCTGTCTCAAAAACAAAACAAACAAACAACAACAACAACAACAAAAAACAACCAAAAAACAAAAAAAGGCAGATAAAGGTGCCCCTTGGTCCATTTCTGACTGAGCCTGGTATGTCCATGAGTGCCACTGTGGCTAATGCAAACTGTGACTGACAGTGTATCCAAGGGTAGCCATCTGTTGACTTTGCCCTAGCTAAATAATAATAACAACAAAATTGGCCATCATCTGTGAGGCCTGTCTGTACAGAGTGTGGCTCCTGGTGATGGTGGCCGTCAAACAGCCACTACCTGGCTTCACTCTCTGTGCGCCCTCTCGTGGGGAAGGAGATGCTCTGGGTTTCTGATGTCCTAAGCTATTTATCACACGTGTGTACGTATTTAGGTGAAGTTTGTGCATCTGAAGATTTTTGTTTGGAAATACTGTGCATGGTTTTGAGAGAAAGCCATTTTTTTCCCCTTAAAACTAAAAACTTGAGTCTACCATTTCTGGGTTGCACTGAAAAAACTACCTAGCCTGTGGTTTTCCCACTGACAGCCCCTCCCCCACCAAGTCCCTGTCTTGCACACCGCACTCCTCTGTTCATCTCCCTGGAATCTGAATAAGTTTAGGGAGCCCAGGATCTGTGTCTCCTTTCCCCTTCCCAGGAGAGGCCACCATTCCCCACACTGGCTGGCTTAGCAAAGTTCCAGTAGGACCCTGATGCCTGAGAGGCGGGGACGTGAGGACTTTGAGAGGATGTACCCCTCCTGGGTCTTTTTTTACAGTTAATAGTCAGTTTCACACTTTCTTTAAAAAGTATATAAATTTGCCACAAATAAATCTCATAACATTTATAATAGAACATACAATTTTAACATTTTAAGCCGAAAATTAAAATAAAACTCAGTTTTTAGGGACCCAGGGATTGCTCAGTTGATAAAGTGCTTGCCTTGAAACCATAAAGACCCTCACAGCCCATGTAAACGCTGGGCGTGGTGACACGTGCTTGTAGTCCCAGCACTGGGCAGAGGAGCAAACAGGCGGATCCCTGGAGCCTGATGGGCAGCTGCCCTGCCTACTTGACAAGCTTCAGGCGAGTGAGAGACCCTGCCTCTAAAGACAGGTGGACAAAACCTGTCTTAGTTACTGCTCTATTGCTGTGAGGAGACGCCATGGCCAAAGCAACTTAGAAAGGATTTAATTGGGGGCTTGCTTACAGTTTCAGAGGATGAGGCCATGACCACATGGCGGGGAACACAGCAGCAGGTAGGCACTGTGCTGGAGCAGTAGCTGAGAGCTTACCGTCTTATCCACAGGCAGCAGGCCCAGGGGAGGTGGCGGGGAGCAGGGGGAGAGAGAGAGAGACTGAGACTAGGTCTGGTGTGGCATTTTGAAACCTCCAGTAAATTCACATCTCCTAATCCTTCTCAAAACTTCTGTCAACTAAGGACCAAACATTCAAATACACGAGCCTGTGGCGGCCATTCTCATCTGAACCCCCACAGCAGCTGAGGAAGCCACTGCCCTCCACACATGTGCACCCTGCCCCCCCCACATTTTTTTTAACTTAAATTTTTTTTTTCTTCTTAGGCTAGCAAGATGACTCAGTGGGTAAAAGTGCTTGCCTCTAAGCCAGTCTACCTCTGTTTGATCCCAGGAGTCTCAAAGGACAGAACTGACTCCTACACATGTCTCCCTGATACACAAATAAATAAATGTAATAAAAAAAAATCAAAGCCAAGGGTGGTGACACGCCTTTAATCCCAGCACTCGGGAGGCAGAGGCAGGTGAATCTCTGTGAGTTCGAGGCCAGCCTGGTCTACAAAGTGAGTCCAGGACAGCCAAGGCTACATAGAGAGACTCTGTCTAAAACAAAAACAAAAACAAAGAAAACAAACAAAAATTTCTCTGTGTATCCCTGCCTGTCCTGGAATGTACTCTGTAGACAAGACTGTCCCAAACTCACAGAGACCCTCCTGCCTCTGCCTCCCGAGTGCTGGGATTAAAATCATGCGGCACCACCACCCAGCATGAAATAAAATGATTCCATTTATTTAAAACCCAAGTTTCTTCATTTTGAAGTACTGGGTATGAACCCGGCCTGGACATGCTAGTCCAGCAGGCCACTTTTACAAACTTGGTTTTTGTTTGCCCGGGCGGAGCTCCTTGGGGGGTAATCAGCAATGGTTGTAAATATTTTTTATTTTCATACTGGGGTGGAGGATATGAGGGAAGATGCTTCTGGCACCTAGTAGGTGGCAGCCAGAGCAGGTGCTTCTAACCTACAATCCCAGGACAGCCCTCAGAACACAGGGTCTCTATGAGGACAGCTGTGCACACTGCTGCTCCCTGCCCTGTCCAGGAGACTGACTTGTTTGCAGTACTGGACTGAAAAAGGTGCCATAGCTCAGCAGCAGAATGCTCAATTGCTTCATCCTTTTAGAGTTGAAAATCCGTTGTGCCAGTTGTGGTGTCTCACACATGTAATGCCAGCACTTGGGAGTCTGAAGCAATCTGAGGCTAGCCTGGATCTCTCAGTTGAAAAAATAAACTTTTCATTTCGAAATAATTTGGGGCCTAAATGATAAGTCTCAGAAATAGTTTGAGGAGTTCTATCTTTTCTTCCCTAGCTTCCCCTGTCATCAATATCTAACAGAATAAAAGGACAGTGGTCACACTATGAAGAACAGAAAACCATGGGCTGGGGACATGGCTCACAGGTTAACAGCACTGTCTGCTCCTCCAGAGGTCCTGAGTTCAATTCCCAGCAACCACATGGTGGCTCACAGCCATCTAGAGTGTGATCTGATGCCCTCTTCTGGCCTGCAGGTGTACGTGCAGCTAGAGCTGCACATCAATAAATATTAAAAATAAACCAGGCTGGGCATGGTGGCACATGCCTTTAATCCCAGCACTCGGAAGGCAGAGGCAGGAGGATTGCCGTGAATTTGAGGCCAGCCTGGTCTGCAAAGTGAGTCTAGGACAGTCAAGGCTACACAGAGAAACCCTGTCTCAAAAAGCCAAAATAAAATAAATAAATAAATAAAAACCAAGAGTGTGCTGGTGCACACCTTTAATCCCAGCACTCAGGAGGCAGAGGTAGGTAGATCACTGTGAGTTCAAGGCCAGCCTGGTCAACAAAGCAAGTTCAGGACAGCCAGGGTTACATAGAGAAACCCTATCTGGAAATGCGCCCCCCCCCAAAAAGAAAAGAACAGGAAACCAACCTCATTATATTAGTACTTAAAAAAAAAATTTATTACTCCTTTCATACTCTTCTGTGTACAGCTGGACTCATTCAGGACTCCCACTCCTACCAGAATCCGCAATGTCCAAGTGCCTTATATAGAACACCGGAGTGTTCGCATAGCGTCTACCAGTGGACTCAATCCCTAGATGACTAAGAATGCGGAGCAGGATGTAAATGATATGTAAATCATTACACTGTATTGCTTGGGGATGCAGCTAGGAAATGTCTCTACTCCATTAGTATACAGTTTTTCTCCATGATTGGTTAAACCTGTAAATGAGGAACCTATAGCTACAGAAAACTGTCTGCACACTCAAATACTGAGGTCCCGAGATTGCCTCCCGCCCCCGTGTGTGTGTGTGTGTGTGTGTGTGTGTGTGTGTGTGTATGTGTACATGCGCATGTGTTATACATGGCTGTCTTAGTGGTATGTGCAGGTGTGTATGCATGTTGAGGTCAGATGTCAGCATCAGGTATTTTCCTCGATAACTCTCCGCTTTATTTTTGAGACAGGGTCTCTCTCTGAACCTGAAGCTCATCAGTTCAGCAAGACTGTTTCCATGCCCCACCCCGCCTCTGAGCGCTGGGCTTATGGGCAGATATGTGATTGCCTTGGCTTTTACAAGTGTACTGGGAATCCAAACTCAAGTCCTTATGTTTGCATGACAGGCCCTTTCCTGACAGCCATTGCGCTAGCCCCTGTGTTTTTACTGAGTACAACCACCACACACCACACATGCTGACTTACCAATTCTGGGTCTGTTTGGTTTGTTTTGGTTTTAGATACAGGGTTTCTCTGTGGAGCTCTGGCTGGTCTGGAACTTACCTCTGTAGACCAGGTTGGCCTCAAACTCACAGCTGTGTGCCACCATTCCTGGCCCTTAATGGCTTTAAAACACCCAGTGTTATTTGAGGTATTGCAGCTTCCCTGTTACTAGGGTATCTGTCTTTCCTAGGGTGGAGGTGAACCATGGATTTGCTCATTTCTTTCTGAGACAAGGTTTTACTGTGTAGCTTGTTAGTATGTAGACTAGGCTGACTTAAAGGTGTCATCACACCTGGCCAGGAGGGAGGAATTTAAAGAATGGTACACATTTTCCCCTCATAGTGAGACAAAAATAATCAACAGCTTGTACCTGTTTTGTGCAGAGTGTCTAGGCCACTTAAGAGGCACAGGGATTTCTCTGACCTTTGAGGAGAAAACAGGATAATTGGGTCCACCCATGGCAGGTCACTTCTCTTGGCCTTGGACTGCACAGCCCTATGGACCTTTTCCTGTGTGTCCACAGATGGGGTAGAAAACTAGGAAGAAGGCCCTGGCAGGTGATGAAAACAGGCCCTTTACTTCCTGTATCTTCAGTTTTTGGTGTGGAACATGAGGTTCTGCTTTATTTTATTTGAATTAGTCCTGTGGGGACTAATCATAGGAAGTACTGTTCATGGCTGTTGATATTTTTGCCTTTTATTTTGGTACAAATGTCCATTGAGTCAGCCAAGCAAGCTGGTGTTTAGGATCAGTCTCAGGCAACCAACCAAACAAAGAAATTTATTTTTGCCTTTTGTGGCAGAATGAGAGGTGGAAACCTAAGACACATCCTCAGGAACTTCCTGGGCTCACAGTGCTGGCTGGAGCAGGCACCTGTGGGATGACAGCCTGGACAGCTGCAGGGCCTTAGGGAGGACAGTGTGTGCCATGGAGACTGCTCAGCAAATGCACAGCAACAGAACAACAGAAAAAGAAAGTACTGGAAGGCTGGGGCATGGCTTAGTACTAGAATACTTGCCTGACATGACCACGGTCTTCAGTTCTATCGTAGCCCTGTTGTATGTTTATGTGTTCATGTTTGTGCATGTAGGTACAGTGCGTGTGCATTTGTGTCTGCCTATGTCTGGTAGAGGTCAGGTGTCTTCCTCAGTCACTCCCCCCTTGTTGAGTCGGGGTCTCTCCTGGGCCTGTAGCTCACCAACTGGTTCCCATGCTGTGCTTCAAGCACTTTGCAGCTAAAGTCATCTCCCCAACTCTCTAGATTTTAATATTTATTTATTTATTTATTTAGGTTTTTCGAGACAGGGTTTCTCTGTGTAGCCTTGGCTGTCCTGGACTCGCTTTGTAGACCAGGCTGGCCTCAAACTCACAGCGATCCGCCTGCCTCTACCTCCCGAGTGCTGGGATTAAAGGCTTATTATTCATTTTTAGCCTGAGCTGAGCCTAGGAGGAGTTTGACTGAATTCCAAACAAGGCAGTATTCAGGTTTGGCTTTTCTATTTTTTTTCTACTTACCTGGGAAGAGGCCCATTATACAACAGGTGCTCTATAGACATGCAAGGGAGTCGGGAATGTGTGGGCTCTAGACATGGGCCAGATCTGGCTCTTGGTTGCTGGGCCACAACTGGCTCAGTTGGTGAAGCGTATGTGAGGTGGCACACTTGTAATCCCAGTCCTGGGGAGGCAGGGACAGAATGTTCCCTGGGGCTTGCTGCCACCCAGCCAGCCTAGCCTACTTGATGAGTTCCAGGTCCCAGTGAGAATGCCTGTCAACAAACAATAAGCTGAGTGATTCCTCAGAAATTACACTACATGTTCACTCCTGACCTCCACACACATGCACATGTATAAACAGGTACACTTGCATGTACACATACAAAGTCCTGGAATCAGCTTCCGAAATGTAGGTCACCTGTCATTCCTGCATTTTGGAAGCTGAGGCAGCAGGATGGAGAGTTCATAGCCAGCCTGGGCTACACAGTAAGATGCCACGTCACCAGAAAAGAAAAAATCTAAATGTATGGCTTTTATTATTAATAATAACATGATAATAAAATGTAAATTACCAGGCAGCAGATACTAGGTTATATGAGGTTTATTAAATGAGCATGGGGAAAGAAGGAAAGGGGGAGGAGTGCCCCAGAGAGACAGAGGAAGAGAGAAAGAGGTAGCGGGGAGGGGTGGGGGGGGGGAAGGAGTAAGGAGGTAAGAGAGGATAAGAGAGGGGTCGGTCTGTCCTTTTATACACTGGGCAAGGCCACGCCCCTGTGGCACATAGGCAATGACATCACAGGTAGGCAGACTTAAGCAGAATACTAACATTGGCCACAAAGGGAATGGGTCCCCCATCTTGAATGGGGCTCCCTCCCATCTCCCCCTCACCCAGTAAGCATCAGAACTAGCCTTCCACCCTCATCACAGACCCACTCAACTACAGACCAGCTGTGGTCCTGCCGTGCTAAGCTGACAACTAACTAAACCTGATCTGCATCCCTGCCCCTCACTTCCCTCTCTAAACCAGGGACTGGCCTCCATTCCCCAAAGCCTTCTAAGAACCCACGGCTGACAGACTCCCACGGAAGCCCCCAGAGCTCCATGCTGGTCCACTCACAACACTCCAGAGAGCCAGCCAACAGCTCAGAACCTGCTGCCTCTGCAGAGCAAGCTGGGGAGGGACCACTGCCCGAAGTTTCCAGGTAGGTGGCTCAGACTTTGCAGCAGCCTTCTCCTACTTCAGTCACTCACAGCAAGCCCATGGGAAAGGCAGAATGGAGTGGGCCAGGATGACCTGCCGGCACTGCAACCCTTTCTGAGGCTCAGGCTCAAGCCTTGCTTCTCAGAGCTCTCTTCCTGAGAGAACGGCCACAGGTGACACCGATTCAGTCTCAATCTCACCACACTATAGAACAGAGCTGGGAGAAGCTCAGGTGGTAAGCAACTCCTTTGACAAGCACAAAGACCTGGGTTTCATCTCTAGAACCCATGTGGAAAAGTCTCATCATGGTGCTGAGTCCTGTAACCAGTGCTGGGGAGACTCGGTGTCCTGAGGATGACAACTGACATTTCCCTTTGGACTCCACACGCATGCATGTACATGCACACATGCGTGCATGCACATGCACACATGTGTTAGAAAAACAGTTCAGTCAGGGTAACATATGCCTTTAACCCCAGCATGTGGAAGCTGAGGCAGGTAGACTTCTGTGAGCTTGAGGCCAGCTTGGTTACATAGCAAGATCCTATCTCCAAAAGGAAGGAAAGAGCGTGGAATTAGGAGGAGCAAGTGACTGGTGACTGAAGTCTTTGGGGAAGACACTGGCCTAGGTGACCACACTTACTGAATTTAAAATGTTGAGGCATGTGTTCAGCCCACCACAGCTCTTTTGTATGTGGGTCTGTCTGACTTCAGTCACAGCAGTCTTGTTCACAGTGGCACCATGAAGCCACAAATGTTCACGCTGCAGACTTGTGTCAGGCCTGTGGGGGAGGAAAATGGAATTGATGTATCTTTTAAACTCTAAAAAGGACTTTCAGGGCCTCCCTGGAGGATTCAGAATGACCTTTTCTTTTTTTAAAGGTTGTATTTATTTTATGTGTTAAGTGCTCTGTCTGCATGTGCAACTGCAGGCCAGAAGAGTGAGTCACCATGTGGTTGCTGGGAATTGAACTCATGACTTATGAAAGAACAGACAGTGCTCTTAACCTCTGAGCCATCTCTCCAGCCCAGAATGACTTTTCATTTAGGTTCTCATTTACTTTTGTCCTTTGAGTGTGTGTGTGGGGGGGCTGGGGGTGGTGTGCTATATATTTCCGTGTGTGTGTATATGTGTGTGTGTGTGTGTGTGTGTGTGTGTGTGTGTGTGTGTGTGTGTGTGTTGGGGATAGAACCCATAGCCTCACATACTAGGCTCCACTGCGGGAACTGGACCTGACCTTCCTTTGGGTCTTGGTATGTAAATGACATCAGGAAGGACTTGGGTCCTTCTCTGTTTTGCTTCTGTCCACTCAGCTGCCCTGTGGAGGATGCAGGAGCCGCCTCTGATCTCCCAGGGTCCCCAGAAGAGCTGAGCCCCCTGCCTCCTTCCCAGGTGAGCCTCCTGTTGTAAGTTCTGTATCCTGTTCCCAGCCAGCAGCATGTCACTGCCCACAGGGCTGCAGGGACAGAAGACAACTGCTGTGTGTGAGAGCACAAGAACGGAAATCAAGGCCAAATGTGGTGGTATACACCTTTAATCCCACAACTTGACAAACAGAAACAGGTGAATCTGAGTTCAAGGCCTGCCTGGACTAGCCTGGGCTATAAAGTTAGACTTTGTCTTGAGAAACAAGCCCAGTGTATGCCTTTAATCACAGCACTTAGGAGGCAGAGGCAGGGGGATCTCTGTGAGTTTGAGGCCAGCCTGGTCTACTGAGCTAGTTTAGGACAGCCAGGGCTACACAGAAAAACCCTGTTTCAAAAAACCAAAAACTAAAAATAGAGGAAACAAGGTAAGGGGGTGAAAGGTTAGGGATGGTGGGTAACAGAGGTATGGTTGGGGTGTAGCTCAGTTGGAATGCTTTCCCTACCGTGCATGAAGCCCTGGGTTTTATCCCCAAGGCTGTATAACCAGGCATGATAGGACAGACCTGTAATTCTAGTACTCCAGAGATGAGGAGAGGAGGACCAGGAATTAAAGGAAGTCAAAGTCAACTTCAGCTATATATCAAGATCTAGGCAAATCTCATCTCAAAAAATCAAAAATCCAGAAAACAAACAAACAAAACAAAAACCACCTTAAAGTAAGGAGGAGTTTGGCATAGTGGCACACACCTTTGGTCCCGGCACTCAGGAGACAAGAGCCAGGCCTGGTCTACATAGTGAATTCCAAGACAGCCAGGGCTACACAGAGAGACCTTATCTCAAGAAAAAGAAAAAAAGAAAAGGTTGCACAGTAAGGGCTCGCCTGTACCTGAGCACAGTGCTCTAGCAAGCATGAAGCTCAGTCCCAGCACTGCACAAAGAGAAGAGAAAGGAAGGGATGTGCTAAGGCTACTCTTCTGAGACCCTGCTTTGTTCTTGTGTTGCTCTTACAGAACTCGGTTGGGAGGTTTGTCCCTCAGTTTTCCAAACCAAAGAGGACAAGAGTAAGAAAAGCCACGGCATTGGAAGAGGACCCAGAGAGCTGCAACGCAAGCCAGGTAAGCGCCTGCCTTAGTCGGCTGCTCCTGCTGCTTAGCCATGCTCTTCCCTGACTTCTGCAGCTCTGTGCCCCGTAAGCACTGCATGCTAAGCATTGTCTCTGAGACTACTGCGTGTACCATGATACAGAAATCATCAAATTCAGAAAGGTAGTGTGCTTTTCCTGAACCTCCTCTGCTTCTTTGGGCTTCTTTAGCAGCCTTTTTTTAAACATAGGGGCTGGAGAGATGGCTCAGCAGTTAAAAGCTCTGCCTGCTCTTCAGAGAATCTAGGTTCAATTCCCAGCACCAACATGGCAGCTCATAATGATCTGTAACTCTGGTTCCAGAGAATAAGATGCTCTCTTCTGGTCTTCAAGGGCACATGTAGTGGTGCAGGCAAAATACCCATATCATGCACATACATATAAAGTCAGAATGTGTGTGTGCGCATGTGAGTGTCAATGCCATCAGAGGCAGAAAAGGGCACCAGTGTCTCTGGAGCTGGAGTTGTAGTAGTTGTAAGCACCCTAAAGTGTGCCAGGAATCAAATTTGGCCCTCTGCAAGAATAGTATACTCTGGTAACTGCTGGGCTGTCTCCAGCCCTCGAGGGTCCTAGGATTGCCCCTGCCTTCATGAACCCTGGGGTTGACAATGCCACTTAGGACACATGCCCTGATCCTTCTACCTCTCCCTGAAGTGCTGGCAGGTAGGTCTTCACAAACTCATGTCCAGGTCAGGATGGCATGCATGCGTGAGCAACACAGGCGTCCGCACTGGAAGATGTGAGTAAAAGGAAGTGATCTGTACCATTTGTTGCACTAGGACTACAGTGAGCTATAGTGAGCTCACAATAGAAAACCTCTGTTTTCACCATTATCGTTGGGTTTTTGAGACAAACTCTCACTTTGTGGTCTAGACCAGCCTCAAAGTCTGATTCCCTCCTCAATTTCTAAATGTGATACACATGTGCCACCAATTCTAGCCCTGCTGTTTTTGTAATGATGTATTTCTTATTGTCCAGATGCATGTATGTGGGTGTGTGTACATGTGCCACAGTGTGGGTGTGGGAGAAAGCAACTCTGTAGTCTCTTCTCTTCACCTTGTGGATTCCAGGATCAAACTCAGGTCATCAGGCTTGACAGAAAGTGCCACCGCTACCCACTGAGCCATCTCACTGGCTCTGGTATATCTTATCTAACAGGTAAAGGGTCTTGTCACCAGATATGACAACCTGGGGACCCTCATTGCGGAAGAGAGACTCCCACAAGTTGTCCTATGGCCTCCATATGTATAACATGGCAAGTGTGCGCGCGTACACACACACACACAAAATCTGATGAGTCTTATCATTGGGCCAACTGGTAGCAGAGACTTTTTTTTTTCCTTCCATTTTTCAAGACAGGATTTCTCTGTGTAGCCTTGGCTATCCTAGACTCCCTTTATACATCAGGCTGGTCTCAAACTCACAGCAGTCTCCCTGCCTTTGCCTCCTGAGTGCTGCAATTAAAGGCGTGTGCCACCACGCCTGGCTTCGGTAGCAGAGCCTTTAAATCCTTCACTGATGTGGAGATAGGACTCAGGGCCTTGTGCAGCTAGCAAGCGCTCTCTTACGGAGCCACCCCTACAGCCTACCACCTGGGTTTTTATGCTTTGACCTCCTAAGTGCTTGGTGCTGGCAGGAAAGGACCCATAAAAAGAGGGGCTTTTATGTTTCTTGTCGTCCTGCCTCAGCACAAAGCTCTGCCTGGAGCAGCCCCTGGTATCTAGTGATGGGTGTAACCATCTGATCTTGAAGACAGGGTCCTCAACTAGAGGACCTAGAACTAGGAAAGTTCCTCAGAGTGCTTCATTATCTAAGGCCAGGGTCGAATCTTTTATTTCCACAGGGAACAGAGCCAGAGCTGGGTGCCCTCCAGGCGGGCAGCCAGCCACAGGAAAAGACCCCAGGGTTCCCTCTCCATGATGCCAAAACACCAGAAGACCATACATGGGTAGATGCTACCTGCTCAAAGGCGAGGACTATCTCACCAGATATCGGAAGCCCAGAGAACAATGGTTTTGAGATGCAGAGGACCACAGTTCAAGACAGTAGTAGCCAGGAAAGGCACCTATCAGATGCTGATGCTGAAGGGAGGGAGGCAGAAAGAAGAGTCCCACAGGAAGGAGGTGCCCAAGGAGAGGGAGCAGGGGACCAGCAGTCTGAGGAGCCCCAGGAAGGAGAGGACATCCTCTACACTTCAGCATCAGTCTCTGCCTCAGACCCTACCACACCATGCCTAAAGACCTGGTCTGTGACCCAAGACCTCCCTCTCCCCACACACGTTCTCAGCAGCCCAGCAGATGCCCCTCTTATGGACAGTGTCACCACAGATGAGAGCTTAGATCCCTCTGTGCTGCAACGGAGGGCTCCAGAGGTGGCTGGGCTGCTGGGCTCTCTGGATGGGCAGACCCCTGGTGGAGGCTGCTGTGGGACTCTGCTGGGCTACACGCCTCTTGCTGAGGAGACCACAGCAGGCAGAGAGGAAGCCAGCTGGGAGGAGAGGTCCCCTGGAAACATCCTAGGGAGCTTCACTGAGGCTGCAGTTCTTGGGAAACAAGAGCTCCTGGTGGAAACTGGAGAGTCAGGCCATATAGCCCAGGAAATGGGTCCAGGGGTCAACACCAAGGACCCTGGCTCTGATGGACAGTTGCTAGGAGTGACAGAAATGCAGCCTTTACAGGCACAGCCCACAAGCCAAAAGGAAGTGGAGTTAAGTAGCCTGGACTGCCCTCAAGACTGTGAGGGCCTCAGTCTGTCCCCTCATGCCTCCTCTCAGCTAGAGCATACTTGCTCAGCTAGTGACCTTCCCCAGGAGACCAAAGCCTGTCACAGCAGCCCAGACATTCCCACAGACCTGGCAGGGCAGCAGCAGACAGATGTCAGTTCCAGAGACCAGGCTGCATGGCAGGAGTCCTCAACAATGGAACTAGACTTCCTGCCTGACAGCCAGATACAGGGTGCCTTGGATGACCCCAATGTGGAGGCCCGACCTGACCAGGTAAGAGCTTTCCTGTACTCAGCAGACTCCCACCTCCTCCTAGGTGACAAGATGGGGCTGATGTACCTGACACCTCAGTTACACAGCACAGGTGTCTGGGGTGGGGGCTCACAGCAGCTTTGGGTAAGGTGGTTTTCTGCAAAGGTAGACCTATTGGCTATTGGTGTGGGCCTGGCCTGTATGCTGCTAAGGAGCCCTAGGATAGGGACAGACAGGGACTTTGTCAGCCTGGACCTCCCTCCCATAACTAGAGCCCTCAGGTGTGCCACCCATGCCCAGCATCTGCCCCTGGCTCTCAGGGGAGGTGGAGGACCATTACCAGCTACACAGGTCAGGAAGCCAGTGAGTGTCCTCACAGCAGAGAACTGGAAAGAGTCCGCACACCTTTGAGCCTCACTGCACATCTTCACTGATCTTCCTACACTTGCACGTGTAACTGTGCTTTGTGTTGTAGTTCACACCACACTAAGGGTCTTGTCTATCCACAGCTGCCCGGATGTGACCTTCCGTGCCTCTGAGCAGAGGTCAGCCATTCGAGGCTACCTGTCAGCCCCACCCCTGGGAAAAAGCACTTGATCTGACATAGGGATAATACTGCCACATGCTGAGACTAGGTAGCTTTCTCCCACACCGAGTGTGGTACAGGGGCTGAAGGAGGCCAGGCAGCTGCTGGAGATGGGGAGCCTGTGGTGCACCCATGTCTCCTGGAGTCTAAAGCTGCTCTGCCTTGGAACATCAGGCTGGGTGGCCTCCAGAAAGCTATGGGAGTGTCCTCCCAAAGAGCCAGGGTGTCACACTGACCCACAACCTTCTGTTGAGACACTTAGACTGTCCATTTTGCCACTCTGAGGGAAGCTTTTCATTAGACAACCTCTCAATGCAAACAGAGTTTTACCTCGCGCTCCATCAGAGAAACAGGCAGCCACACTTCAAGGAGGGAGCCTGCTCTTCCATCCTTCTTGGGGATCTTGGGCTGTAGGCGTATCCCAGTGTGGCTTGTCTTAGCACAGGGAGAGCCCTGGGTTCCATCCCACTTCTGTAAACAAAACCTATCAGGACTACAGGAACCTGACACAGCCTATGCCAAAGTTAACAGGCAGCACCAGCCTGGGAACAGTTAGCTTTTGACACTGGGCATTCCTAGAAGGTAGAGGCTAGCTCTCCCAACATAGGGACACTTGGGAACAGAACAGGGAGAGTCTCCTGCTGACCTTACACACAGCCACACAGCCATCCCAGAGGAAGGCGTGCCTCTAGGTCACCCTACAGTGACAGACTCTCTGCCCTCTGTACAGTGCTCTCCTCTCAAGAATGTGGTTTTCCCTCAGCTCTGTGTGTCTGTGCAGGACACTTCGGTGTGTTGGTCTGACCCTAGTGCAGCTGACATGGCTGAATAACAGGAATGGAGCCCTGGGCTCTATCCCTTGTACTTGGGGGGAAAAGCAGATTTTTTTGGTCCCTCCTAGGGTTTGGGCACCTGCTGGTCCTATCTGGCTGGGGTTTCTGGGCCTTCCAGGGCCCCTTCTGTCAAAGGCAACACCCCACAGGCCTGGTGGGATGTGCTCCTTTTAGGGGGAGATCGCAGTGTAGTAAGGTGGGCAAAGTGACATCAGATTTCATTTCGTTCTAGATGGGTCTTGTTGCCAGGCATGGTGGCGCACACCTTTAATCCCAGCACTCAGAAGGCAGAGGCAGGCAGATCTCTGTGAGTTTGAGGCCAGCCTGGTCTACAATGCGAGTTCAGGACAGCCAGAGTAACAGAGAAACCCTGTCTCAAAAGACAAAACAAAGAACCACCTAGATAGGTCATGCAAGGTTGCCCTGGCTGGGCTCTAATGATCCTCCCAGGTCTGTACCACCAGCCCAGCCACTGTCTGCTCATGAACCCCATGCCAGCCTAGATGCAGATTCCTTTCCGTATAGGATACTTATGCCTGAGGCAGGTAACACCACCTCTTTTCAATGGCTGCCACTTGGGTCCTGAGACAGTGTCTCATTCGCAGGCCACACTGACCTCAACCCTTCCCCCACCCCATGTTTTCCTGTCTCAGTCTCCCAATTGCCAGTGTTTCACGTGCCCTGGCTCCAGGGTGTCTGTCTCTCTCTTTTTTTTTAAAGAGGCAGGATCTCAGACTCACACTGACACTCACACAGGGTAGCCTGAAAACCAAGAGGCTAGCCCCAAACTCATAAGCACCAATCCTGCCCCAGCCCCTCAAGTTGCTAGGATTGTAGGTGTGTACCATCTTGCCTGGATGTGTTGTTTTTTCAAGATCGTCTATGTACTTACTCCTGGCTGTCCTGGAACTCTGCATGTAGACCAGGCTGGCCTTGAACTCACAGGATCTGCCTGCTTCTGCCCCAAAAGTGGTGGGGTTAAAGGCGTGCACCATTGCACCCAGGATTTTTAAGATACTTTGGGACACTTCCACTGTGATCGGGATAGAGCTCATCAGTGTGTACCACATGCACAGCAGCCTGTTGTGAGGACACTAAAGGGGACAGCATGACAGTTGTGTCTGGAGCCCCTTGATGGCATCCTGCTGCTTCTGTGGAAACTCAGCTGAAGTCTTAGGGGCTGCTTCCCTGTTGGTGACTCACACGCTGTCCCTACTCCTTCCAGGATTTTGCTGCAGGGGATGTGCCAGGCCTTGGCTGCCCTGTCCCTAACCCAAATGCTGTTGGAGGATCCCCAAAGGCAGTGGCCAAACCTCAGCCCAGGTAGGCTTCCAAGTCAGTCTCCAATTCAGAATGGGAGCCCATATGCTCCTGGGAACCTAGGTGACACCCAAAGGGCCTGTCCTTAGGAGCTGGGTCCCTTGGGGCAGTCGCTCCAGCATGTTGAACTGTTGGAGCCTCCTTGTATATGGGTGTCCTAAGAGGAGGAGCCTAGGCATTCCTGAGTCCCATGAACTGGTCTAAGTGAGGCTAGGAACTGTGGGCAGACACAGTCTTGAGGCTGCCCTCAACTCTGGCTCTGGGCAGCTACTCTGGGCACTCTAGCCCACCCTTTCCCCTTCCTACCCTGTCTGGCCTGGGGACGCCTTCCCTCCACAAGCCTGTGTCTGCAGGCTTATCAATGATTTACTGCCAAGTTTCTGTTTCCATCAAGCAATCATCAAACAGGGCTAGGTTGCCAACCTGACCTCCTTTGTCCCTTTTCCTCCCCAGCCTCCCTTCTGCCACGTGTCAGCACACTTCCTCCTTCAGTGTACCACAAGCAGGTTAGCCCTGTTACCCACTGTTACTGAGAAAGATCTCAGTCAATGGTGCTCCAGCGAGGTGACACTCAGACCAAGCTAGCTATTAACCTGAGCTGACAAGGCCCTTACTGTGCCCATACATAGAGGCTGCATTTCCTACAGGGATATGCATGTCCCCGTCAGACTGTCTTGTGTGCCAGAGATCATGGGGAACAAATCAGAGTCAGATGACCAAGTGTTGAGAGGGGGCAGTCCAAGGAGTTAGTCTAACCATCAAGACAAACTAGGGAAGAATATTCCAGAGTCCTTAGAGGCCCTGGAAAAATGGTCAGGAAGGAATTCGGTGCACTTTGAGCAGACAATGGAGGAGCCAAGGTCCTTTTCAGGTGGTGCCTGTTAGTGGGAAGGGTCAAGGAATGGCAGGAGCCCAGGCATGGCAGTACATGGTGGCAGGGGCTGGAGCCCAGGATGTTGGGTGGGGGTAGGAAAATGGGCAAGACATTACAGAGAAGCCCTTCTAACCCAATGACTGACTGATCATTTTGAGTCCTCAGGCCAATCCTTCCTTTCTCCCCTTCCTGACAGACCCGCTATAGGGACCTGGGCCCAGGAGGCCTGCAGGATGCAAGATGCCACAGACACGGTGCGAGGCCTCGTGGTGGAGCTTTCCAGTCTCAAGTAAGGGCAACTCTAGTCACTAGAGGGATAAGGAACAGAGTAGACACTGAGGTCGGACTACAGGTAGTGAGGGAATCAGGTAGCCCAGCCCTGGCTATCTCTGCCTCAGCATTGTGCAGTGGAATCCAGATTGTCGGCTCTAACCTGCATGTCCCAGGCTGTTATGTTCATAAAGCAGGCTGTGCTTACACCTGCCATCTGGCACCTGTGAGGAGCCACTGGCAGGTGTGGCTGAGACAGGGCCCTGTGCAATGGGGAGGCCACAGCTAGTTCTGCCCTGCTTCTGCTTCTTCTACAGCCGGCTGATTATGAGCACCCACCGGGACCTGGAGGCCTTCAAGCGCAGGAAGACCAAACCTCTGCCTTACCTGACAAAGGGGTTGGGGAGCCTTGCTAGAGGGGATCAGGGCTGGAGGGACCTGTAGACTGCTGCAGCCTGTGGGGGTCAGCTTACCATGGGCTCTATGCAGGAGGCTGAGGGTAACCTCTTGGCCAGGGTCAATATTGTTCCAATGGGAGAGGGTGCCTGAGCTTCAGCAAGTCATTTGACAGAGCATGGCCCCACCTAGATGCTCATCCCGGTTTGCCAGCCCAGGCTCAGGAGCTGAGCTGCAGTGGTCCTTGTTTGTGGAGGGGCTGGTGTCTTTTCCTCTTGTGCCTGTCTTTCCCCCGTGCTTTCCATGTGACTTTTGGGAAGGCAGAAATAAACGATGCAGTAGCAGCCAATGATGTGTAGCTGTGGGGGAGAGGGTCCTGGTCCCTATTCTAACCTCAGCTTTCCTGCCACTGCCTTCACCCTCAGAAGGCTGGGTGGAGGCCGCCAAAACACAGGTCAGGGGCTCTCTAGGAGAAGGGCTATGTGTGCATGGGCAACACATCCACACACAGGTTGGAGGGCACCGAGCCTCCCTGAGGTATTACAGCCAAGGTCCCCATCTACCGAGCTCTGATCACCCATCTCACCCCACCTGCCAATTGGACCTGACAGTAAGGGCTGTGCCAGGGGTAGCCACCCTATTTACAGAAATCTGTGCCTGGGATGGCTTAGGCCTCAACTCTCACACCCTCCTTATAGGGGAAACTCCATGTAGGAGGCTGAGTGACAGGCAAGGTCTTGACTGGAGGGGCAGCAGACCCATGTCTCATCCAGCCCCCCCTGCTCCTAGGCTCACTTTGGTTGGTGCTCTGTCTTATGCAAGGAGCTGCTGCCCCAGAGCCACTCACAGACCTGGACTACCAAGGACCCCTCCTCCTGTCACCTTCCTCCTTTCTGGCTCCCAACCCACCCCAGGCCAGGAGCAAGGGGATCCCTGGAAATCTAATTCCCATCCCCAGAAAAATATGGGCTGAGGGTAAAGCCTCTCAGCTTTCCCCACAAGACATCGCGCTGAAGAAGGCACACAAAACTGTGAGGAGCAGCTCCTCACCCCGTCAAGCCACTGCCCTTTGTGCTAGCCTGAGGTACCCGGAGAGGCAGCGACAGTTCTTGAGGGATTCTAATTTGGTTCTCAGTCCCCTCAAGTCCTGTGCAGCTTCAGGGCAAGGGGAGGCCCTCATTTTGCATACCAGTATGCAGGGAGTGCCCTAATGCAGTCCACTCCTGCTTCAGCTCCCCAAGGTGACCCCAAGATTCAAAGAGCAGTTTGTCAGGTGGGAGGTGACAGAGCAAGGGTGTGATCTATAGAGTAAAGGTGTCCCTGCCAGCCAGATTCACACCCGCTGTCCCAAGACCAGGCTCCACTCCTCAACGTTTATTGGGCGCTGATGCAACAACACAAGCAGGAACAGGGTAGGGGAAGGCCTAGCGATCTGACAAGACTGTGTCCAGACCCCTGGCACGGGTGCCACCACGGTCCTTCCTACTCCAAGCTCCTAGGCCTTCGTGGAGGGACAGCAGGCCGAGGGTGAAGGTCCAGAGGGCTTCCTGCCACTTTTGGAACCTAGAGGTTGAAAGCAGAGAAGAGAAATACTGAGTGGCTCAGATGGCCAAGTGGCACCTAGGGCCTCCCGTGTTGCTGCGCCACCTGGTGGCCATACCTGGGGTTGTCAGTCTGGGGCCCAAAGCTGAGCCAAAAGCACAGAAATGGTACTCAAGTGAAGGTGGCTGCAAGGAACCTTGCATCTCTTCACCCAGAAGGCAATGCGTAGCTTGCTGGACAGTATGCTACTGAGAGCACTCTCCAATACCAGGGAGGTTCCCGTCACTCCGCCATCTATGGCTCCTCATTGCCTGCTTCTCCAGACTGGATCCCTTTCAGGCCTCAGTGGGAGGGACAGGGCTGTGGTATAACAGGCAGAAGGTCCTGGCTTCCAGCCCCAGGATCAGACAACTAAGACTCTAAAAGGAAGACATGGTAGCTCATGTCTACCCCAGCAACAGGGAGGCTGAGGCAGATCCAGGTCTGGCCGGAGCTGAGTGCAGGGGCTGACTCAACAAGAGAAACTGCTGCACACAGCCATGGCTCAGCAGCCAGCTGACTGCCTGCATCAGCTTCAGTGTCCCGCCCACGAACTTTCATTTTCTTCCTGTGGCCTCACACGAGGCCTGCAGAGCTATTAGACATACAAGCACCTGACATTCTGCATTTTGCAGGCGGATGCAGGGCAGCCTGAGCTACAAAATAACATGCTGTCTCAAGAAACCATTTGCTGGGGCTGGAGAGATGGCTCAGTGGTTAAGAGCACCGCCTGCTCTTCCAAAGGTCCTGAGTTCAATTCCCAACAACCACATGGTGGCTCACAACCATCTATAATATGATCTGATCCCCTCTTCTGGCCTGCAGGTGTACATGCAGACAGAACACTGTATACATAATAATAAATAAATAAATCTTTAAAAAAAAAAAAAAAAAAAAAAAAAAGAAACCATTTGCTGGGTATGGTGGCACATGCCTTTAATCCCAGCACTGGGGAGGCAGAGGCAGGTGGATCCCTGTCAGTTCAAGGCCAGCCTGGTCTACAAAGCAAGTCCAGGACAGCCAAGGCTACAGAGAAACCCTGACTCAGGAGAAAAAAAAATTAAAAAGAAGTCTAGCCAGTAAGACCACTTGCAGTTCTGCAGAGGACCTCCCATTTGGTTCCCAGGACCCATATGGCCACTCAACCAGCTGTGACTCAAGTTCCTGGATTTCCTCTATCTTCTGGATTGCTCACAGCTGATGCACATACATGCATAAAGGCAAAACATCTACACACATGAAATAAAATTGTCTACATCTCTTGAGGGCTGGTGAAGTGGCTCGGTGGGTGTAAGGGAGCTTGTAGTCAAGCCTGACCACCTGAATTCTGTCCCTAGGACTCACATGGTAGAAGAGAAAAACTGACTCCTGCAAGGTGTAGGGGTGTGTGTGTGTGTGTGTGTGTGTGTGTGTCTGTCTGTGTGTCTGTGCGCGTGTGTGCATGCACACGGGCATCCATGCATATACAACCACAAATGAAAACGCCAGGATACCCTGCACTAGGGTGCTATTGTCTCTCTGTAGACACTTGGCTCTGAGATACTGACTCTAGGGTTCATCAGCATGGAAAAACATTAAACTTAATAGGGCTGGAAAGGTGACTCAGTGGTTAAGAGTACTGGCTGCTCTTCTAGAGGACCAGGGTTCAATTCCTGGCACCCACATGGTGACTCTTAGCCATCTCTAACCGGTTCCAGGGGATCCCAGACCATCTTCTCAAGTGTATGGGCATGACATTACATGCAGGCAAACCACTACCATATATAAAATCTTTTAAAAACCTTTTAGTTTCAGGCACCCAGGACAGGCCCTGGAGGATGGTGTTCTTCCTTTGTGGGGGAGATGGGGAGGCCCCATACCTTAACAGCACACAGACCCACCACCCCAGTTCCAGACAGGGTCAAACTGCAGTCTCCTCAAACCACTCCCTACCTGCCCTGCGGGGTAGATAGGGCCTTGAGAACCATGACAGCCACTTTCCTGGGGCTCTGCAACCCCTTGGCTCTGGTCGGATGTTCCTGCCAGAATTCTGATGAAGCCTTCCTGCCCATCCCTGCCCACCCCACCACATGCCTTGTGCATGCCTTGTGCTGTGCCTGTGGAGATTAGAGGACAACTTGAAGGAAGTCAGTTGTCTCCTTCAGCGACATCCCCAGAACAAACTTGGGGCTTCAGGGTTAGAGGCAAAGTCTTTACAAACCACGGGGTCATCTTGCTGGTACCCCAAACTCACTTTTTATGTTACTGACTGGGGAGCAAACTCAGGATCTCATAAACATTTACGCATGAGTCCTCACTCCAAACTCCCAAAAGTGACACCCTGGGATCCAATGATTCCTAGCCACCCACCCCACGGCACACACCCAACCCCAGTCACTTCCCACCCCCCAAACAAGAAATTAAGACTCCCAGAAGTCACCTCCTCCAGGAAGCCTTTCTGGGACCTCCTACCCCATCTGAGCCAACTGCTCCCCCCTCAGCATTGTCTTAACCTCCACCCTGATTTCTTCCCAGAAGCCAGCGAGGGACAGGTGTGAATGAACAAATGATTTCAGGGTTCAGAAAGGGTTAGCATCTCCCCCCCCCAAACTTCACAACTCTTAGCCCCCAAGTAGAAATCAGAGCTCACCACAACACCCAAGAACATCTCTAACTACCATGCGTGCCTGGGTTGCTCAAAGAGGGAGAATAACCTGTGAACAACCAACACAGCAAGCACAGGCCCCCTCCAGCAGCTCTACACTGTGGGGTCTGGCATCAAACACACTTAAGTACCCCAAAAACCTGAGAGCCTAGAATAAGTCCCCTCTCCACCCAGTCCCTAAGCCACCTGCATAGCCACCTGCTGCTGCTTCTCCTCCAGGGCGGTGGCCAGCATCCTGTGTCTTTGCCTTGTCAGGCCGGGGCAGCTTTTTGCCTGCAGAATTCCGGGTGGTGTAGCAGTAGACGGAAGTGTAGCCCTGGACGGTGAGTGGGCAGAAGCGTCGGGTGTGGGCGTGTTCCTGAGTGGCCCCACACTGGGGACATACATAATCCCGCAAGATGGGACACAGGACCCGGCCTGCCTCATCTTTCAGGACATGGGACTGATAAATGGCCCGGGACTCTCCATTGTGTTTGCAGAATGAACAGAGCCGTTCTGGTGCTGGTGAGGAGTCTTTGCTGGCTTGCTGGCTTGCTGGGCTTGGTTTGGGCTCTGGCTTGGGATCCAGCCTGACGCTGGGCTCCTCTTCCTCATGCAGGGCCCCAACCAGGCTTGCAAGACCCAGGTAATCTGTCCACAGATTGAAAGTCCCCATGGCTGGGCAGAGGAGCTGAGAAGAAACTCCGGCCTGCTCAGCCTGTCTCCAACTTCCCTTCTTCCCTGAAGCTCTGGTTTACCTGGCTGCTTTCTCTTTTATCTTGAGGTGGGGTGTGAAAGGGTGGAGCAGGCAGCTCTGGGGGGGTCCCTGATTGTCACTGGGGGCTTCTTACATACCTACCCAGGGGGTATATGGTGTTTGTGTAGGCAGGAGGTAGCCAGAGGCCGACAGGAGCCTCTGAACCCCCAGGCTTCTCCAGGGTCTCCTCCCCCTCCCTGTGGGAGGTCAACCCCTGCTGGCCAGTAGCTGAGGAGGTAGGAAGGCTAAGAATTCTGCCCCCAGGGCCAAACACACTGACCCGGTGATTTACTAATTTTTTTTCCCTCCTCCTCCTTTCCCCAAGGCTGAGGAAGGTGCCAGGTGGCCTTGAGCTCTTGTTAGGTCAGGTAAAGCAGCACAGTCTCTCAGGAAGGGGGCCTATGGACGAGTGGGGGTGGGCGTAGGACCAAGGACAGTTGAGGGCTGGGTCCCGAAGCTCTGGCCTCTCTAAGGGACTTTCATGCCCACTCCACAGGCCAAGAACTCGGTCATTAAGTGTGAACTTAAAACAAGAAATTAAAAAATAAAAAATTAAAAAACAAGAAATAAAAGGAAGACATGACTACTCCTAATTAGCAGAGAAGATAAAAGGACAATTGCAGGCAGAGTCAGAGACATCTGATAAACCCCAGAGTGGACATGAGCCCAGGCCATGTAAGGGACCGAGGGGAGCCTGGAGCAGAGGCCAAGAGGCCAAAAATAAATAAATAAATAAATAGGCGCATGACCAAAATGGCTGGGCTAATCAGAGAAGCTGGGGACAGGAAAGCCTGGTCTAGTTCCTTGGCTGGAGAAGTTCAGGGTAGGGGCAAGGTATGCCAGCCAGGAGGACCTGGTAACAGGCAGGGCCTGAGGGATGCTGGGAGAACAAGGTAGCCAGCTTTGATATGTTAATAGGCACCTTAGCCATTTGCCCTGGGCTTGAGACCTGAAGAGAGAAGCTCCCAAAACTCTTCCTCTTCCAATTAGCTCAGTTAGGAGCCTCAAAGTTGGAGTCTAGAAGCACAGAAGGACAGGCTGCACTGAGGAATCCCAGCTGTGCCAGCTCCCTCATCGCCCCCACCACCCCCCTACCTGTCAAAGAAGGCCTCAGGCCTGAGACATGCTTGGGTTGGAAGTCACCACTGGCTGGGGCAGAATTCCATCCCACTCACTCACCCAACCTGCCCATCTATCTGTCACATGTCTGTCTACCAATTCACTCATTCCAGAAACCTCACTGAGCAGACAGCCACCCTCTTGGGAAGTTTCTGCCCACTGAACCTCCCACTCTACGATTTCCTCCCAACACTTAAACCATCCAGGGTTCACTTCCCATCGAGGTCCCAGACACCAGATGGGGAACGAACGACAGGCTGAAGAAGTCAGAGTGCCTCTAAGGGGTCCTGCCCTCCCTCCCCATCCCCGAAGGCTGTGGTGTGGCCCAGGCACAGTGACATTCATCCCCCGGTGGGTCTGGCCTCCTCCTCACAACCCACCGACAACAATGAATGTTGATTGTGACCTTTGCTGTGGCCTGAGGGAGGGGACGGCAGGCTGCCTGGGGCTCTTCCAGATCTAGAAAGGGGGTGATGGTGAAGGGGTAGACGGCAGTTCCAGGTCTCAGGGTCCACTCAACGGTCGATGGTTTGTCTGAGCTGCCCAAACTCACCGACAGGTTGAATGTTCCCCCAAACCCTTGGCAAGTTCTTGGAGAACTGAAGTGGGCCAGAGAGGTGGGGAGCATGTCGTGTAATGGAGAAACCAGGGTCCCTTTGACTCAGGAAATCAGCCACCAGTTAGTCGGCATCAACTACCCTTTTGGAGACTGGGGAGAAGCAGCCCTGGCCACGTGCCTGCCTCGATTCATGTGCTTTATTTAAGGGGGTGCATGGAAGGCTGGCATTACAAAACTCTGGGATCTGGGGCTTGGGGATTGCGGCAGCAGGTTCCAGGCCAGCCTGGGCTTAAGAGTGAGTTCCTGGTGAGGGCTATGGAAAGAAAAATAAATAAACAAAATGCTCCAAAGCCCACGTGAGAGGAGCAGATTCCCTTCATTGGTTAGCTGGAAAGACTGAGGCCAAAAGAGCACAAAGCAGGGCTGCAATTCGCAGCCACCACTCTAGGAAGTCTGGCCTGGGTGGGCACAGTAGCAACTGAAGCGTAAACAAGTTACTTTAACACAATGTAACAGGGCTCCTCCGGCAAGCTTGACTGAGGGATAAATAAAACTTTCAATACAATGTAAACCTTTCTGCCTTCCCATGATCCTAAGCTTAGGTTGGACTGCTTCTGAGCCCACCGCTGGCTGTGGAACAGGAACAAGCAGGTCGGGAGCACCAAGTGTATTATGCTTGTATGAAACTCCAGAGGGGGCAGCTCTGGGGCAGGGGGGTGGGCAGCACCAGCCTATGCAGGCCACCCTTTCAGACTTGCCCTCAATTCAGGCTTCTGCCAGGGTCCGCTAGTTCTCCAAACTCAACCACCTGACAGCTTAGGTCATGTCTAGCACCTCCCTGTGGTGCCAGAGTATCGCCAGAAGTCCCCTGTAAGTTCAGTCTCTTCTAAGGTCCACCCCAAGCCGCAGACCCAAACCAGGGTCCTGACCCCAGCAAGACTCAGGAAGCACTCTCATTAGGAGTGCCTTTACCCGGCTTCCTCAACCCACGCTCCACAGCTGGGAGGCAGCCCCTGCCCCCCCTCCTCCCCCAGCCTGTGTACCTAGCCAACAGCCCCTTTCCGGCTAGGGGCTAAGGGGGGGGGCAGCCCTACCTGGGAAAGGTGAGTCTCTTGCCTTGGGTGCTCTTGGCCCTGTGGAGGTAAACGTCTAGACAGGTCAGAGGGAGCCAGGTGCAGGGGCTTTGTACAGATCCCCACTGTACCCCTGAGGAAAGGGATGCTGCGAGTTCAGAAGAGTTTTAGGGGTTCCTGTGAGCTAAGAATATTCATGTTTGTGAGGCACGTAAGACACCCTGGTCAGCGAGGGTCATCCTGCCGACACCCCTCTTTTATTCTGTAAATCCACTTTGCTTACTTCCCGCGGCAGAACTCTGATTTCGTCTTTAGGCCAAGGGAGGTGTCTGCTAAGGGTATTCCCAGCAGGACAGCAGGCCTGTGGGAGTCTGGCAGAGGGAGGGGGCGTGGCGAGCTGGAGACGCCAGGCCCCGCCCCCTCTTGTCTCTTTGTCTGCAGGCGTGGTGCAGGCTTCCCGCCCTCTGTGTCTGTCTGCGCGCTTGCCTGCCCTTTGTCGGCGGGGGTCGCGTTGTCTGGGGCTGCCTGCACCCTTCCTGTGCGTCTGTACGTCTGTCCCTTCTCAGTTTGGTTCCGCGAGGGTGTTGGCAGCCATGCCCCGCTGGTGTGTGAGGATCACAGCCCTGCCCTGAGATCCTGGGTCTGGGGACTTCCCGCCAAGTGTCTGCTGCTCTAGAGTGCTTGGGCGGGAGGTTTGACTTTGAAGTCCTTTAGGGTGGGGGGTAGGAAACTCTGCTCCACTCCAGCTCCCGGCGCCGCAGCGGGGACGGTTGGTTTGGGAATGACCTAGGTGGTCCTGCCCCAGCTCACTCTGGGCAGCAGAAAAGCTGGCAGCTGGCTCATACCCTAGAGGTCAGGTTGAGGTTAAATGCCAGTCCCAGCCAGATGGGGCTAGCTCTACCATCAAGGGAAAGTTGTGGATGGGTCAGCTGTCTGCTGTGTTTGCTCCAGTAGTCTGCTGTCGTCAGTGTGCAATGTGCAATGCCTGTGTGTAAGTCGGGGGGGGGGGGGGTAGGGGACAGAAGCTAGGGCCTGGGAAACAGCCTATTATTGGGGTTATTGGGGTCTAGTGACAAGACAGGTGGGACTCTCCGTGGTGTATGTAGCCCAGGTTGACTAGACCTCTTTTCTGCCACACTTACGAGGTTTCTGAGGTACCACCCACCCTTCCCTCCCAAGCTTGGGGCTCCCGCATCCTCCTCAGCCTATGTGTAAAGGACAGGCCAAAAGCCCAAATTTTCCAGGCTGGATGGAATGTGAGGCTAGGGGTGTGAGCAAGGGAGAGGGGTCTGGCTTCTCCTGGGTTGAGGGCTATGATGAAGGGCTGATGGGAACTGCAGACAGTCTTCTGAACTCCTTTAGCTCCAGAGGGGTCCTGGGTATGCATCAAGGTGGGCGATCTACACAAACTCAGTTATCTACTACGCCTGTTAACTGATTAGTGGTGTGTGTGTGTGTGTGTGTGTGTGTGTGTGTGTACACACCATAGTAGGTGGCACTACTAGTGTCCCTGTGTCTGTGTATGCAGTCCCGTGAGCTTGTTTGTGAGTAGATGTCAGCATTGTAAGTGGGCGTGTCAAGTTCATTGTGTGTAATTGCAGGTCGATGTGTGAACGTATGTGGGCGTCGGGGTTTGTTAGAGGAGCTGGGTGACTGCAGTCTGTCAGATGATGGCATCCTTCAGGCCCAGCCGCTCAACTATCAGCTGTTAAGGAAGGGAATTCACTCTGAGTCACAGGGATGTCCCCAGAGCTGCTGCTGCCTGGCACACGGTAGCTGCTTAATAAGTAAGCGTTGTTGGATGTGGTGGCTGTGGGACCTGTCACCTCTGTACTCGGAGGCAGGATGCCTTTCATCCCAGCACTCAAGAGGCAGAGGCAGGCAGATCTCTGAATCTGAAGCCAGCCTGGTCTCTGTATAGTGAGTCTCAGTCCAGACAGGGCTCTACATAGGGAGACCCTGTTCTCAGTAACAACAAAGTAATGAATTGTTGCATGCGAGTGTCCTTTCCCTGGGGGGGAGGGGGGGTCTGTGTGTCCTGTATGCATGTAACCACTAGCGTCTTCAGTCTTCGTGTACACAATGAAAGTGCTGCGGTAAGTGACTATGGATGCAGGGTCCATGGGTCGGTTTTTTTGTTTTTGTGTTGGGCACCAAATGCCAGGGCCCTGTCACCACTCCAGGTCAGCACAGAGCTTTACCACTGATGCAACACCCCCTGCTTTATGGGTTTTGTGGAGATTTGTTTGTTTGTTTGTTTGTTTGAGCCAGGGTCTCCCTAGTTGGCCTGGAATTCACTATATAAACCACGCTGGCCAGGAACTCGAGATAGCTGCTTGCTTCTACCTCACAAGTGGAGGGATTAAAGCTCCCTCACACCTGGACTTTTAAAGGCAGAGACTCTAAATTGCCCATGTTGGCCTCAGATTCCCACTGAAGCCCACATAGGCTTTGAGTTTCCCATTGTCCGGTCTTGGCCTCCCAAGGGCTAGGAGGACAGGTCTGTGCCACCATGTCCAGCTCCAATAAGGAGTCATAGCGTTTATGGGTGACTATTTCTGTAAGTGTCTATGTCAGCATGCACACCTGAGTTCTGGTGACTTTGTCAGGATAGCTGGACCTTTTTTGGGCTCATATGAGGGGTGTGCTTGTTTGGGAGTGTGTTTGCCAACTAAGTTACTATGGGGGCCATCCCGCACCTGTGGTTGTCAGTTATCCTGGGTATGTGAGTGACCAAGTGAGAGTGGGCATCACCAGTGTGTCTCTATACTGTGCCACCTTCCACTGGTGACTGTTCCTTTGCAGGGGAATTTTCCCAGCCTTTGTGGGTGCAGTGTGTACACGGGTGTCGGTGTTGTGGTTGACTGTGTGCTTAAGAAATAATTACAATGGGATCGTGTGTGTGTCTGTGTCATGCCGTATGGCTTTTAGGACTTTGTCTGATGACTTGAGACTAATTTTGGTTTGGCAAGTGCATCTGTGAGCGTTGGGGGATGGGTGGGAAGGAAATGGGGTAACCCAAGTGTGATGGGGGTACTTTCCCAGCCCCCAGTTAGCCAAAGAGGTGGCTTCTGCAGCCCCTGGCCCCAGCATGCATGCCCTCTTGGGCGAGGTCCCTAGGAAAGGCGCCCAGTCGCTTTAAAGCTAGGGCTCCTCAGCAGAGTGATCGGGGCCATCTTTCCTTTCTGCGGCCACTTTTGGAGGGTGGGATCCAGTCGGCAAACCTTGCCCCTACAATCACCATGCAGAAGCGGTCCGTGCCCCGGGCCAGAGGCGGCCTCCCGCCCCGCGCCCCGAGAACAAAGCGCCCCGGCCCCGCGCCCCGGTCGGCCCGGCCCAGGCGCTCGCGGCCGCGTCCGGGTGCAGGCGGCGTCCCGGGCCGCACGGCCGGGAACAATGGAGGCCTCGGCCGTGGCCGTGACCGGCAGGTGCGCCCCCCGCCCCGGCCCGCGCTCACCTCGTCTCCGCCGCTGCAGCGCCCTCCGCTCCGTCAGGGCCCGGGAGCCCACCCCGCCGCCCGCGCGGGAAGGGACCGAGCGGTTCGAACCCGCGGCCACGCGCCCGCGCCCCCGAGGCCCCCGCGCGGCGCCGGCCGGTGGGTCCAGCTGCGGCCGTGCGCGCCCCGGGCCGCCTGCAAGCCCCCGCGCTCCAGGCTGCGGCTCACGGGGGACTTGGGGCGCGGGCAGGGACCCTGACTGCACGCAGCCCTCCAGGCGCGGCGGGAGCACGCGCGCACAAAGGCACGCGGGCCACAGACAGGGAAGGTGCGCGGGGGGCCTTGGGGCGTACACCCGCCGCCGGACGAAGGGGGTGGCGGCCACACACGAAGGGACACCTGGGAGCAGCAGACGCCTCTTTGAGGGACAGCATGGAATGTTCTTAGAACTGAATATGCCTAGCCAGAGCCCAGGTTCACAGATCACACCCCACCATGTACACACAACCGGGTGCACAGCCCAGGAAAACCTGAAGATGAAGGTACAAACCCAGAACACTGCTGGTGAGCGAGTCTACACCTGTAAACCTCGGAACTCAGGGGGCTGAAGCAGGAGGAAAATCGCGGTGTCAAGCCAGCGTGGACTTCAGAAGTGAGTTTCAGACCAACCTGAGTTATGTGAGGTTCTGTCTTAAACAAAAACCAAACAAACCAGAGCATGTCCACCACGGGGACCACCACACCATCCCCTCTGAGCACACACAGTTAATGGGTACCCAAATGTGCACACAGCCATTCATGGTTGAGGACCACCAGGTATTTGGTAGGACCTAACACTTGCTTCTGGGACCATGGGGCAGAAACATGCACGCAGTCTGGTTGTGCAAGCTCCTCCTGTGGTGGGGGCACACAGGGAGGTGGCAGGGACTCCAGGTCTGCCCGAGATGCATATGTAGAACCCCAAAGTAGCAGCACTTTGAACACCACACAGTCAGGGAGCACTAGCTGAGCCCCTCCAGAATCTTCACACAGACCCCTAAGAGTTCCCAAACACCTAGTCTTACCACTAGCTTCAGCTGGTTGGGAGAAGGTCAAACCAGCCTGGGGCTGAGCCAACAGAGGACACTTTATGTATGCCCCCACCCAAGTCCCAGGGCTGAGGACTTTGAGCCCCTCAAACCCAGGCCATTACCTTTGTGGGGCGACAATGCTGGCATTCCTGGCCCCTGCCTCCCTTCCTTTAAGTCCGTGTTTTATCCCTGCCTCAGTTTCTCCTTAGTAGGCCTCCAGACAGCTTCCTACGTAGAAAGACAAGTCCCTGCTGGCCCAGGAAAATTCCCTGGGGTGGAGGGTGAGGCTTATGCAAAGAAATACATGGGAGTGTAGAGGAATTTGGGGGCTGAGAATGTGGTCCAAGTTCATAGTGCTAGCGCAGAAGGTCTGGGGTCCATCCCGGCACAGCATAAGCCACGCGTGGTTGTACAGCATTCTGGAACTGTAGGTAAGAGGGCCAGAAGATCCCCGTCATCCTTGGCTATATAGAGTTTGAGGCCAGCCTGAGCTATGTGAAACCCTGTCTCAAAAGAACAAATAAAAAGCCAGGGGTGGGGCGCTGGAGAGATGGCTCAGCAGTTAAGAGCACTGTCTACTCTTCCAGAGGTCCTGAGTTCAATTCCCAGCAACCACATGGTGGCTCACAACCATCTATAATGTGATCTAATGCTCTCCTGGCTTGCACACAGGCAGAGCACTGTATGCATAATAATAAATAAGTCTTTAAGTCTTTAAAAAAAAAAGCCAGGTGTGGTGACGCATGCCTTTACTCACAGCACTTGGGAGTCAGATCTCTGAGTTCGAGGCCAGCCTGGTCTACAAAATGAGTTCCAGGACAGCTGGGGATACATAGAGAAGCCCTGTGTCTAAATAAATAAATAAATAAATAAATAAATAAATAATAAAAATTTTAAAAAAAAAAATTAAAAATAAGAAACCAAAACACCAGGTGGGCAGTGGTGGCATACACCTTTATTCCCAGCTCAGGAGAGGCAGAGAGGCAGGTGGATCTCTTGAGTTTGAGGCATGAGTTCCAACAGGGCCAGGGCTGCACAGAGAAATCCCGTCTCAAAAACAAAAAAAGCAAAACCTCAAAACACCTAAAAGCAATTGGGCCTTCATAGATGAGGTCAGCTGTGTTGAAGCCTCTGCGTGTCCTTTTCCTGTCCCCCTGCAGGAAGTCAAGACTGCCCTTGGACTTCTGATTCTCCTGCCTCCACTTCCCAAGTGCTGGGATTACAAGCCTTGCTGCCATGCCCAACGCGGGCATATCTGTCCACTCACTCATCCACTGACTCACGTCTCTCTCAGCTTTATTTTGGCTTTAACCTTGGATCTACAAAGATTGACATCTCAGAGCCAAACCAGCAAAGTCAGTGAATGGCCTATTGTCCTTTTCACAAACGGACCACTGAGAAGCCGCAGAGGCAAGACCCTACGCCCGACAGCCACAGCAGCCAGGGGATTCTGTGTTTTTTCCCGACCGGGTTTTCTTGCCTGTTTAGTGTCCTTCAGGGGGCAGCAGACTCCAGCGCTCCTCAGTTTTTGGGTCATGCTGCCCTGCAGTGAGCTTCCCTCCTACAGCAAATGCGGAGCCTCGACCTCCCGCCCGAGTCTGAGAAACGACCCCCTCTGCTCCCCTCCCCTTACTAAAATGCTGAAAAAGCTCTTCTGAAAAGAACTCCACCCCTAGAAATGACGTCTGCTCCAGTCTCCCTCTGAGGCGTGTCTCTGAACGTTGGGCTTCTTCCCTTCCTGCGGTGTATTCACTGTGCCCGGACAGGCGCCTTTGCATTCTGAAGCCGGTTAAGGTCGGGAGACAGGCTTTCCGACTACCAGCCAGGTAGTCTCTGCGTTCCGGGAGCCCAGGACAGAATTGGGAGCGGCAGGCAAGCCCGTGCCTGGACCACTGTCCAGAAGACTCTGCTCTTCCCGATTACGCCTTGCGAGCTTCCCGGCCCCCTTTAGGTCTCCTTGGGGACCCAGGTGTAGACATCCTGGGCTTCAGCATCCGAGAGTCCCAGAGTTGACAGCTCTGGGCATTGCCCACGGGTGCTCAAAAGCATGCGGCTCTCGCATTTACAAGTCATCCGAGAAATAAGGCGCAGCCTTCTCGGCACCCCTGTGGGGCCTGGGCGACAACAAACAAGGCTAGACAGACGCTGGCCCTGGAACCAGCTTCTGCCACCTGCAGTAACGACAGTATCATTCTCCAAAACCTTTAGAAACGTGCGGCGAATTTTCAAGTTCTGTTTCCCGTTTCCTGTGTATGCATCTGGAATCCTGCTGCTTTTCAGAGCCCCCACCGGGTCCCCCATATCATCATCTGTCTTGGACAAGGCTACCTGTCTGGCTGGTCTTTTCGCCCTCTACAGCTGTTCCTCCTTGGCCACCAGAGGGCGCTTGGACCACCTATGGGCTACTCCTCAGAACGCAAACCAAAGTCTTGCGCAAGGCCCGCGCGTTGTCCATCTGGCCCCTGCCAGCCCTCTCTTTCCCTATCGCCCAACTCTCTGCCTGTCCTCTTGCCCGACCTTAAGCTAGACAGTGCCTTGGCATAAGCTGTTTCTCTCACGAGGTCTGTATACCCCTAGTGCTGGGAGTGAAGGCCTGCACCACCACATCTACCCATTTCTTCACTTTTGAATACAGTGAAACCTGGCCCTCCTATTGGCCTCCGCTAGCTTTCCAGTGAGCCCCAGAGGGCCTTCAGTCTCCACTTCCCCAATACTGGATTACACACGTGTGCCACCAACCAACTGTTTTGTTTTCCATTTAGTTTTTTTCTACAATTTCCCTTGGTTCTAGCAGAGACAGGTGGTCACATAGCAAGTTCTCCACAAATCAGGGTTACATGGTGAGAGACTCTTCAAAAAAATTTTTTTTTCTCAGCCAGGAGTGGTGGCTCATGCCTTTAATCCCAGCACTCGGGAGGCAGAGGCAGGTGGATAGCTGTGAGTTCAAGGCCAGCCTGGTCTACAAAGTGAGTCCAGGACAGCCATGGCTACACAGAGAAACCCTGTCTCGGAAAACAAAACCAAAATTTTATTTTCTCGTGTGTGTGTGTGTGTGTGTGTGTGTGTGTGTGTGTGTGTGTGTTCAGAGGACAATTTGCAGGAATTGCTTTTCTCCTTCCCTTACGTGAGGGTGGAACGCGGGACACCAGGTGTGACAGCAAGTGCTTTTTACTTGCAGAATCTTCTTTTCTTTTCTTCTTTTTGAGACAGGGTCCGTGTAGCCTCGGCTGCCCTGGACTCTCTTTGTAGACCAGGCTGGCCTCGAACTCACAGAGATCCGCCTGCCTCTGCTGGGATTAAAGGCATGTGGCACCACCGCATCAGCCTTTTTCTATGGGTGCTTGTGTGAGCACTTTACTGACTGGGCTAGCTCTTCAGTCTCCTCTCTCTTACTCCTTCCCTACCTCTTTCTTTCTTTCTTTGTTTCTTTTTAAGATTTATTTATTTGCCGGGCGTGGTGGCGCACGCCTTTAATCCCAGCACTCGGGAGGCAGAGGCAGGTGGATCACTGTGAGTTCGAGGCCAGCCTGGTCTACAAAGTGAGTCCAGGATGGCCAAGGCTACACAGAGAAACCCTGTCTCGAAAAACCAAAAAAAAAAAAAAAAAAAAAAAAAAAAGATTTATTTATTTATTATGTATACAGATCTCATTATAGATGGTTGTGAGCCACCATGTGGTTGCTGGGAGTTGAACTCAGGACCTCTGGAAGAGCAGTCAGTGCCCTTAACCTCTGAGCCATCTCTCCAGCCCCCCTCACCTCTTTCTTTTTCCTCCTTTTCATCCTTCATCCATCTCCACTTCACTTTTACTCTTCTGTCTGTAGCCCAGGCTGCCCCTGACCTCTGTATAGCTGCCCTCCCTCCTCCCTCCCCCCCCCCCTCTCTCTCTCTCTCTCTCGTCTCTCTGCTGGATCCATAAATCATCTGCTTACCTACTTCAAGTCGTAGGTTTGCCTTTTGTTTTGTTTTCACAACCAGGGATTGAACCTGGACCTCGTGGTGAAAGCACTACCACTGAACTGGAGCATCATCAACTATGGTCCTCGCCACCATCTGTTGAGGCCTCATAATCCATCATGACCAGGGAAGAGAACAGATTGAGACCTACCCGCATCGCTGGGAGAGGGGCTGGCAGGCAGCAGGTACTTCTGGGGAGTCTGCTGCTCTGAGAACTCTGGGGGCACAGGGATGTGTGGGAAAGGCTCAAGGCGGGGGGACTGAGCCACCACGGAGGGGCTGTGGCTTTCGGGGCAGGGCTGGTGAAAGAGTGGAGGGGTTGGCTGTGGAGGCCAGAGGACAGCTTTTAGGAGTCTCCTTTCATCACGTAGGTTTTGAGGAGAAAAGACCAGTAGTCATCAGGCAAAGGACCTTAATTCTCTGAGCCTTCTCATCAGCCAGCTTTTATGTTTTTAGACAGGTGCAATGAGATAGTCTTTAATATACAGTAAGATTTACACTTTCTATCGCTCTCAGGTTGTTTTGCTTTGAAACTTTCATCATCATCATCATTATTTATTATTTGGTATGTGTGTTTGTTTTCTTGAGAAGGTATTTCACTGTGGAGGCCAGGCTTACCTCTGACTCCTGAGCCTCCCAAGCGTCTAGCTGTTTAGTGGAATTTCAAGCAACCGGTGACCACATGGCCACTGGCAACAGCCTTTAAGGGTCCCATCTGTCCTCATGTGGCTCCTTGGTGCCACATCATATCCTGTCCTCATTGGAAACTTCAGGCCTAGCTTCCTTGGGGATTTCTCTCTCTCCCTCCCTTCCTTCCGTGGGGGCCGGGATGGAATCCAGTGACTTACTGTAGCTATGCCCTTTCATGTCAAAGCCTGTTTCCTAAGAACCGCCCTGTTTTCACTTTGCACATAGAGCCTTGTACACCAAGCCAGACATGTTAGTGCATGCCCAGAATCCCAGCTGCTAGGGAGGCCGAGGCAGGAGGCTTCAAAGTTCAAAGCCAGTCTGGATCCAAAAGTGAGTTTCAGGCCCACCTGGGAAACTTGGTTAGACCCTGTCTAGAAATTTCTCCTCCCCCCCCCTTTTTCCCCCTCCTGTTTGTTTTTGTTTTTCCAGACAGGGTTTGTCTGTGTAGCTTTGGCTGTTCTGGAACTCACTATGTAGACCAGGCCTCAAACTCACAAAGATCTGCCTGCCTCTGCCTCCCAAGTGCTGGGTGAGCCTAGAAAGGAAAGCAAGCCCCATTTTTTGAGTTCATTTACATATAAAGACTGAGCGCCAGGGTTGCAGGGGCTGCTGTCTAGAAAGAGAAAAGACCTGACCGCTAGTGAACTCAGGGTTTTCTTGGGTGGTGGTGAAAAGTTCTGAAATGGCTTGTGGGCCTTTGTGTGACTTGATATACGCACCTTTGAAAGGCCCAGGCAGGAGGACCCCATGATATCTAGTGTTGAATACTAGTGTGGGTAACACAGCCAGACCCACCCCGCCACCGCAAATAGCAAATATATATATATATATTTTTTTTGTATATATATATATATGGCTATAGTAGTGGCTCAGTAGTTAAAAGCACAGGCTGCTCTTCCAGAGGTCCCAGGTTCTGTTCCCCTCACCCACATGGTTGGCTCCCAACCATTTGTAACTCCAGGTCTCTAAGATCTGATGCCCTCTGCTGGACTTTAGAGGCACTGCACACACTAGGTACACTCAGGAAAAACACTGACGTAAAATTAAAAAGTATCTGTGCTGGGGAGACGACTCAGAGGTTAAGAGCACTGACTGGCTGTTCATCCAGAGGTCCTGAGTTTAATTCCCAGCAACCATATGGTGGCTTACAACCATCTACAATGAGATCTGGTGCCCTCTTCTGGTGTGCAGGTGCACATTTGGGCAGAATACTGTATAAATTATAAATAAAAACTTTTTTTAAAAAGAAGAAGCTTAATCCCAGCACTCAGGAGGCAGAGGCAGGAGGATCGCTGTGAGTTCGAGGCCAGCCAAGGCTACACAGAGAAACCCTGTCTCAAATAACAACAAAAAGCGTCAAATCATATAAAACAATGTGGTACCGGCCTGTAATCTTAGCACTCAGGTTCAGTCTGAGCAACCAAGTGAGACCTTGTTTCAAGACAAACAAGAAAACTCACAAAACAAATAACTTACATTACTTACTTTGTTTTGAACCCCGAGCGAGCCACCCTGCCTGAGTCCTGGGGCTAAAGGTATGTGTCCCACAAACCTAGCGCCTTCTTACATCTTGCACCCATTGGAGGCTTCTTGGTGTCCCCACGCTTGGTTTATATCTATGTCATGCCTGAGAAGGCTCCAAGGTCTCAAGGAGAGAAAGCTGGCCTCCCTCAGCCTAAAGTGGTCCTGAAAAATGGGGAGATGCTTCCAGCACCCGCTTTCCCTGCCGGCATTAGACAGCCTGATTCAATTAGCCTGTTGTGTGCGTGGGCCCTGAAAAAAAAAAAAAAAAAAAAAAAAAAACCGATCCTCTGCTGTCCTGGCAGTGACTCAGGCAGCCAGAAAGCCCCCTCCCTGGGGATGCCAGGCCCTGGATGGTGACTTTCCACATCTGTGGTAGATACCCAGGCCCAGGCTAGGCTCCTGGGGACAGCCCAGAAGTGTCTTGGTCGCACAGTAAGACCAGAGAGGGCCCTAGGGCTGGGTGGGGATCAAGAGCTCTTCTCAAAGGTCCTTTGTAGGAGCGGCTGGTGGGGGAGGTGCGGGGGACCCCGCCCTGTGACTCAGCCTCATTGCTGGGCAGTGACTCATGCCTAGGCCCCCTCCGGACGCCACCCGCAGCAGGTGCTGCCCGCTCCAGCTTCCACAAGTGTCCTTTACACTCACTTCCATGGCAACTACTCCGGCCTATGACACACACTCACGTCCGGGAGTGCCCACGTTGCTCTGCCTGCCTCGGGCTGCTGGGTACAGCCATAGAGGGCACCTGCACCCTGCCTGCCCCTCATTGTGGCAACGGGATGTGCTCCTAGGAAGTGCTAGCTAGCCTTTGATTCACTTTTGATATGGAATTCTTTTTGTTGTTGTTGTGTTTTTGTTTTTTCGACACAGGGTTTCTCCGTGTTAGCCTTAGCTGTTCTGGGCTGGCATTGTAAATCAGCCTGCCCTCAAACTCAAAGCGATCCTCCTGCCTCTGACTCCCGAGTGCTGGGATTCAAGGCAATACATGGAATTCTTAAACCCCGTCCAGAGTTAGCCTCCTCCTGCCTCCTTTAAAAAGTGGGGCAACTAAGGCTACTGTGCAGGCAGGAGACCACTTTAAGTAGTGGTATGTGGAGGCACCAGAGCTGCTTACTCTTGTAAGGGGGCCTCCATTTTACTTATGTAAAAGGTAAACTGAGGCAGCAACCCAAAGCCCAGGCTTGCCCGACTGTGCCCCCGCCGCAGTCCTCCCGTCGCCGCCAGCCCTGGGCTGCCTGCCAGCCCGCCCGGCGCCCGCCGGTCCGCGTCACGTCGCGGTGAGTCACCGCCTGCCCCGCCCCCGCCCCAACAAACAGCTCGTTGCCCAGCAACGAGCCGCCAGCCTCCTTCAGCCCAGGTTCGAGCCTCCAGCCAGGACAGGAACCAGGCAGGGGCCCTCCCCTGGTGACTTTACCTGCGTCGGGGTGCAGATCAGCCCTGCAGAGGTTAAAGGGGACGTAAGAACAGTCGAGTTTTCACCTCTGGATCCCTGAAGAAAGGCTGGTGGGAACTGGATCTCGAGAGTCAAAGTTGCTCTTGCTAAATGCCCAGTTCTAGGCATGTGTTTGAGATCTGTCATTAACAAGTTAATTGTTTTGTTTTGTTTGTTGGGGGTGTGCTTGGTTAGACAGGGTTTCTTGTAGTACAGGCTAACCTGGAACTCACTATGTAGGCAAGGATGACTTACAACTCCAGACCCTCCTGTCTCCACCGGGGTCTGGGGATTCCTAGTTTGAGGTGAAGACAGTCTCAAAGCATTGACACTGCCATCTCTTGAGGGTGGAGGACAGACTCCCAGGTGTGTGATTTGAGTGGCTGCTGGAATTGTTACGTCTGGAATCTTCTGGTGTGTGGGCATGAAAGCCAAGTCCACCCTGGAGCTCTGGACGCAGTTAAACTCTTCCTTTGACGCCTTCCCTGAGGAGGCAGAGACAGAACTCCCTAAGTGTCAATACCTTCCTTTAGGCTCCCAGCAACCCTTAATAGTCATCACTCACCTGGCCTTCTGTACAGAATGACCTGAAGAGAGGTGGTTTTTATCCCATTTTAGGACAAACGTAAGGGCTGCAGAGATGGCTCGGTAGTTAAGAGCATTTGCTGCCTCAACAGGGGGCCTGAGATCAGTTCGGGACACTTAAGGCTGATTGTAACTCCAGTTTAAAGGATGCTATGCTCCCTCTGGGCTTTAAGGGCATCTGCACTCATGTGTGTGCGCGTGCACACACACACACACACACACACACACACACAATCTTAATTTCTAAATTTTATTTATTTATGTGTATGAATGTTTTGCCTGTAGGAGTGTATGTGCACACCATGTGTTGTAGAAGCCAGAAGTGCGTGTCTGAACCCCAGAAACTGGAGTTCCAGGCAGATGTGCTCTTAACCCTCTAGTCATCTCTCTAGTACGGCATATACCCATAATTTAAAAAATAAATACAGGGGCTGGAGAGATGGCTTAGTGGTTAAGAGCGCCGCCTGCTCTTCCAAAGGTCCTGAGTTCAATTCCCAGCAACCACATGGTGGCTCACAACCATCTGTAACATGATCTGACACCCTCTTCTGGCATACAGGTGTATACATAATAATTAATAAAAAGCTAAATACAATCTTTTAAAAAACAGAAATGAGAAAATATTCAGCTATATCATGATGGTATATGCCTGTGACCCTGTCACTCTGGGAGGCAGAAGCAGGAGGATTGCTTCAAGTTTAAGGCCAGCCTTAGCTGTATAGTGAGTTCCCTCAAGCCTAGACTATACAACAAAATCTGTCTTAATTTTTTTTAAATAAAAAGTAATGTTTAGTTAGCATACGTGATGGTGCACACCTGTAACCCCAGACTTTGGGAACTGAGGCAGGGCTGGGGATGTGCCTCTGCTGGTGGCAGCCTGGCTTGGCACGTACAGAGGCATGGTGTGGTTCCTCTTAATGCACTTGGTAACTGGAGGTAGGAGGGTCAGGAGTTCAAGGTTATCTCTGGCTACCTGGGGAAGTGTGAGGCTAGCCTGGGATATCTGAGATCCTGTGTCAAAACAAGCCAACAAGACTGAAATCCCAAGGCCGGGCGGTGGTGGCGCACGCCTTTAATCCCAGCACTCGGGAGGCAGAGGCAGGCGGATCGCTGTGAGTTCGAGGCCAGCCTGGTCTACAAAGTGAGTCCAGGACAGTCAAGGCTACACAGAGAAACCCTGTCTCGAAAAACCAAAAAAAAAAAAAAAAAAGACTGAAATCCCAATATCAGCAGGAAAATGCGGGAGATACCAGGACAGGGGTGGGGAGTGTGTGTGGAGGGGGTAGGGGGGAGGGAGAGGTAAGGTGCAAAAGGAGTTGGGGCTTTGAAGCGGGTGGGAGAATAGAGCAAGAGGGGAAACCAGGACTAGATTTCATTGTTTTCTGGAGAACAGAGGGCAGAAGAGATCAGGCTGAGAGTAGGGAGCTGTGTGCTGTTGGAATGTTTTTAAGCTAGAGACCCCAGCACCCTCCTGGGACGACAAAGCCAGCTGTTAACTGCAGCTGCTGGAAATCCTAGGCTCTTCTGGGCTCACTGGCCCCTGCACACACAGACAGACACAGGACAAACATGCATGTTTTCTGGAATTTTTGTTTTTGTTTGTTTGTTTTTTTAAGAGACAAGGTTTCTGGCTGTCCTAGACTCACTCTGTGGACCAGGCTGGCCTCAAACTCACAAAGATCCTCCTGCCTCTGCCTCCTTGAGTGTTGGGATAAAAGGTGTGTGACACCACCAACTGGCAATAAAATATATTTTTATAAAAGTCATGCTAGAAGCCAGGTGTGGTGGGGCACACCTTTAATCCCAGCACTTGGGAGGCAGGCAATCGCTGGAGTTCAAGGCCAGCCTGGTCTACAAAGTGAGTCCAGGACAGCCAAGGCTACACAGAGAAACCCTGTCTCAAAAAACCAAAAAGAACAAACAAATTTAGACTGAGGTCTAGTGGTGGTGGAGCACGCCTTTAATCCCAGAATTTGGGAAGGTGAGGCAGTCTGATATCTGTTGAGTTCAAAGCCAGGCTGGTCTACAAACTGAGTCCAAGACAGCCACGGCTGTTACACAGAGAAACCCTGTCTCAAAAAACAAAACCAAACAAATTCGTGCTGGGCCAGGCAGTAGTGGTGCACTCTTTTAATCTCAGCATTCAGGAGTCAGAGGCAGGAAGATCTTTGTGAGTTTGAGGCCAGCTTGGTCTAGAGAATGAGTTCCACAGCCAGGGCTACCCAGTTTAAAAAAACCAAAAACTAGGGGCTGGAGAGATGGCTCAGCAGTTAAGAGCACCGTCTGCTTTTCTAAAGGTCCTGAGTTCAATTCCCAGCAACCACATTGGTGACTCATAACCATCTATACCTTCTAAAGCCTTCTTCCAGTGGATAGGTGTACATGCAGATAGAACACTCATATACGTAAAATAAATAAATAAAATCTTTAAAACAAACAAACAAACAAGAAAACTTAACAAATTTATGCTGGGCATGGTGGCACACACTTTTAATGTCTGCACTCAGAAGGCAGGTGGACCTCTGCAGGTCAAGGACAGCCTCGTCTACAGAGTGAATTTCAGGCCAGCCAGGTTTGCATAGTGAGACTCTGTCTCAAAAAAATGCACTAGCTGAAGACAAAAGGCATGATGGCACACACCTTTAATCCCAATACTCTGGAGGCAGAAGCAGGTAGATTTCTGTGAATTCAAGGCCACCTTGGTCTACAAACTGAGGCCAGGACAGCCAGGGCTACCCATAGAAACCCTGTCGAGAAAAACCATAGTATATTTGCCTCCTAATATTATACAGGACATAGACACATATTTTGTTGTTACTGTTGTTTCTTCAAAATGGTCCACAATGTAGCTCTGGCTGTCCTGAAACTCACTCTGTATACCAGGCTGTCCTCCAACTCACAGAGATCCTTCTGCCTCTGCCTCACAAGTGCTGGGATTAAATGTATGCACCACTAAACCAGATTTACAGTTACATACTGGAAAAAAAAATCTGGGCATGGGTGGCACACGCCTGTAATCCCAGCACTCAGGGTAGCAGAAAAGATGGATCTCTGTGAGTTCGAGGACAGCCAAGGCTACACAAAGAAACCCGAGGGGGGGGGTGAGGGCAGAGAAAGAAAGAAGGGACAGCCGGGCATGGTGGGGGCACACACCTTTAATGCCAGCACTCGAGAGGCAGAGGTAGGCAGATCGCTGTGAATTCGAGGCTAGCCGGGTCTACAAAGCAAGTCCAGGACAGCCAAGGGTACACAGAGAGACCCTGTCTCGAAAAACCAAAGTAAAATAAAATAAAATAAAATAAAGGTGAGGCGGGGAGCGTCGGTGGTGACACAGGCCTTTAATCCTAGCAGTTGGGAGACAGAGGCAGGAGTATCTTTGTGAGTTCAAGGCCAGCCTGGGGTAGTCTACAGAGCTATTTCCAGGACAGCCAAGGCTACACAGTGAAACCTTGTCTCAAAAAAAAAAAAAAAAAAAAAATTCCCCAAAACAAAACAAAAAAATAAAAACAAAAATCAAAACCAAAAAGAAAGAAAGAAAGAAAGAAAGAAAGAAAAAGACTATGGCTGGGCCGGTAATTCCACCACTTAGAATGCTGAGGAAAACTGACTGGAGATTTGGGGCAACCTAAACCCTAAGCTAAACACTCAATTCCTGTCTGGGCTATGATAGGAAACCCTTTTCTTCCAAAAACACGCCTTCCCCGCCCAGCGAAACAAAGACTGCACCGAGTATTTGGAAATCAAATGGAATTGCATGCTTTGTGGTCTGGAAACCCCACTTGGGGGAGGCGGGTACGAAGCACACCTGAAGCAAGAATCATTTCATTGGCCTTTGCCCCAGCCTGGGGGTCTCTCCCTGCACCTGACAGAAGCCGACGGATGCGAATCTGTTGCCATTTCACAGAGGTTAGGTGAGGCCAGGGGAGATTACCACTAGTTTTTAAGTACGTGGGTGATGGGTTTGGCTGGTACGGCGAGCCTGGTCCCTGCTCGGGTTGTTGCCTGCTCGCTTGTTTTACCTCCTCCCGCAGCCGGCGACAGGAAGTACACACGCGTGGGAGCGGCAGGGACGTCCGCTCAGTCGCCTTCTCCGGACCCATCGCCTAGAATCCTGTGACAGGGATCCCCCATCCCCCGATCCGGCGTCGGGACCCCCGTGCCGAGCCCCGCCCCTGCCATTGTTTACTCCGCCGCCGACTCCAGGAAACTTTGCTCGCTCGCAGTAATTTTATTTGGGAAAGTCGGTCGGTTGCCATAGCAACCCCGCTGACGTCAGAGGGGCTGGGGCCCGAAATCCCCCGGAAGGGAGGGGGTGTTGAGAGGAGACCCCAGAAGAGCTCTCTTTAACCCTGTGCGCTCCAGCGCCTAGTGGCCTCCTACAACCAAATTTAGCATCTTGAGCCGCCTCCGAGACTTGCCCCTGCCAGTGCTCCATGTCAGCCCTAGTGCTGGACTAGGCCTGGGGTCACTCCTGTGTCACTCACCCCAACATCTTCCTGGTAACTACTGTGCCACCTACCCCAAAAGCGCCCTGGTAACTACCCATCCAGTGGGCCACTCTTGTGTCACCTATCCCAACAGTGCTCTGGTAACTACCCATCCAGTGGGCCACTCTTGTGTCACCCACTCCAACAGCTTCCTTGTAACTATCCACCTCGGGGGCCACTCGTGGCCACCCACCCCTCCAGAGACCCTGGCAACGCTGTTCATCTCCAGGGCACCCCTCTGAGCAGCAAAAAACTGGCCACTCTGCCGGGCCCTGGGCCCCATACCGGCGGTTGAATGACAGAGCTGGGCGCCTTCCCCGGATGCGGGGAGCGGCAGTGCCCCAGCGAGGGGGCAGGGATCTGGTGGGCCTGGGACAGTCCACAACACAGCCGGTCGCCACGGCGACAGGAGGCAGGCTGCCTGACTGCTTGAGGAGCCAGCCGCCAGCCAGTGGGGAGGAGTCTCCCTAACCGCAGTGACGTGTGGCCTCCCTGTTTGAAGTCTCTGTGCTGCGTTGCCATGGGGCCCCGGGGAGCCCTGCGTGTGTGCCCGGGTGACCTGTGGGGCGACCTTCAGACCTAACAGGATCCCTTGACACAGCTCTCCCCCGCTCCACCAACCTGGTGGGATCTAAGATGTTCGACTTCCTGTGGGCCAGAGCATGACAGAACCAGCATCCAGACATTTCAGCCTTGTGTATGTCTGTGTATGTCTATGTGTGTGTATCTATGTACATATGTGTGTGCCCCCATATCTGGTCTTACCCTGTCCTCAACTTCCCCACTTCTTCCATGGTCAAAAAGTCAATAGCTGAGCTGGATGTGGTGGCGCACGCCTGTAATCCCAGCACTTGGGAGGCAGAGGCAGGTGGATCCACTGTGAGTTCGAGGCCAGCCTGGTCTATAAATCGACTCCAGGACAGCCGAGGCTACACAGAGAAGCCCTGTCTCAGAAAAAAAACAAAAACAAAAACAAAAAAACCAAACAAACAACAAAACAAAACAAAAAGTCAATAGCTGAGTTTGGTGAGGTGAGATCCCATTGGCTCCCACTTTGGGGTTAGGGACAGACAATGAGGTTAGAGGTCCTGGGGGCTCCTTCCTTTGGGCCGTGGAGTTTTAAAGTTGTTGGCGTGAGCCAGACAGAGCCAAGCCACACACCGGAGTGATGAAACAGTCCACCCACTGGTGAGTGGAAGTGATGGGGCATGCCTTTCATCTCAGCTCTGGGGAAACTGAGGCAGGAAGCTCATGAATCCCTAGCCGGCTGAGCCTGGGCTCCACAGTCAGTAGACTCACTCTCACCACAGCAAAATGGAAAGAAAAGAGAGGTGTCCACAGACAACAGGTAAGCTTTTGGCAGTGTGTGTCTGACGACAGGGTGATAGGGTCTGGTGCCCGAGTCTTTTTGGATTACTTCTGTGTGTACACTGGACACCCGGGGAACCCCATGCGTACTGCCCTTGTGCTTTCTCAACACCCACCCACCCCCACCGCCCACCCCAGTCTTCATATCTTTCTATGGGTCTATTTTTCTTTTTTTCTTTTCTTTCTTTCTTTCTTTTTTTTTTTTTTTTTTTTTTTTTTTTTTTTTTTGAGAGACAGGGTCTCATGTAGTTCAAACTGGCCTCAAACTCACTGCATAGCACAAGGGTGACTTTTAACTCCTGATCCTTATCCCTCCAGCCTTCCAGACGGGGTCACACTCTCCGTAGCCCAGGCTAGCCTTCAGCTTGTGGTGCTCCTGCCTCAGCCTCTGGAGTGCTGGGGCCGATGAGCTAGAACCCAACTTTTGGTCCCCATTTATACCTGCTCAGGGGGCCAGGGGGCCATCTCTCCCACCTTCCAGGCCCCGCCCTGAGTTGGAGAATTCTGTGCCACTTCAAATCCTCCCCTGGGGCCCCAGTAGGGTGGGCCCCTCTTTCTCCTCCTGCCCCAACCTGTCAGATCCTGCACTCTGGACCAGCCTGTCTGTTGGGCCCCACGTGGAAGGAAGCTTTAGAGTCGCCCCCCATTCCTCCCCTTGGGCCTCTGGGGTGACAACTTGGTACAACTTCCACCCCAATCCTAGGCACACCCCAAAGTGTGCTGACCTGAACCACTGAAGAGGTCTGGGAGGGATGGGTTGAAGAGGTGACTGAGGGGCTGTCTGTCCCTCCAGTGCCCTATCTGGCATGTGCCAGGTCAGCCATCTCCCCTAGCATTATTCAAAGTGGAGGTGTCCCCTCCCTCAGAAGATGGGGACTCTGTGGCAGTCTTTGGAAATGTTGGGGGTGGTTGGGAAAAACTGGGCCCAGAGCGATAGCAGCTCAGTTGGGGGGGTGCGGGGGGGGAAGCCCTGACCCCGTGCTGTGGCATTTGGTGTGCAGTGTGGGCTGGGGTCCACCCCGCCCTGTCCTGCCCTGCAGAGGGCCAAGTGGCAGGCCGACATGCCCAAGGTTGGCGTGGCCACAGAGGGCACCCTGCCCCTCCTTGGCTGGGTTTTGTTCCCGGGCCCCCTACCTGGGCACCAGGCCAGGCCCCAAGGCAGGGCCTCGGTCTGGGGGAAACAAAGCCACCGTGTTCCTAATGGTGGTGGGGAGGCCTAAGGACGAAGAGGAAGAGACACGCACAGAACAAGAGAGAGGATGGGGTTGGGGGAGGGGGCTCCTCGGGGATATTCCCAGTAGCGTGGAGTCTCCCTGAGGTCCCTGGATGGGGTGCCAGGAAGCCTGGAAAGGGGAGGAGGGGCACAGACTTAGGGGTCTCCTGGCCTAGAGTCAGGAATTCTTTTCCACAGCAGCAAGAGAGGATTGGGTGAGATAAACGAAGGGACTTCCTAGGATGGTGAGAAGGTGCTGTCGAAGTGAAGATTTCTGTTTGGCAGGACCCCAGAGTACCCAGGCCCATGCCGGATATGGAGAAAGTTGGGCCTGAGTTGGGGGGACAGGCGAGTGAGCGTGGGGCGGGCCGCCTCGGGGGCACATGACGGCGGCGCCCGCCCCGCCCCGCGCCCGCCCCCTGCCCGGCCGTGGGGGGAGGAGACGCGGAGGTTTTAAAGGCGATCTGGGCCGGCCGGCGGGGTGGGGCGCGGCCGGCGTCGTCTCGCCCGCGCGCTGCCCGGCTCCCCTCCCCCGCGGGGAAGTGGGGTCCGACCCGGGAGAGAGACTCGCGGGGCGCGGGTGGCGACAACTTTCTCGCGCGGTCCGGGAAGGAGAGAGGGGCCGTGACTGGCCCGGGAGGCAAGAGCTGGATCTCACGGCGGGGGACAGCAGGTAGACTTGCGGGGCGCCCGAAGAAGGCCTGACCCCGGCGTGCTGCAGCGCCGAGGCCACAGCCCTTGGTCTTGACCGGAGGCCTGGTGTCCTGTGCTAGCCCCAGACTGACCTCTAGATTTGCAGGCCACTGAACCCCTCAGCTGTGTGTGACCTTCCAACCTGGCCAGGCCCCACTAGGCATTTGAGTGTCTAGGAAGTGCCTTGGCTCTCTGTACCTGCCCCCTTCCTAGCCTGCAGCAGCTGCCCTCCTCTGGCTGGGTGGCCTGAGAAGGTAAGTCTGAGGGCTGGAGGACCCCTGGCTCCGGGGGCTACCCCAGCCAGCCTAGCTTAAAGCCCGCACGACCCGACAGGTGCGCAGGCTTCCAGGAGAGGTGATGGCAGGCTCGCCCAGGCCGCTCACCCATGCACCATGCCTGGGCCAGCCTGGGCACATGTGTTCACACCACCACAGTGCTGGTAAGAGAGGATCCTGCACTGAGGCCCTTGCCCAGGGGAGCGTCATAGCTCTCCGTCCTTGTTGGGGAAGGGTCCCCTGAGAGCATCCCTAAGACCCTTCAACTGGGCAGGCCTTGCTTTTGAGGACCTAGCAGGGGGCCTTAAAATAGCTGTGGGCCCAGCCCATGGCTGGCACGCGGCGCATATGCGTGACAGGGCGTGTCCAGGGGGTCGGGCCTGTCTGTGCTGGCCCGGCCTCTGAGCTTGGCAGATTCTTGCTTGCTGGAGAAAGGCAGCCAAGGCGGATGCCCCACGAGGCACCCCCATGCCATGGCCACCCTATGCCTGTTGCAAGTGGAGGCCAGATGTTCCCAGCAGGGCCCAGCTGGCCCCATCCTATTGCAGTTCCCTGTAACAGGCCTGTGTGGGAACTGGAGGGTCTCGCGGGAGCACAGGCCAACTTGGAGCTTGTGTGGCCCAGGTTGGTTTGGGACACAGTGCAATACTCCTGCCTCAGCTTTGCGAGTGCCGGGATGACAGAAGGCTGCATTGTATTGTTTCAATAAGCAGCATCGGGCTAGTTAACTATTGTTTTCTGAGACAGAGTCTCGGGGTAACCCAGGCTGGCCTCAAACTTTTGATCCTCCTGTCTCCACACCTGAGTGCTGAGGTCCCAGGCTACCATCCCTGGCTTTCACAACACTCAGGGCTTGTGCATGCCAGGCAAACATTACTCGAGATCCATCTCCATCCCTTTTTTAGTTGACAGAGACAGGGTTTCTTGTGTCCTGGGCTGGCCTCAAACTTGTCCCAAAACTTGAACTCTCCATTCTCCTGCCTGCGACTCTCATGGGCTAGGATGATAAACATGGGCCACCAACCCCCAGCTCAGGTGGCTTTTTTTGGGGGGGGGGGCTTTATGGAGAGTGCAGACAGCACTGGGAACGTCTCTTCCGCCTCAGTTTTCCCATCTGTAAAATGGGACCATTTGGAGACACAGTGGAACAGAATCCACCCCATCCCCTCTCCTCTGGCCTCTTTTCCTGAGTGGACGTGGAGGTGTGTCTTCCTAGCTGGTCATGGGGAAGGATGGAGGGTGGTGGCGTGGGCGTGAGAATTCTTGGGTAGGGAAGGACAGCACCATGCCGGGCATGGCTGAGTCACACTCTAGCGGCGCCTTGCCTCAGGCTGCTGCGGGAGCTGGAGCTGGCGCCACCCTGGGTGTGGCTACTGAGCCCTGGCCTTGGGCAGAGCAGGGCTGGGTAGCCAGGATGGGTGCATGGACCTTGAGGGGCTGAGGGAAGCAAATGGAAATGTCCTTGGTGTCTCCCTTTTGTCTCCGGGGTCGCCTTGTAGGACTGAGGCCATTCAGCCACAAGTAAGCGTTGGGGCTCTGGAACCCTAAGCCTTGGGCTTAGTAATAATAATAATTATTATTAATTGTATTTAATCAAAAGAACTTGTTTTGAGGCATGGCCTGGGAATGGATAAGTAGTCCAGGATGGCCTTGAACTCCTCCTGAGCCTTAAACCTCTACCTCCTGAGTGGTAGAGTTACTTGTGTGCACAAGATGGAACCGGCTGATCCTATGCATCCTACAAAAAAGCCAAGAACTCAATTTTGGGTGGTTGAGAGGGTCTCATTTCATAGCCTAGTAGGGGTCTTGAACACACGGCAGTCCTCCTGCCTCAGCCTCCTGAATGGTAGAAAGACAATGCCTGGCTGGTTCCTGGAAGTTTTGGAGTGTTAAGGGAGTGAGCCAAAGCCTCTTCCCGAAGACAGGGAGGGATGGAGGCCAGCGCTCCTATCCCAGGCCAGGCCAGGGCCTCGGATGAACTTCACCCTGTGGACTCTGATTGGCTTGAGGGGAATCCAGCACCGCAAAAAAGAATGCTAAGAAATGTAGTAGGGGATTTGGTTGGGCCGTGTGGCTGGCGGGCAGCGAGGGTGGGACGTGGCTGTCGTCTTTCTCTATTTATACCAAGTGATTCAACCCTCCCTCACCCCTTCCTGCGCCCCCTCCACTCGCGGGTAGGCACCGGGCCCACCCACTTGCCTGTGCCCTGCCCCCCAACCCGGGCGGGCTGTCTGGTCCCTGCGTGGGGACGGGGCGTGGAGGGCCGGCATCTGCGCCGCAGGTCGGGTTGGCCCTGGCCCAGCCGCCAAACTCCTGGGAAGAGTCTGGGCCATTAGCAAGCGCTGGTGACTGGGGCGGGGGCGGGGCGGGGCGGGGCCTGCAGCCCTTGGTATTTTCCGATCCTCGCTGCTTCGCGAGGGTGGAAAGTATTTGGGGATCAGGCTTGAGGACGGCCGCGGGGGCGTCCACCCTGGTTCATTCTTGGGGTCCACCGTGGGTCCGCTAGGGATGCCGAGGGCTACAATTGTAGGCTGTGTGTACAAACATCGGCCGGGATGCCACAGCCCAAGGCCCGCCCTGTTCCCCAAAGCCTCTAGCGCCAGGACCTCTGTCCCGTTGGGTCCCCTCCTTCTGTGAGACCGAGAGGCACAGTGCTTGGTACAGGATGTCCCAGCTCCTGGACACCTGCGTGGTAATGCCCCTCCACGCCAGACACAGACCTCTGGTGTGTGTGAGGATGGGAGTGGCCTTGGCCGCAGCCTTGGGCTCTTTGTAGGGGAAACCCCACAGGAAACCAGCCTGGCCAAATGGCCGCCCTTCCCGTTCTAGTCCCTGGGACGAATATGCTGTCTCACTTCCGGAGTGACTGGGGAGGCTGATCAGCCTATGGCCCTGAGGTGCCCCCAGACCCCAAAGGGACAGAGATGGGCTGGGGCCTGATGGTAGCGTGTGTGTGTGTGTGTGTGTGTGTGTGTGTGTGTGTGTGTGTGTGTGTGTGTGTGTGTTGGGGAGACACAGCAGAATATCGCCCAATTCTTACTCCTCAGACTTAGGTAATGCCAGATGTAGACAGTAGGATTCATTGTCCTACCTGTCATTGATGATATGACAGAATCCTTCTGTCCTGATGTCACAGGTCACCCAAGGACTCTCCCAATTACTTAGAAAGTAGAGATTTTCTTTCTTTTTTAAAATTGTGTGTGCGTGTGTGTGTGTGTGTGTGTGTGTTGGGTATGTGCATGAATGTGTAGGTGCCCGCAGAGGTCAGAAGAGGGCGCTAAACGTGATGGTTGGCACCACAGGCAGCAGCTGTGTTGTGAGCAGAGGAATCCAGCCCAGGTTCTCTGAGAGCAGTATGCAGTCCAAACCACCCAGCCATCTTGTCAGTCCCGAATTTTTCTTTTTGAGAGTCTCATGTACCCCGGGCTGGCCTCCAGCTTGATCCGTAGCCAAATTTCTTGTTTGTTTTTGAGACAGGGTTTCTCTGTATAGCCCTGGTCTTCTCGGAACTCTTCTCTTGCAGACCGGGCTGGCCTTGAACTCAGACATCTGCCTGCCTCTGCCTGTAGAGTACAGAGACTAAAGGTGTGAACCACCACTGCCTGGTGACGTCAAATATCTTATTCCCCATCTCCACTTTCTGACCACTGGGATTACATGTTTGTACTGCCACGCTATTGATACTGCGGATGAAGCCAGGCCCCCAGTGTGCTAGGCTAGTATGTTGCCATTGAGCCTTTGCCGTTGTTGCTTTTCTTTTCTTTCTTTTATTAAAAATTACTTATTTTATGTGTATAGGTGTTTCGTGTGCATGCATGTCTGGTGCCTGCAGAGGCCAGAAGAAGGTGTCAGATTCCCTAGACCTGAAGTTGTGGACAGTTGTGAGCCGCCAGGAATTGTTCTGGAAGCGTAGCCGGCGCTCTTAACCACAGAGCAATCTCTCTAGCCCCTTTCCTTTGAGATACAGTCTTACTTGGTAGCCCAGGCTAGCCTCTAAATGGAGATCCTTTTCCTCCCTCCCAGATGCCAGGATTTCAAGTCTGCCATCATTATCACATCAGATCAAGGTCTTAAGTAATTCATGATTGCTATTTTGCAAATAAAGAGACTTTGTCACCCAGAGAAGGGTTATGTTCTTTCCCCAGATTCAACCAGCAAAGATGCTGCAAGGCTGCATGCAGGCTGACAGCAGCAGAGCCGAGTTCATGTAGCCAGAGGCCTTCAGCCCCCCTTTTCCTTTGCTGTTGTTGTTTTCCTTTTGAGAAGGTCTCATCATGTAGACCAGGCTGGCCTCAAACTCACATAGATCTTCCTGCCTGAGGAGTGCACTGCTGGAGGGCTTTTGGAAGGCCTGGCCCTGGTGCACGGCATGGCATGCCTGCTCCCCGTGTGCGTGTGCAGAGTGCAACCTCAAAAGTAGTTTCTCAGGAATGTGTGCATCTGGTGTCCTCAAAGGTCGAAGACATTGGATCTCTTGGAGCTGGAGGTACAGATGGTTGTGAGCTACCATGTTGGTGCTGGGAACTAAACTCGGGTCCTCTGAAAGGGCAACGCCACTGAGCCATCTCTCCAGCCCCTGGGTCCTGGAGCTGGTAAAGCCAGCTGGTTGTGAGCCCTATGGATTCCTCTAGCTCCACCTCCCAGCACTCCATGACAAGTGTGTGCTACCATGCCAGAGGATAACACAGGTCCTTGTGCTTACGTGGTATCCATTTTCTTGACTGATCTATCACCTCAGACCCTTAAAAGAAGACATGTGTTTTGTCTGGTCTCTGTGTGGTTTGTAGTGTGTCAGTTCGGTGCCCTCAGAGACCAGAAAAGGAAGTGTCACTATGTGGCCCACGCTGGCCTTGAACTCACAGAGATTTGCTTTCCTCTCTGCCTTTCAAGTGCTTAGACTAAGGTGTGCACCACCATTCCTGACTCTTAAATTTATTTTTATTGTATGTTTGTGAATGTTTGCCTACATGTATGTATGTGCACCCTGTGTGTACATACAGAGGCCAGAAGAGCGCATCAGAGCACTGGAGTTAGATAGCTGTAATTGTCATGTACGTTCTGGGAAGAGATCCTGGGTCCTCTGTGAGAGCACCAACTGCTCTTAACTGCCGAGCCATCTCTCCAGCCCTGAAAATCTTTAAGTTTTGTTTGTTTGTTTGTTTTTAACGTGTGTGTGTGTGTGTGTGTGTGTGTGTGTGTGTGTGTGTTCAGAGAACGACTTGCAGGAGTCAGTATGTTTTTCCACTGTGTGGTTCTTGGGGTTTAGGGCAAGTTTATTTGCTGGACCATCTTGCTGGACTTTTTCATTGGCACGTAGAAGGCTGTTCTACATGGGGTGGGTTCTAAACTCTGCGGCTTGCCCTGGTACTGAGTGCCAAATACCTTCTCTACAGATTTACACTGGCATACCTGGTGGAGGGTCTTGGGGTTTGTTTGTTTGTTTTGTTCTTTGAGACTAGGGTCTCAGTCTGTGGCCCAGTTTGTCATAAAACTCATTATGTAAGCCAGGCATGGTGGCGCATGTCTTTAATCCCAGAACTTGGGAGGCAGAGGCAGGCGGATCGCTGTGAGTTCATGGCCAGCCTGGTCTACAAAGTGAGTCCAGGACAGCTAAGAATACACAGAGAAACCCTGTCTCGAAAAACCAAAACCAAAACCAACCAACCAACCAACAAACAAAAAACAAAACAAAACAAAAAACCAAAACCACCACCAACAAAATACCTCACCTCACTATGTAGCTTAAGCAGGCCTTTGATTGGATTTTTGGTACCCTTCCTGCCTCAGTCTCCTCAGTGCTGAGCTTGAGCCACCAACTGCCACTGTTCCCTGTCTGCTTTACAGATGGGGAAACTGAGGCTTGAAGGCCTTTGGGAAACTTGGGGAGCAGGGACTGAAAGTTTGCTGAGTGGATTGGCCTGCTTCTCCCAGCTTGGGTCTGGGATGTATGGTGGGGTGGGGGTGGGGTATGTCTGAGCAGGCTGTGGAGGAGACAGCTATGAGACGGGAGGTGCTGGAGTTTCCTCCTGCCCTTCAGGCTTCTAGGAAGTGGCGCCAGCTGGGGGTGAGGTCACTTCCTCTCTCCAACCGCCCACCTCCCTCAGCTTCCTCTCTCCATGGCCCCATTTGGCCTGCCTTGGGCTCAGGGCTGTGGGTGGGGAGAGAGACAACCCGCTGAGAAGGCGCTGCTGCCTTTAGGGTTTTCTGGAACCTCCAGCTTTGTGGGGCTGGGGCTGGAGGCACTCCTGGGCCCAGAACCCAGCCAGCTCACTCTATCCTCCCTACTGATGCTCCTCAGTGGTTGAATAAGCCTGAGAGAGCCCTGGTTCTGTCTCCAGCACCAGGTAAACTTGGTGTGGTGAGTGTCCAGAGGTGGAGGCAGAAGGACCAGCAGTTCTTAGATCACTTCAGCTATGTGGGACCCTACATGAAATAATAAAAGATAGGCAGACAGGCAGCAAAGTTCCCAATCTCATTTCTCCTCTTTCTTTCTCTCCTGTAGGTGGCTACACTCCGATTCCATCTGCTGTCCCCTCACTATGCCACGGCCGGCTGGGGTTCCTGGGGATGGGATTTGATGCCAGTCACAAATCACATTGCCAGGGATTTCCAACTGACCCTGTGCTCTGCCTTGGGGCCTCCTGTTGCCAAGGATGCCTGTTCTCGGTACTGGGGGACAGAGAAGCCCGCCCTGAAAACTGGCCTGAGGAGCAGGGCTTAGCTGCTTGTGAGCAAGGTCCACAGCAAGTCGTGTTCACAGTGGCTAAGTTCCGCCCCCTGGACCCCATCTCCTCAGGCCGCCGCTGCTGCCCACCCTGCTCTGCCTCCTGGCTGGCATGTCTGTGCCTCTCCCTGGGCTCCGCCTCCTGTGCCTACTGAGCTGAAACAGTTGATTCCAGTGCACTGGCTCAGTTCAGCAGGAACAGGAGTCCAGCCCCCTAGGAGCTGGCACCCCTGCAGAACGTCCACCATGACACAAGACAGGGATGGAGTGGGGAACCTGGAAGCAGTGGGGGGGGGGGGTGATCAGTCCTGCCTAGGCCCTTCCTCTAAGCCTGCATCTAGGTCTCCCATCCCATGTGGCCATACCTTAAGATTTTTGTGGTTCCCAAAAAGATAAGTGGGTCATCCTTGCATTAAAAAGGCAAGCCTTCAGGGCCTGGATGCCCTTCCTCCCCTAAGCCTGGTGAGGCCCAGGCACCAGTCCTTACAGATACCTTCCTAGCAGTCAGTTACCCAAGAGGAAGCTGTTTTAGGCCCGCTAACCGTTAAATGCCAACTCCCAGCTTCCGCACTGATTCATTGTGCCTAACACTCCCAAGGGGCCCGCCGCTTTCTACTGGTGACAGTGAGGCAGGGGACCCTCAAAGGATATGAACAGATTCTGCAACGCCCCCCACCACACCCACCCACTGTACATGTTGGAGTAGTCTCTAGGCTTGGAAGTTAAAAAGGTGCCCACTACCCCCAAATCAGATGCAGGCTAGTTGGCATGGGGCTGACTTAACACTTTCCAGACCACTCAGTGGCCCCTTCCTACCCTAGGCAGGGGTAAATGGAAGCTTGGATGGAGGAACAAGAATCCAAGCTTGTTTTGAGTGTTGTGCCTGATTTCCAAAGAAATAAAAGCTGCCCAGCTCCATTCCTTAAGGCCTGATGTCTCTTCATTCCTGCCTCCCACATACACATATGGGCTGCTGGCTTTATTTTCTCTTATTTTGAGACATCATGTCTCTGTGTAGACCAAGCTGACCTTGAATCAAACCCCGTTCAGTGTCTGGAGTTTTGGGATACCAGTTGCACCTCTGTGCCCGACCCTGGGCTACTGATTGCACCTATCCCCAACCCTGTCCCCCCTGCTTCTAGGAAGAAGGTTTAAGTTTATTTCTGTGGTCGGAAGTGTCCTGACCAGAAAGTGCTGTGTTTAGACAGCTGGGGCCTAAAGATCCTGAGCAGTGACAACTGGGGGTGGCTTGGACCAGAGGGGTGCCTCAGGCCTGGGGTGTCCCATGAGAATGAATGAGAAGAGACCTTAGGTCTGAGGTGTGGTATGGAGACTCTAGGCCTAACTGGGCGACAGTGAGTAACTGGCAACCTGTGTGCACCCGTTCTGTGAGGGACTCTTGTTCTTGACCGAGATGTAGTGTCCCAGGTCCAAGTATGTAAGCTGCACAGATTGGATTCACTGGCCGACAAGGTGTTAGGGCTTCAGGCACTGTGAGTGCTGAGCGAGGGGGGGGGGGGCGCACGTGTGTGTGCGCGCGTGCGTGTGCGCGCGCGCGCACACACACACACACACACACACACACGAGAGATGGGTCGTCCTCATGGGCTTCCTCCAGGGAAGGGCAGTGCCATAGGCCAGTAGTCACAGCCAGCTCCTATAGTGCCCGACCTGGAGGGCTGCTAAAGCAGCCAGAATCCCTGCCCCCAACGTTCCCCACCGCCCCCCACCCCAGCCATGGGAGAACTGCTTTCAACAATGACACAGTGGGTAAAGGATACAAAGAGCCGGAAAATGAGAAAAACCAAGGTACCAACCCCTGGATGAATCCACCTGAGGGATAGGAGCCGTACTGCCAGCCCAGATGCTCAATGGGCAGGTCACTGGGGACACAAGAGTCGTGTCCCCGCCCCCCCCCCACCCCCCCAGCTGCACCTGGAACAACCTCCCGAGCTCCAGACGACGGTGTCTGGAGCCAGGCGCCCTCTGGTGGTCATTTCCCCCGATGACCACTTTCCTAAAACTTGCAGTCTGTAATTTGGGCATTGTAAGCCTCCTAACTAGCAGAGAAGTTATGACATGCAGATGGTAAAGCAGTACAGCTTCCAGCGAGAGCTGGTTCTTTGTGTCACCAACATGCTACTGGAGGAAGTCCGCAACCCCTCTCTGTCCCAATCTTGAAGCTGTGCCCAAAAACTAAGACGGAAATTTTTTTGGTTGATAGAACATGGTGGACTTGGGTGTGTGTGGCAATGCAACCCGATCTCAAAGTTAAAAAGTTGTGTTCAATCTTTTAAAAAAAAATAATAAAGAATACAGTATGGGCTTCAATAAATAGGAAAAAAAAGTTACAAAATGATGCCAACTTTTTCCTTAATACACGAGAGAAGACAGGTTCATCTGGGGTGGAGTCTCCCTTCTCTTCCTCCCTGGGCCTGGGATAGAGGGCGGCCTCTGTGAGCAGCTGGGAGATACAGACATGGCTAAACTACAAAGTGGGGAAACAAACGGAGGTGTAGAGCAAGAGAGACAGGACGGGGGTCCCTGGCTGTCTGCCTGTGCCCCCCACAACAGGTTGGAGGGCAGCCTGGTTCCTGAGTTGTGTGTCCAGTTACTAGTGGTGGAGTCTAGGCAGCAGAGAGGAGCCCCAGTCTACCCTGTGACCTTGGTGCCCAAGACAAGACAGGTCCTGGCTGGACAAGGGTGCTTGGGGGTGAGGTATGTGGCAGAGGCCCAAGACCTCTTAATATCCTTCAGTGGGGGTGAGGCATAGGTTTGTGCTGGGAAGCTTAGGCCAGGAGCACAGGGCGTGGACAGGACCCCTGAGCTGTGGGAGAAGAAACATAATGGGATTTAACTACCCTGATGGCAAGTCCCCAGCACCTGGGTGGGCTCTGGAAGATCTGCTATAGTGAACTTAAGGATGAATTTCTGGAACGTTCTGCCTCCCAACCCTTCTCCTGAAGTCCTAGGTAACCCTGTGAGTTTGGGAGAGCCAGAGCTTGCTTCTTGCTAATGGGGTGCCCAGGCACATGCCCCTGCAGGCGGTTAGTGGTATGGCTTCGGATCCTCAGACCGCCTCCCATTTGTCTGTATGCTCCTAGGCACACACTTGGAATGGTGTCACCTCCTGCCTCCCACATTCTGTGACTTAACCCTGAAGTGGCCAAAGGCCTCCTGTTTCAGGTAGGCAGGCCAGGGGATCCCATGCTCCCAGCTTCCTGCAGCCCCTCAGCCAAACCGCTCCCGAACCAAGAGCATCAACTTCTTCTTCCCCTTGTAGGTCTGTTTAAGGTTCTCTAAGAACTGTGCGAACTGGAGGTGCCCGTCTGGTGCCAGAAGGAAGGTCTCACGGGCTTTGCCCAGGAACTCAATGAAGTCGCCATAGTGACGTGGGCTGATGTGAGTGAGGCGTGAGTGGCTGGTGGTGATGTAGGCAGCTACCGCAGCATCTAGGAGCTGGCAAAGTGGTGCCCTGTCAGTCCCAAGTGGCTTGGCAGCCCTGCGGGCCCCCAGTGGGCCCAGACCGGGTGCTGAGAGTGTCCAACGGCGGAGGATGTCCGAGAGCATCGGTGCACAGTGGATGCTGCGGATGATGAGAGGGACAATGGCTGACAACTCATGCCGCCCCAGTGAGTGGCTGAGCGAGCAGGCCCACAGCACATCATTGACTGCGGGGTGGCTGTCTTGGTTGAAGGCGATGCTCAGTTGTGCCAAGGCTAGCGTGGCCAGCTTGTAGGCCCGCAAAGGCAGGCCTCGATGCTCCATGTATCGGGCAACCGTGAAGAGATGGGCGTGGCCGAGGCCACCAGCTGCGGCATCTAGCACTATCTGGTAGGCAGCCTCAAAGGCTGCGTGGTTCTTTTCACACAGGGTCAGGGCTGGCAAGGCGCAGTTTTGGGGGTCCTTCATGGCGCACTGTAGTGCTAAGGTGCGAGCACAGGCCCAGAGCTCCTCTCTCCCAGTTGTGTCTAGCTGCAGTCGCAGCAAAGTGGCATGCGTGGTGCCTGTCACTGCCACTATGGTGACTGCCTCCACCGGGGTGAACAAGGAGTACCAGTTCTTCATGACGCTCATCAGCGCTGGTGGGCCTGTGTGTGGGCAGAGGGCAGGGCAGGGTGTGTAAGTGTGCACAAGACCCTGCCACTTCTCTTCCCACCCTGCCACCGGCACCCTCCCAGCTTCACCATGCACAAACTTTTTTGGGAGGAGGGGTATCCTCACTATGCAGCCCCACTTGACCTCAAATTCAAGAGATCCACTTACTTCTGCCTTTCAAGAGCTGGGATAACAGATGTGGGTGGGTCATCATGCCTAACTAGGGTTTTTTTGTTTTGTTTTGTTTTGTTTTTGAGACAGTGTTTCTCTGTATAATCCTGGATGTCCTAGAACTCACTCTGTAGACCAGGCTGGCCTTGAACTCACAGAGATCCTCCTCTGCCTCCCAAGTACTGGGATTAAAGGTGTACATCACCACTGCCTGGCTTTGTTTTTGTTTTTATGAAAACAAGGTCTATAGTGCTGGAGAGAGGCTTGGTTAAAAGCACTAGCTACCCTTCCAGAGGACCTGGGTTTGAGTCCTAGCACCCATGTGGCTTACACCTATTCCTAACTCCAAGGGACCCTCTGGCCTCCACAAACACCAGGTATGCATACGGCACACAGATACACAGGCAGGCAACACACACATACACATAAAATTAAGTAAGTTTTAACAAACAACAGGCAAGGTCTCCTACAAAAAGTTCAGGCTCACCTCAAATTTGCTATGTAGCTAAAGATCAACTTCTGGTCCTCCTGTCTCTACCTCCCAAGTGCCAAGTCACGTGCCCACACGTCCAGAGAGAACACAAGGTAGTGTGCACTAGGCCTGTGCTCTTATCTTCTCTACTGGTGCTGGGGAGATGTAGTTAGGAGCCTCGCCCCGCCAAACAATCACTCTACTGCTGGGCCACACCTCTAGCCCGTGGAGTTTTGAGCCCAGACTGTCCACAACGTCGGCACTCCTGACTCAACCTCCTCAGCACTTGGATTCTAGGTGCACCACCATGTCTAGATAGAAAAATTTCCCCTTTTCAAACGAGCAGGAGAGGCTGGGCTGAGTGGACAGCATGGCGGAGGCTAGCATCTGGGCCTCCCCACTCCTGACTCCTTCAGCCTGGCCAACCACCAGACTGTGACCCTCCGCCCACCTGCATGTTGTTCCCCCAGCTGGCCTAGTGCTGGGACAGGCGAGGAGGGGCCTGCTTTTGTTTTATTTTTATCTTTGCTTTTAGGCAGTTCTACTACAAAGGCTTAGCTGTCTTGGATCACACTATACGGACCAGGCTGGCCTCAAACTCATACACCCGCCTGCCTCTGCCTCCTGAGTGCTGGGGTAAAAGGCCCGCACAGCGTGCCAGGCAGAGCCGGTGTTTCTGGTGCCTGTCTGGTTTCCTCGGTGGCTCCCCTGGGTGCTCACCAATCTCCGTGGCACAGCTAACCAGCCAGCGAACCATCTCCCTGCGCCGCCACGTCATTGTGCTCAGTGTCATCCGCATCACCTGGAGGGAGAGAGAAGGGTGGCAACTCAGAGTCCTGCTGACGGCTCAGGCCCAAGGAGGGCGGCAGAGCCGATGCAGCAGACCTGAGGATGGCCTTCATCTCATGGCCGCTTTATGGCTCAGTGCAACAGGGATAAAAATACAAACTGGGAGGAGGTGCTGAGATAGGAGCTTCGTGGCTAAGAGCCCGTGTTGCTCTTGCAAAGCGTGGTGTTTGGTTCCTAGCATCCTAGCTCCTGGGGATCAGAAGCCTCTAAGGGCACACACACATGGGCGCACATAGCCACACACAGCACAAATGCCCTTGCGCACACGCACACTCACACATAATTAAAAATAAAATATTTTTTAGAAAATGAACTTGGCATGATTGCAGATGGTTTTAGTCCTAGAATTTGGGAGGCTGAGGCCAGCAGATCTCCGAGTTCAAGGCAAGCCTAGTCTACAGAGCAAGCTCCAGGACAGCCAGAGCTACACGGTGAGGCCCCATCTGCAACAACCGGGAAATGCCGTGGTTAGTAAAGGCCTGCCAGGCCAGCATGAGAGCCTGAGTTTGATTCTCAGTAGCCATGTCAAACAAAGCTCAGAAGCTAGAGACGGCTCGGTGGCTTAAATGCTTGCTACTCTCCCAGAGGACTCAAGTTCAGTTCCCAGCACCCCTGCCCCAACTCCAGCTCCAAGAGATGCCCTCTTTTCTGGTCTTCATGAGTACCTGCATGTACATGTGCCTGCTAACACACAAACACACACAGATGCACAAAAATAAAAATAGATCTGAAAAAAGAAGACTCTACTGCATGGCGGTGCTGTACAAGTAGCCGAGTGTCTCTGCAGCAATGCTGACTACCCCTGCTATCATCTAAGGCCACCCTCAAAATCTGACTTGTAACGAACCAACTGGCCCTTCTTTCTAGAAAGCTCTATACCTCAAAGTCAGAAGACTCTTCCCTGTAGTCCCAAAGCACACGACCTTCAGTCCGTGCCCTCTTACATTTGCCTGTCCTGAGGCCGCAGCCCTGAACTTGTCTCTGTAAGCTCCCACACTGGTCTTTTCTCACTGGTTTTGTCTTCCCTTCCTTCACCAATCCCTATAGCTATTAGGACCTACTGTGTAAACTGTGCTAGGTTGTCTTTTCAGTTGTGTCCATGTGCCTCGTGGACACAGTGTGCACGCACACGTGCATGTGGAGGTCAGAGAGCAACCTTGAGTGTGTTACTCAGGAGTTGTCCACTTTGTTGTTTTACATTTTTTTTTTTTTTTGGTTTTGGCCAGGCAGTAATAGCGCACACCTTTAATCCCAGCACTTGGGAGGCAGAGGCAGGTGATCTGTGAGTTTGAGGCCAGCCAGGTCTACAGAGTGAGTTCCAGAATAACCAGGGCTACACAGAAAGCCTGTCTTAAACACCCCTCTCTCCCAAACTGTTTTTAATTGTATGTGTATGTATGTGAGTATGTGCATGTTAGAACAGGTTCTTAGGGGCCAGAGGAGGTGGATCCCTCAGAACTGGAGTTACAGGTGGTAGTGAGCTGCCACACGTGGGTGATGGGAACTGAACTTGGGTCCTTTGGAAGAATAGCAAGTGCTTCTTTTTTGTTTTTTGAAGACAGGGTTTCTCTGTGTAGCCTTGGTTGTCCTGAACTCTCTTTGTAGACCAGGCTACCATCTGCCTCTGCCTCCCTGCCTCCCTGAGTGCTGGATTAAAGGTGTGTGCCACCACGCCTGGCTCAGTGAGTGCTCTTAACTAGTGAGCCAGCTCTCCAGTCCCCACCTTGGCCTCACCTGTTAGGCTGCACTGGTAGATCAGAAAACCCTAGGGCTCTGCCTGTTTCCACCTCCCCAGTGCTGAGATTACAGTTTCCCCTGGGCCCCTCAAATTTCCCTGGGTTTCTATGTGTAGCCCTGGCTGTCCTGGAATTTGCTCTGTAGACCAGGCTGGCCTCAAACCCAAAGCTCCTCCTGCTTCTGCCTCTCCAATGCTGAGATCAAAGCTATATGCTAATATACCCAGCTGATTAGATTTTTAATTTTTTTGTTTTTCTTTTATTTATTTATTTTCTTTTTCTTTTTAAAAATTTCGTTAATTTATTCAGATTACATCTAATTTTTTTTTTTTGGTTTTTTCAAGACAGGGTTTCTGTGTAGCCTTGGCTGTCCCAGACTCACGTTGTAGACCAGGCAGGCGTTAAACTCACAGCCTCTGCCTCCTGAGTACTGGGATAAAGGTGTGCACCACTATGTCTGGCAGCTTTTAAAAAAAAATTTTTTTTTTAAACCTGGGTTCTGGGGACCTAGTTTTCTGCCTGTATGTCTGTGTGAGGGTGTTGGATACCCTGGAATAAATTATGGACAGTTGTAAGCTGCCATGTGGGTACTGGGATTTGAGCCAAGGACCTTTGGAAGAACAGGCTGTGCTTTTAAACCCTGAGCCATCTCTCCAGCCCCTGGAGACCTAATTTTCATACAAGCACTTTATTGACTGTATGGCCACCTTGAGAGCCACTCTTAGCTTCTTTAATTTGTCTGATCTTTTTTTGAGTCAGGTCTGTAGCCCACACTGGCTGTCAACTTAGGTCCTCCTGCTCAGCCTCCTTAGTGGCAGGTGTGCCTCACCACATGCTCTTTTTCTTTTTGGGTTTTTGAGACAGTTTCTCTGCATAGACCTTGCTGTCCTAAACTCTATGCCAGGCTGTCCTCAAACTCACAGAGATCCACCTGCTTCTACCTCCCAAGTACTGAGATTAAAGGTGTGTACCACCACGCCCTACTATGAAGCTGCTTTTCACTTATTTACTAAGCCTCTGCAACTGTCTGAGGTGTCCCCAGTCCCCATGCCTGTCTAGCTCTTTGTTTTCTAGGCATCCTAGGACCCCGGGTATCAGTGCCCTTGACTGGCGACTTACCTATGGGCTGCATGCAGGCTGCCTCAGCCTTATAATGGCAGGACACTGATATGCAGCCATAGCCCTAGCTTACAGAGCCCAAGCTGAGGGAAGGAAGCCCTTCTCCCAAGCTATAACCTCCCCCCCACCCCCAGCTAGCCTTACTCTATATCCTGTTTCCAAGGGTGCTCCTTATTGGCTGAGTCTGCCCCATTCATGGTCCTTGATTGCACTTTATCTATCTCTTTTTTTTCCTCCGGTTTTTCGAGACAGCGTTTTTCTGTATAGCTTTAGCTTTGTACACCAGGCTGGCCTCTCATGGAGATCCACCTGCCTCTGCCTCCCAGAGTCCTGGGATTATAAGTGTGCACCACCACGCCCAGCCCAGCTCTATTTATGAATGTGTATGGATGTTTTTGCCTCCATTTGTGTCTGTTCACCACATCTGTGTAGTAGTAGAGGCCAGAAAAGGGCATCAGATCCCCTGTTGGGAGCTGCTATGTGGGTGTTGGGAATTGAACATGGGTCTTTTTTGTTGTTGTTTTTGTTTTTTGAGACAGGGTTTCTGTGTGTAACCCTAGCTGTCCTGGACTCACTTTGTAGACCAGGATGGACTTGAACTCACAGTCATCCACCTGCCTCTGCCTCCCCGATCCCCGAGCGCTGGGACTAAAGGTGAGTGCTGTTTAATTAGACTCAATCATTACTTTTCCTAGGAACAGCCCCTTTCAACACCAAGCAACATTTGTTTCAATTGTTTGTTTGTTTTTGAGACAAGGTTTCTCTGAGTAGCCTTAGCTGTCCTGGAGCTGGCTGTGCAGACCAGGCTGGCCTTGAACTCAGACACTACCACCTCAGTCTTCTGAGTCCTAGTGGTGAGTGTGCACCACTACCACCCAGAGAATATGGATCTTTTGGGAGAACAATCAGCTTAACTGGTTGAGATATCTCTTTAGCCTCCCTGTTTTTATTTTAAGCAACAACACAAGCGGCGACTCCAGGCTCTATTTCTTTCTTTTCTGTTAAAAAAAAAAAATCAATACTGGAGCTGAAACACAAGACCCATCCAGCATCTGTTCTGGTTTTGTTAATTTTTTTTATGGGTTTATTTACGTTTGAGACAGAGTCTGAAATAGCTCAGGCTAGCCTCCAATTCTTTATGTAGCCAAGGTTGACCCTGAACTTCTGATACTCCTGCCTACACTTCCTGAATGCTAGAATTATGGTTGCGTACCAACACACCTGGCTCACATGGTGCTGAGGCTGAAACCCAGGGCTGTGTGTGTGTTAGGCAGGTGCATTCTACCAACATTCTCAGCCCCTCTTATGTCCCTTTTCATGGCCGGTCCACTAGCTTACTGACCCTGCCCTGTTCCCTCAGGATCCTCTTCATTTTCAACCACAGTCCTGGAGAAGGGTTCCCACTCACAAGTCTCAAACCTATGGTGATCTCATATCACCTCAATTTTGGCCCATAACTCCACCCTCAGAGGTGTAACTCCTAAGTCAGCCTTTGCCCGAGGGGCAGAGCTCCCACTCAGCCATCACAGGCTGCAACATCCTCCTGGTGCTGTTAGCTGGAGTACCTGAAGGCCGAGCTCCAGTGCGATGCCCAGCAGCATGGTGTCTGGTGGAGCGCTGGCTGGTGTGGCTGTCTTGCAGGCATCCTGGGCCAACTTGAAGAGCAGGGCTGGGGAGTGGATGTTTTGCTGGACGGAGCCCAGGACTGCATGCAGCCACTTGGTATCTCCTGGGCAGAAGGAGTAATAGAGACCACAGTTGTACACCAGTGTAAGTGGAGCCGAATGAACCCCCCACATCAAGCCTCCACTCAGGACCTTGTGTGAACGGCAGCTCTAAGAGGCTCCACAAATGCTAGGTGTTTTGTTTGTTTTATAAGGCTAGGGGATCCACCTTGTGTGTGTTAACCATGTGCTCTCTTCAGGAGCTGTATCTACAGCCTAATGCTGGCTTTACTAAAATTGTCACCATTGCCCTAGATTCTATACTTTCATCACTGCTCTGGTTACACTGGTCTTCTGTTTATCATTATCAGAACTTTCCAGTGTTGGGGATGGAACCCAGGGCATCACACATACTAGGTTAGCACCCTATCTCTAAGCCACACCCCCAACCCATCACTGGGGGATTCTAGGCAGGGGCTCTACTACTGAGCTGCAGCCCTCCATCCCACCCCACCCACCATATCTGATCATCTCTTGTTCCTCAGATATCACAGTTGGGACCCTCAGGGCCTCTGCGCTGAATATATCTGCCTGGAAGGTGTGGAGGCCAGTGTGGTGGCACACGCCTTTAATCCCAGCACTCAGGAGGTAGAGGCTGCTCTGTGAGTTTGAGGCCTGCCTGGTCTACAAAGAGAGTCCAGGACAGCCAAGTCTACCCAGAGAAACCTGTCTCAAAAAACGAAAAAAAAGGGGGGGGGGCAGGGAGAGAGAGGGAGAGAGAAGTTTACACTGTGTCCCCATGTCCTTCCAAATTCTTGTGTTGGAAACCCCTGATGGACGGGTTAGATGAGGTCAGAGGGTAGGCCCTGTGGGTGCCTTTATCAGAGACAATGAAAACTTTGTGTTTCCTTCCCTCTCCCTCCCCTCCACCGAGGACAGTATGTGTAAACCAAGAAGGGAGCCCTCACCGCCAACCAACCCTTCTGACTCCTTCATCTTGGACCCTGGCCTCCTCAGCTGTAAGGGTCCCACTGGAGCTGCTCCGCTTGTGCTACTGTGCTACGGAAACCCAAGCACAGCTCTGCACTCACATGGCTCTGTGTTTACGGCTCCTGCAGGCTGAGCTGGGGTGGGGCTCAGTGGCAGAGTGCTGGCCTGGGCCCCCCTCAGCACCACAGGAAAAAACAAAGTTGCCTGCTTTAGTGTTCCTTATGACACTGGTACCCTCTTTCTTCGTACATGGTGATCTTCTCCTTGTTTTCTGTCAGTGTTGTGCATGTTCATATGAGCGTGGACATGTGTCTATACACGTATGTGGAGACCAGAGGTCAACCTTGAGTGTCACTCCTCAGGCACTGTCCACCTTTTAAAAATATATTATTTTGGGCTGGAGAGAGGTTAGGAGCACTGGCTGCTCTTCCAGAGGTCCTGAGTTCAATTCCCAACAACCACAAGGTGGCTCACAGCCATCTATAATGAGATCTGATGCCCTCTTCTGACCTGCAGGTGTACATGCAGATAGAACACTGTATACATAATAAATACATGAATATTTTTAAAAAATATATGTATATTATTTTATTTTTATGTGTATGGGTGTTTTGTCTGGCGCCTGCAGAGGCCAGAAGAAAGTGTTGGGGGGAGGGGAGGCTGCAGTGACGGCTCAGAGGTCAAACGCACTGATTGCTCCTCCAGAGGTCCTGAGTTCAATTCCCAGCAACTATGGTGGCTCATAACCATCTATAATGTGATCTGATGCTCTCTTCTGGCATGCAGGTATAAAATGCAGGCAGAGCACTGTATACATAATAATAAATAAATAAATCTTTTTAAAAAAAGAAAGAATTTGTTGGGTCCCTGGAACTGGAGTTACAGATGATTGTGAGCCAATACATAGGTGCTGGGAATTGAACTCTGGTCCTGTGCAGGAGCAGACAGTGCCCTTAAGCCACCTCTCCAGCCTTCCCACATTTTTTTGAGACTAGGTTTCTCACTGGCATGGAGTTCACAATTACGCCAAAACTGACCAGAGAGCAGAGTCCGAGGATCCTTTGTCTCTACTTCCCCAGTGCTGGGGTGACAAGTGTGTGCCATCACCTTCAGCCTTTTAAAAAAATTTACTTCAAAGTCAGGTCTTAGTATGTAGCCCTGGCCATCCTGGAACTTACTATGTAGACCAGGATGGCCTCAAACTCACTGAAACATGTCTGCCTCTGCATCTGCCTCCCAAGTGCTGGGATTAAAGGCAGGTGTACCTAGCCATATGCTCATCTTTTTATAGGATCTGGGGACTAAACTCAGGTCCTCCCCTCATGCTTGTGTGTGTGGCAAGTGCTTTACCACATGAGCCATCACCCCCAGGCCATCTGTCTGTTCCCGTGTGCTGGGGAGCTCAGGCTTCACAGAGGGTGAGCAAGGGCCTGGCTAGTTGATTCCACATCTTCACAGAACGGGGTCGGGGGCAGTATCGTTACCTGCCGCCTCCCAGCACTGGGCAGAGCTCCTGCTTGGTGCTCTCAGAGGATGTGCAAACAGTAGTGGGGAAAAGCAATTTGTTAAAAGGAGCAGAGCAGGTGTTGTGGAATAGAAGGCCAAGGGAGGAAGATCAAGGTTCAAGGTCAGTGTGGGCTAAACAGTGCATTCCAGGCAAGCCTGGGATTCACTGTGAGGCCATGTCCTAAAACAAAAGTGGGCTGGAGAGATGGCTCAGCGGCTAAGAGCACGGGTGCAGAGAACCAGAGTTTGATTCCTGGCCATGCCTACTACCCACATGGCAGCTCACAACTGTTAACTCCAGTTCCAAGCAGTCTGATTTCCTCCATGGGCATAGCACACACATGGTGCACAGCCAAATGTTCAGGTAAATGCTCATACACATAAAAAAATAAATGAGGGCTGGAGAGATGGCTCAGCGGTTAAGAGCACTGTCTGCTCTTCCAGAGGTCCTGAGTTCAATTCCCAGCAACCACATAGTGGTTCACAACCTTCTATAATGTGATCTGATGCCCTCTTCTGGCCTGCAGGTGTACATGCAGATAGAGCACTCATATACATAAAATAAACAAACCTTTAAAATAAATAAATGAAATCTAAAAAGAAAGACAACTAAAACCAAAATTAGCAAACAAATGAAGAGTAAGAGTGGGTAGGAACTGGATGAGGGAAGGAGAGGAAGTCCGGGGAACGAACACCACTGCTCTCACCCTTGGCAGCGGTCAGCATGGTGGAGGCCAGTTCACACTGGCGCGTCTCCAGGTGGCCTAGGATGAACCATCGGGGGAAGCGGTTGCTGATGATGGAGTCCAGTGGGTTGGGGTGAGCTTCTCCAGTGGGGACTGTGGTCTCCAGCACAGGCAGCCTGCGACAGGAGAAGCAAGCACAGAGTGAGCTCGGGCTGCCACTGCTACCTTCTGTCCCTACCTAGACTCTCCCAGTGAGGGGCTGGGGTCGGGGTCAAGACTCAGTTGGTAGAGTCTGGCATGCCAATGGCCCTGGGTTCCATCCCCAGCACTGTAACAAAAAAGGGCTGGGACTTTAATGGCTACCATGACACAGAGAGACATACATCCTAGCAAGGATGGGGAGAAGAGAGAACTTGAAGCTCTAGAATCTGAACTCAATATTAGAGAAACTGCGCAGTAAGCACTATGCCCTGCATTTGGTCCTCAGCTCCAAAAACAAAACAAAAGAAAACAAAAGCTTCCACAGGTTAGTGAGTTAGTACAACCATCATAGAAAGCAGACATTCCTTGGGAAACTAAAACAGAAACACGCATGCACGCATGCACGCACACACACAACCCAACAAGCTAACAGCCCCAATGTGATATTTAACACCCGTGAACACAACTACAGAAAATGTAACACCTGCACACAAAGGAATACTATTCATCCACTTGCAGCTATGGTATTACATTCACTCAAAGAAGCCAGGCACAGGGAGAAACACCACACTCAATCATCAACAGGAGCTAAAGCAGGTAACAAGCCAGGTGTGCTGGCCCACACCTGCCCCAGCAGCACTCCAAAGGCTAAGGCAATAAGGTTGAGTCTTAAGCCAGGGGCTGGAGAGATGGCTCAGTGGTTAAGAGCCCTGGCTGCTCTTCCAGAGGACCTGGGTTCAATTCCTAGCACCCAGCTCATAACTGTCTGACTCCAGCTTTAGAGGATCTGACACCCTCAAACAGACATACACATGCAGGCAAGACACCAATACACATAAAGTAAAAATAAATGAGTTACTTTAAAAAAAGAAACTACTTAAAAAAAAAAAAAAAAAGGAGTCTCAGGGCTGGACCGGGCTGGACCTGGTGGCCACGCCTTTAATCCCAGCACTGAGAGGCAGAGGCAGGTGATCCCTGTGAGTTCAAGGCCAGCCTGGTCTATGGAGCAACCAGGACAGCTAGAGTTGTTACACAAAGAAATCCAGGCTCCAAACAAACAAACAAACAAACAGCCCAAAAAATAAACAAACAAAAAAAGAGTCTCAGGCCAGCTTTGGTAACACGGAAAGAACCCACCCTAAAAAAAGAGAAAGAAAAAAAAAAAAAAAAAAAAAAAAAAGACAAACAACAGGTGATACTGTAAAAGGGAATGGTGAACACTGGCTAGTAGAGTTTACTCTAGGGAGTGCAGCTGAGGATTGAGAGAGGTCCATCCAACTGTAACTACCCACCTCCTCCCCACCACCACCCGTTCTCTCTCTTACTGGGGATCAACTATCTAGGTTTTGAGATCCAGTCTTGTTATGTAGCCCAACCTGTTTTGGAACTTGAGATCTTAACTCAGACTCAATGTGCTGGGATTACAGGCCTGTGTCATCACAGCTGGCTATTAAGAAAATGCACTTAGGCCTGGCAGTGGTGGTGCATGCCTTTAATCCAAGCACTTGGGAGGCAGAGGTAGGTGGATCTCTGTGAGTTCGAGGGCAGCCTGGTCTATAGACCAAACTCCACAACAGCCAGGCTACACAGAGAAACTGTCTCAAACAAACAAACAAATAACAACAACAACAAAGAAAAGAAAAGAAAGAAAGGAGGCTGGGCATGGTGGCATACACCTTTAATCCCAGCGCTCAGGAGGAAGAAGCAGGTGGATCGCTGTGAGTTTGAGGCCAGCCTGGTCTACAAAGCGAGTCCAGGATGGCTACACAGAGAAACCTGTCTCGAAAAACCAAAATAAATAAATAAATAAAGAAAGAAAGAAAGAAAGAAAGAAAGAAAAGAAAATGCATTTAAGTCAGGTTGCTGGTGTATGGCTTTAGTCCCTGCACTCAGCAAACAGTAGGTGAATCTGATCTCAGAGTTTGAGGCTGGTCTGGTCTACAGAGCGAATTCCAGGACAGCCAGGGCTACACAGAGAAACCCTATCTCAAAACAAAACAAAACAAAGAAAATGAAAAAGATTTAGTAAGTATGGTGAAGCATGTCTATCATCCCAGGTGCAGGCAGAAGAATGCTGAGCTCAAGGCTGGCCTTGGCTACATAGAGTCTGAGGCCAGCCTAAGCTACATGAGACTGCTGCAGAACAAAACAACCCTCACCAGAGAGGCCCACACATTGCAAAGATGACCTGAGAACCGGTCAGTTTGTGACAGGGAGGAGCTGTGTGTATGTAGATACCCCCTCCCCCTTGCTGGCTTCAAAACCACAGATCTACCGGGAGCTCAGACGCTGCATTTTCTCTGTATGAGCCACCACAGAAGGGAAAATGACGCTATCACTCCTGTAGATGCTCCGGAAACCAGTGTGCCCACAGGGAGCTAGCCAGGCTCTGCTGGGCAGCCCAGGCCACTGCCTGGAGCACCCCTCCCACCCATACAGCTCTTCTGCTCCCCTCCAGGGGCTTAAGTATTTCTCTGCCAGGTTCCCTTGAAGCCCACATGTAAACTGGGCTTTCTGTCCAAGCCCCGCCCCCTCTGTTCTCTTCTCCCCATCTCCTGGAGCACCACCAGCTGCACTAGGTTTGTTTGTGTTGCACTTGCGACCACCAGCACACTGCTAGGTCCAGCTGGGGCAGGAGCATTTGTGAATGACTTAAATGTTTCCACTGCCCTAGAGGTATTTTAAACATGAATAGAAATAGACCTGCTGAAAATGAACATAAGTTATATGGGCAATGCGGGGCACTGGCCCCAACCTCTCGACCCCAGGCCAGCACAGCACTGCTGAGTCATGCCCCATTGCTTGACCCTGACCCTAACCTTCCACTGAGCCTCAGGAACTGAGCAACCCCGCCCCTGGAAAAAGCCTGTACCCTGAGTGCGTTTGGGGTCTGTAGCTGTGAACCGTCTCAAGTTCACCTTATTACATACTTCCATTTCACAGGGAAACACACCCTGTTGCACGGGCCTCGGGAGGCCTGATTAACCAGACTGAGGCCCAGCGTGGAGGTGGGGCTCCTAGTCCTTTATTCTCTCTCCCGCCCTTACCTCATGGCTCGGAGCGCCAGGCGGAAGGCCAGATCTGGGTCGTGGGGCAGCAGCGCAGCGAACAAGTATCGGGCACAGGTGTGCATGGGTACGCTCTCCCGGAAAATCACTTCTCCGAAGCCACTAAAAGGACCTCCTACAGGGACAGAATGACCTCAGCCTCCACTATTCCTGCACTCCAGATGCATGTGGAGGAGCAGAAGAAAAGAGGGGTCCCTAGGCAACACTGTGGTGAAGGAGAATGAGGTTACGGGATGAGGTGCGCCAGCCCCAGCCACAGCAGCAGGGGGAGAACACTTAGCAAGGAGCCAATAGGGACGGACCATGGGAGGGGCTAGAACGTGGGGCGGGGCTTACAATGTGGTGGGTTGACAGGTCAGAACACCTTTGGACTAGTAGAAGACTAAAGGCAGGAGGCCTCATACCCGGTCCCACAGGGCTCACCTTCCAGCAGCAGCGCGGCCTGCTTGCGCAGCACTTGCACCAGCCGCTCGTCCAGCTCCACCTCCTCCAGCAGGGCCAGCAGCTGCTCTTCGTTGCGCACCACTTTGTCCTGAGCGTACAGGCCCTCGGGCAGGGCCCGCTGCTGCCCTAGCCCCAGCAGTGCCACCTCCAGGGCCAGGGCCAGGTAGGACTCTCCGGGGCTGCCCGGCACCGGCACGTGCTGATAGGCCAGCTTTCGCTTCTCTGGGGCTGAGTCTGGGGGAGACACATTCACAACTGCTGAGGTCTAGACTCCCTCCCCCAACCCTGCCCCCTTCTTCAGCCCCAAGCTTGGTGACAGAGGTGGAGAGAGGTGGTTCAGGCAGAGCTCCAACCCTCTTAGCCCTGGCCAGTGGCCCCTCATTGTGAGGTAGGCCCACGGCCAAAGCTAGCAAGCTTGCCACAAGATCTTCTACAGCATCTGGCCAACAGAGTGGGTGCAGGCCCTCCTGCTGGGGTCCTCAGGGTAGGTACCTGGGAAAAGATTGTGAGGTTCTTCCTCCAGGCGGCAGGCCTCCAGCAGTGCTCTGCAGAGGCAGCCAATGGGATCCAGGGGATGGCCCACCCAACCTTCAGTGCTTGTGACACAGGTAGCACCTTTCTGGAGCAGCTCTGAAATGGGAAGAGGTGGGCTCTGTCCAGCCACCCACCCAAGCTCTGGAGGCTTCCTCTCCCACCCCCACAGTAGTCTCCCAGTGCCATCCGCCAGCCCGGGAGCCGCCTCATCTTCCTCAGACCCTCATCTTCCTGAGACGTGCAAAGCAGTATTCTTTTCTCCTAGGCCCGACTTCCTCCCCATCTCTGCAGCCAAGCTCCAGCTGCCTTGAGGCCTCCCGTGGGGCAATATGAAAGCTCTCCTAAGGCTGACACCTAAGTGCCCTGTAGGGCTGCTTGTCCACTGGCCTCAGAATGATGCACCACTGGCTCTGAGCTCTGCCCGTGGCCCCTGGGGATCAGCTGACTCCACCATTTGAACGCCTGTTCCTTTCTCACATGCTTCAATGTCATCAGCTTCGCTGCTAAACACGCAGCTAATGGCTTTTCTGTCCCCAGATGTAGTCCCAGCATTTCCTTTTGCTCAGTGCGACTGGTGCATTTGTGTGCATAACTTGTGTGCATGTTCCCAAGTGCTAGGACTAAAAGTTTGCACCGCCATGCCTGGCATCTTCCTTTCTTTTGAGACAGCGTCTCACACAGTCTAGGTAGGCCTTGACCTCTGACCTTTAAGTTCTGACTCTCTTGCCTCCACTTCCTGAGTGCTACAGTTAAGAGTTAGAACCATGTCTGACTATAAAGTGCTAAGGTATAAAATGCATGCTAGGCAAAGCCCTCTACCAAATAAACCATACCCTCTGCCCATATTTGTTGGATGTGGAACACATTTATTGCCCATATTTAAAATCGAGCAAACTCTACATCAAACAGCCTAGTCTTCCAGCTTCTCTCTACCTGCAGCCGGTCACGTAGAGGAAACCTGTCTACTGCAGGGTCTGGAAGCTTCTACATTTCCCAGCCTCCCTTGCATGAAATGTGGATGAACAAAGGGGATACCATCAATACTCTGTGACAACTGCCCTATGAGTAGGGGTGGCTAAGGCAAGTTGAGGCAAGTTCCCTCTTGGGAACTGGCCCAGGAGCCATACACAGCTGTTAACAGTTTGACCTAAGGCCTAAGGCATTAATAAATGGCTTCTACCATAGAACTACACCTGGCCCATTGAGTTCTCCCACTTCAACCAACAGTGCTGCTTATGATAAAATCTTTTCTGTCTGTGATACTAAGAGTGGGAGCTAAGGCCGTGCCCAGGCCGTCTTTGCCACCTTTCATGGGCTAGCGTATGTCCTGGGCACCTGGTCTGGAGCCTGTGTCCCCACGCACCTTTTTTTTGCTGCTTGTAGCTCTCAAGCTGGTGTTGCCGCTGCAGCCGTAGGGTGTTGATTATGGCACATGCCAGCCGCAGAGCCTTGTGGGGATAACCGTGGGCACGCAAAGTATCTACCCGTGCACAGGCAGTAGGCAAAGGTTCGCCCAGCCAGATGGGGTGGCCCTGAGGGTCAAAGGTTAGCTTGTCACCTCCCATATTGCCAGTGAGGCCGGGGCCACAAGAATCACTGGCTAGGATCCTCTGCAGGTGGCTGTCATTCCAGTGCAACTCTCCAGCCTGCAGGGCTCGGCTGAACACTGTGCGGCGGGGGCTGGCGCCTGTCACCTCCTCCTCTTCATCCTCTGAGCCTGCAGGAGAGGTGGCAAATGTGGTAATGGTAGTGCTGATGGCTAAGACATAGCCAGCTTCTCCCACCAGGTGCCAACCCTGGGCTCCACCCTGGGCAGGTAATGGATGTGAATTCTTTTTTTTTTTAATTACTTTATTTTATGTGCATTGATGTGAGTGGTAGGAAGAGCAGGCAGTGCTCTTAACCACTGAGACATCTCTCCAGCCCCAGATGTGAATTCTTTTTTTTTTTTTTTTTTTTTTTTTTTTTTTTTTTGGTTTTTCGAGACAGGGTTTCTCTGTGTAGCCTTGGCCATCATGGACTCGCTTTGTAGACCAGGCTGGCCTCGAACTCACAGCGATCCGCCTGCCTCTGCCTCCCGAGTGCTGGGATTAAAGGCGTGCGCCACCACGCCCGGCTTTTCAGATGTGAATTCTTGAAGCAAATCTTCAAAGGGAAAGTGGGGCTGGTGTCTGTCACAGCACTGGCACACAGGTGAGGTCTCTTTGCTCCCTGCTTGCCCACTCTTGTTCCGCCTCTCCTCAGTCTCTTTGCCCCCTCTAATCTCTCTGCTGTTTTCCTTCCATCTCCCTCTTTTCTTGTCTCACCCATACCCATACCACTGTCCCTTCCTATTGGCCTGTCCTTGCCCTTAGCCATCTGCTCACTGTATCTTTTGCTAACTGGAGGCCTAGAAAGCACTGTATTTCTCTGTTCTCATGGATGTCATTACTCTTGCCCTTGGCACTTGCTCCCTCTGGCTAGGAGGACAACTAACGGCTAGGGCCCTTTAGTCTCTCCTATCCCCGCTCTCCTGGGACACGGTGCTGTGAGAGAAGGGCGGACTGCAGTGAGTGGTGATGGCTGTGTTGCAAACAGGTGGTAGGGCCCCTCTCCTACCTGTCCTGGAGGTCAAGGCAAGCTGTAGGCTGGGGCTGTCGAAGGAGTAGTTGCCCTCTTCCAGTGGGCACACATCTAGCTTGTCCCATGTGGCCAGCAGCTGCAGCCAGCCTGACCGCTCATCTGGTTTGCAGTGGGGGCTCAGAATGACACAGACCCACAAAGCCCCTGAAGAGCAGAGAGAGGATCAGCATCCAGGCCAGCGTCGTTACCACAGGCTGACAAGCAGCTGCTGCAGCCTGGGCACATGACCTCCCCTGAGGCTGGGCTGCAGCGCAGTGTCTCTTCACATTATGGTAAGGAATGAAACAGGGCCAGTGGGAGGGCGCAGGAGGTAAAAGTGCTTGCCCCCAAGACTGATGGCCTGCATTCAGTCCCTTGGACCCACACACAGAAGGAGAACACTAGCCCCTCAAAGTTGTCCCTTGACCTCCACATGTGCAGCATGGCATGCCTCCCTCCATATATATATATACAATATAAACAGATATAATTCAGAGAGAGAGAGGAACAGCAGTATGGCAAAGAAATTCTATTCATCCTAGGTCACACTGCATGCAAGCTGGAAGTCAGGGCTCAAGTCAGGGTTCTGTGGTGTTTCTTTCTCCTTTTCCACATTTTATCACCTGACACAGGGCACAGCAGCCAATGGGAAAAATACTGCACACATGGAAAGATAAACACATAATCTGTTTTTTCCATTTGGGATCTCTCGTCGAATGACTATTCCACTAAGATTTGTCTTTGCTTTTTTTTTTGAGGCAGGGTCTTACCCTATAGCCCAGGCTAGCCTGGAACTTAGCACTTTCCTGCCTCAGCCTCCAACTAGCCTTGCCATATTTTCACATTTTTGAGTGGTGAGGATATTTGTTTTTTGGCTTTTTGCTTTGTTTTTTTGAGATAGGGTTTCTTTGTGTAGCCTTGGCTGTTCTGGTCTCACTTTGTAGAACTAAGAGCAATCCACTTTTGCCTCTGCCTCTCTAGTGCTGGGATTAAAGGTGTGCACCACCATGCACAGCAGGTGAGGAGAATATTAAAAAGAAAAAGATTATTTTGTGATTTGTGCATATGATCCAAAATTCAAAGAAACAAGAGTAGCTGTGGGTTGTGCATGTCTGTAACCAAGCACTCAGGAGGCAAGACAGGACTGTGGCCAGCCTGGGACACAGAGTGAGACTGTCCAAAAACACAAAGTGGCTGCGTGGTGGCGCATGCCTTTAATCCCAGCACCCAGGAGGCAGAGGCAGGCGGATTGCTGTGAGTTCGAGGCCAGCCAGGTCTGCAAAGTGAGTCTAGGACATCCAAGGCTACACAGAGAAACCCTGTCTCGAAAAAGACAAAAGCATAAACAAAAACAAAAAAACCAGGAAGTGTTCATAACTATGTTTTACTGGAACGCTTCCCTTCGTGTTCTGTAACTGTGTACATGTGGGCTGGGGGCGATCCTGAGGCCTTGTTCCTGCCACACAAATACGCAACCACTGGCTGCACCCCAGCCCCTTGGTGACATAGGTCTGGCTGTTTAATGCTACACTGGTGGAGCCCAATAAAGCTGAAGCAACTATTTAGCTTCGTGAAACTGTGAGATGTGGCCTGATCTAAATTGTCATCCCCAAATTTGAGGATCCAGTATTTGCTGGTTCTATCAAACATAAAATGAATTGGAAGTAATTTTTGGAAAAGGCTGTATCTTTACTGGACTGGAACATGCATCTTTTTCTTGTTATTATTCTTCAAACAATACAATGACAACTATTTCTGGGGCCCTAAATTTATACTTTAAGTCACCAGAAGTAACTTAGAGAACACAAGGGCTAGTGAGTCCCAGCACAGGGGTGCAGCACATGTTTAACAGGCAAGAGGCCTGGGGTTCTATTTTCAGCATCCATCCATCAATCAATCAGCCATCTCTGGGGGTGACCACTGAATGTGGGACGCAGAGGATGAAAGACCAGGAACCTAGGGTCATCCCTGGCAACACTGTGAGCTTAAGGTCAGCTTGGCCTACATTGAGACCCTGTATCAAAACCAAAACTCTACAGAAAGGGTATGTATAGAGTAGACACTGTCTGGTTTTATGTAAGGGTCCTGAGCATCTCAGATTGCCTGTGTCTTGGAGGATTTGGGACCAATTTTCTAGGGACACGTAACCATCTATGCAAGCATGACTCCTCCCATCCACCTACCATCCACAGACATATCCATCACATTTGCTGGAGCTGGAACTCAGGGTCTCACGCATGGCAGGTGCCCCTTCAACCACTGAGTTATACCTCCAGCCCTAACCATATATCACCAATCATGAGTCCTCCCCCACTGAATTTCAGTCCCAGTAGGGCCAGAGTTTTGTGTCTTGTTCTTTCTCTTGGGGAGTCCCAGCACCCAGTAGGGTGGCTGGCATGTTGGCAGTGCTTAGGAGTGTTAAGTGGAGGGAAGGTTTGGGGCGCCAATGCTAATGTGGGTGGGAGCCAGGGTCTAGGCCTTACCCAGCTCATCCCAGAGCTGCCGGCACTTGTCTGTCATGCCAGCACCCTGCTGTCGCCACAGGGCCAGGCGAGGGTCCTGCAGGAATTGCTCAGTCATTAGGATTAGCATGCGTGCCCCATTAGAGTCTCGTGCCCGAAGCATCTCCCGCACCTGTGCAGAGAAGCCGGCGGTAAGAAAGGGAAGGGCACTCCAAGACCTCTGTACTGCCCACCCCTAGCCCTGGCACCTTGCTGAACATGGAGCGCAGTTGCTGGCTGGCCCCATAGTGGCCACCATTGGACAGCAGCTGCTTCACCTGCTCCTGGATCTGCTCCTCATCCAGATGCCAGCAGTTGGCATCTTCAGTGCCTGCCCCCGCCGTGGGATCTGGAGCACCTGCAAGTGAACAGAACAGTGCAGAGTGGGAGAGAGGGTGTCAATCTGTCCTCTGTCCATTCCTCCAGAATCAACAATCTATCCCATCAGAAGCAACACCCACCAGTGTGTCTGTCCACCCACACCAGCATCCATCTGTCCCTCCACCCACTCGTTTACTCAGCCATCCAGCCTTCATTCTCTTCCGTCCACCTAACATTCATCAATCCATATGCCCACTGGTCCATCCACTGATTTGTCCCTAACAGTACAAGCCCCTCCACTCACTCAGCCAGGTACGCAGTCCACTCACCCATGGAAACCCTGTGCGTACCCACTCATCACCCACAGAGCCCCAGCCACTCACCCATCATCTCACCCAGAACACTGCCCATCCATACTAAGCCAGTTCTTATCCTTCATCTCCATACTAGTGCCTCCACACCCACATCCATCCCTTACACTGCCTACTTCACTCGTCCTGCCTCCAACCCACCCACAATGTGCGCACTCACCCCATGACCCCACCTGCCCACTATCCTGCTTGTCCTGCCACTCAAAACACCCACCCTCCCATTTCTGAACCAATCAGCCATGCTGCCCACTCACTGAGCTACTCCAGCTCACAAACATGCTTTCCCACAAACCCATCACTTCGACATGTTCCTCCCAGAACACCTACCCATCAGCCCCTGGTGTGTGCACGGCTGGCATGTCTTTCTTTCTTGTTTTCAAGACAGACTCTTACTCTATAGTTCTGGCTGTCTTGGAACTCACTCTGTAGACCAGGCTGGCCTCAAACTCACAGAGATCTATCTGACTCAGCCTCTCGAGTGCTGGAATTAAAGGCCTGGCTACCCACTGGCCTTTCACAGCATCCCATCAAAGCCATCTCTACCCAGCTGCCCATCCCCCCTTCCAATGGTCAGCCCCACTCATCTGCCTCTGTACTTAGCTAGCCATCTGCTCATGCCAATACTCTTCCAGGATGAATCATGGCCTCCTGGACCCACCCAGTACCCACTGACCCACCTGAGCTCCTATCCATTACTCCCCTGCCTTCCTACCCGTGCAGCCAAACAAACCAGCAGCAGACCCCCCTCCTAGCATCTCCTGAATCCATCTATACCTCAACTCATCATGACACCTACCTTCAGGCCTTTACCCTGGGACTCTGAGACACGCCACCCTGTGGGGGCACCTCACACCACAACTGAACCCTTCTGCCCTTGCCTGCTGCCTCATGTCCCTCTTTCAACATAAGACAGGGTGTCACTATGTTCCACTCCACCTCAGCTTCCCTGGTCCTGAGATGACAGGCCAGTGCCACCACACCTACCCTATTTCTAACTGCTCAGATGCCCTAGGGTCAGACACCTCAGGATGTGTGACATCTCCCAAAGCAGGACGATGACACCCGCTCTGCTGGCCTCAGCGCCATGGCCCCTCCTTCCCAGCACTCACCATGCACCAGGTTGATCTCAGAGCCCAGCAGGAGGATCTCGTCAGCAAGGCGCTGGGCGGTGGGCAGCACCTCAGTGTGATGTGCGCTGATGAGGTACTGCACAAACTTCTGAAGCTGATCGCGGTTCATCTGGGACAGCGTCTCTGAGATGGGCAGCCGCAGCTCCACCTGGCGCGCGTGACGGATGCGGTACAGGGACAGTGCCACCACGTGGGCGCAGTAGAAGAGGTCTCGGTTGTCGCAGCCACAACTCACGGATGTGATCTTGCAGCGGTCAAAGCTGATGGAGACGCGGTAGAGCTGCTCTGGCTCTCCTGGGGCCCCCAGTTCTCGGATGTTCCCACTCAGGTGGAACCCTACGACAGACAAAAACACATGTGGTAGAAACTGGACCGTCCCGGCCAGACCTGGATGTGCGGTCCTGCTGAGAAAGCCAGCGCCAATCAGTTACCCAACTGCCTCAGCAGCAGCAATGACCTCCTTATACAGCTCCAACAACTCTTGACAAGCATTTAGAATGGCTTGGCATAAAGTTAAGTCACAAGCAAACCCCTATTCTTATTTTTGAGGGATGGCCTCATTTTTCTTCACCGTGTTTATTTATCTTTGGCTATGCAGCCCTGGCTGTCCCGATACTGGCCATGTAGACCAGGCTGGCCTCAAACTCATAGAGATATGCCTGCCTCTGCCTCCTGAGTGCCAGGAATAAAGGTTGAGCAACTAGCTGGGTGGTGGTGGCGGCGGCGGCGGCGCGCACGCCTTTAATCCCAGCACTAGGGAGGCAGAGGCAGGTGGATCTCTGTGAGTTCAAGGCCAGCTTGGTCAAGGCTACACAGAGAAACCTTGTCTCAAAATAACAACAACAACAACAACAAAAGGTTGAGCAACTATGCCGGGCTTCCACATTATTTTTTTGAGACAGGTTCTCTCCTTGAACATGAAGCTATCCCCTTTGGCTAGACTTGCCAGCCAGCTAGCTATGGAGATCCTCCTGTCTCTGTCTTCTCAGTGCTGGGGTTACAGGCATGCAACACCATACCTGAGCTCTACATGGATGCTGAGCATCCGATCCCAGGCCCTCACACGTCAACAGCAGGCACCTTACCCTGCTCCTCTGTCCTTACCCTAACGATCAATACATAGCATTACCGATGTTGACACAATGTTTGAAATGCTTTCACCAGCCCTTGGGTTGCTATGGTTACAACTGAGCTTCAGAAGCTCTGAGCTTCCTGAGAGCATGCCAAAGGCCCGTGGCACTTGAGGGCAAGGGGCTGATGGAGCAAGTCCTGGGCAGTCCTGAGTGTCTGTCAGGCTCATCCAACTGGTTGGGCAGCCTGATGCAACCTGCGTCACGCAAGGCATGGCTTCCTCATACCAGGGGTGCCAGGGGGCCTGAGGCTGGGTTATGCCCAGACAAAGGGGTACAAAGAGGCTGCCAGGCAGGGACACCATGGCCGAACCAGGCAGCTATCATGAGACGCCAAGGATCAAGTCTTAATCATTTTTTTGGCTCATTACTGGTCATCTTCTAAGCTCCATGCTAGTGTCTATGACCTCTTTTCCTCATCTTCTTTCCCATTTTCCCAAATCCAGCCTTTTCTGACCCTTTTCTTTCCTCCTCCTTCACAGCTACTGGGCCCACTAGCTGACGTCAGAGCCTGCTTCCTCCTCTAGCCCTAACTTCTGCTCCTCAGCCTGACTTAGAGGCCTGAGGTGTGATGTCAGCTCTGACAACTGATCCTAGCTTTCCACATTCCAAGATCCACTGCCTGAGGTCTGAGCCCACCCCTCATGGCCTTAGCTTTACTTTGTTGTTCAATTGGTGCTGTGTGTGTGTGTGTGTGTGTGTGTGTGTGTGTGTGTGTGTGTACCCTAAGTCATCTTCCCCATCACACACAATAATTGTACACATTCATGGCATACGGTGTGGTACTCGATGCAGTGCACAACACATGATGATCAGAACAGGGTAACTGGCTTTTCCTGCTCCGTGAACAATGATTACTTCTGTGTTTGGAAGCTTCCAACTTCTTCCCTTCAGTTCTTTATAAAATACATAGTAAATTTTTGTAAACTATAGTCACTCTACTGTTCTACACATAGCTACAAACCTTTGATCACAATCTCTCCCAGGACATGACGACCTAGCCTCAAAGTGTCTGCCCCTGAATCTGTGTGACCAGCTGTGGGATCAGCCACCCAGGCGTGGGTTTATTCTGTTTGTTGTTGAGACAGGGACTCACTGTGAGGCCTTAGCTGGCTTGGAACTCGCAGAGACCCATGGACCTGCGCCTTAGGCACCAACCACCACACTGGGGGCTGTTTTGAGTTTTCGAAGCAGGGTTTCACCTATTTAGTCCAGGTTGGTCATTAATAGAGACTCTCTGGTCCCAGGCTCCTGAGCACTGGGGTTACAAGTGTGTGCCACCATCTCCAGCCTTAGCATCATTTGTCCCTTGGCGTTGTGCTCCACTGTGTAGTCAGGAACTTCTCTTCCTGTGGCTAGCCCTCTGGCCTTCCCTGGGACCTCGTTTCCTCCCTGTTTCCCCACTTCTTCTTCCATTCTCAGCTCAGCGGTCTGAGGTCTGTCTTTCACCTTCAGCTCACAATCCTGTCTCCAAGTCCAGCCTGAAGCCCAAATTCTAGAACTGTCACTCATGTCTCAATCCCTACAGCACTCCCCCACCCCCCAAATCTGAGATCTACAATGAGTTCCACTTCTGTTCACTTCCCTTCCCCAGTCCTTCTCTACCCCCAACTTTCTGCTTCACCTCTTCTCCCCGAGTTTCCCCCAAGTCCTGATCTCTGAGGTCTACTGTATCCCCAGCTTTAGTACTCCCCCCAACCCCCAGCGAAACAGGATGTTACTATGTAGTGCAGGCTGGCTCTGCCTCCCCAGTGCTGTGCCTGGAGAATGCCACAGTTTCTCACCCACTGCACCAGAGCAGGCGGCTTGAAAGCTCCCCAGCCCCTAGCCTGTCTCCCTCCTCCAGCATACCCCAGTCTTTGCTGCCCGCCCCCAGGGTGAGGGTGCTCACTCACCCACTTGCAGCACGCGATCCACAGCCCCACTCTGCAGCAGGTGTAGCCCCCGAGTGAATGGCACCCTGGTGTCCTGCTCGCCTTCTGGGGGCTGGTAGCCTAGGGATGAGTACATGCAGATCTCCCGCTCACTTCGTGGAAAAGACCAGAACACTATGCGCTTCTGAACTGGCTCTGGCACCCGAGAGAACCGCTCCTCCACCTATAAAAAGGGCCAGTGGGTTAGAAACCTGCGATGGAATCCTGGCTTTGCTGTTTACAAGCAGCACAACCTATGTTGATTGGGAAGATAAAATATACACAAGTGAGCCAAGCACGGTGGGGCACCTTGGAATCCTAACTACTTGGGAGGCTGCACTTTAGCCAAGGAGTTCGACACCAGCTTGGGTAATGCAGTGAACCCCCCAGCAACAAAACAGCTTTTGATACAATAGTATTTATTCATAATAGTGTCTTATCATTACTGTTCTGGAAGTTTTTACAGCCAGGTCTCAAGGGTCTGGGGTAAAGCCCTCTTTCACCTCGGATTTTGTGAGGGATAAGAAGTTAGATATGAACATAAGAATGACCAAGGACTGGGTGTGGTGGCGCACGCCTTTAATAACCAACACTCAGGAGGCAGAGGCAGGCAGATCTCTGTGAGTTCGAGGCCAGCCTGGTCTACAAGGTGAGTCCAGGACAGCTGGGGCTCTTGTTACTCAGAGAAACCAGGTCTCAAAAAAGAAAAAAAAACTTCAAGTCTTCCCTCTGTTCAGCTCCATACGGAGAAGGCTTCTTATCCTCACAGAGGCACAAGATGCTGAAACCACAGCACTGGGTCAGGGTCACTGCCTCAGAACCTGAGGGGGTCAGCGTCACTGCCTCAGAACCTGAGGGGGTCAGCATCACTGCCTCAGAACCTGAGGGGGTCAGCATCACTACCTCAGAACCTGAGGGGGTCAGCATCACTGCCTCAGAACCTGAGAGGGGTCAGCATCACTGCCTCAGAACCTGAGGGGGTCAGCATCACTGCCTCAGAACCTGAGGGGGTCAGCATCACTGCCTCAGAGATGAACAGAACTCTCTTGAGGATTCCTAAACCAAGGAGCTCAAAACTCCCAAGACCACCCTGGGTGTTTTCCTCCTGCCCCTCCCCTGAGAAGAATCCCCTAGAAGGCAAGGACTGTCTTGCCATCCCGTGGCCTCCAAGGAACAGAACCAGCTATTTGAGGCTGTGTTCCAATCTCAGTTGGCTAGTCACTGGCTGGGTGACTTGGGACAAGTTTCTCAACCTCTCTGTGCCCCAGTTTCCGCAAAGTGAGAGCAACTCCCAAAGGGCCCCAAAAGCTTTCCAGAGAGTTCTTTTTGCACCTGGCTGGGCCCGAGGCAGCTGGGTGGGAGTCCTGAAGATGGTTTTAGGCTTACTCTGTCCGTGTCACATAGGGTGAACAGCACAGAGGCCCTACCCAGGAATCTAGGAGAAGGGGGAGTCAGTGACTGGGCTCCTGACAGTTGGCAGATGACTAAGGAGGGATTTTCCGGTCATGAATCAGAGCCTGTTCAAACCACGGTCAGTCCAAACCCATCCATCCGAACGCAGGAAGAGTTGTGGAGCAAAGAGCACCCTCAAAGTCAGACTAATAGACGCCTGTATGGGACTGAGAGGAGCCCCCTTGCACCGTCCCGTCTCCTTGGGGGGCACTAAGAAAAAGAGAGATTTCCGGGGCTCCACCCACAAGTCACAGAGTAGGGGTTCCTGGTGTCCCTGCCCTATGTATCCCAATCTTGGCTCTGGAATGGCTCAAGGGAGGGGGAAGAGAAGGAGGAGGGGGCATAGAGCCCTTCTCTCAGTGACCCCGCCTCTTGTCCCCCTGTCGTGGGATCTGGAGAGGACAGGTGGGCTTTTGTAGGCTGGAGACCAGGGATACAGGGGTGTCCTGTGTAGGCCCTGCAGAGACGGGGGGGGGGGTGTCTTCCTCCTGGAGGGTGGGACAGGGGAATGTAAGGCAGGAGCGGAGCGGTGTGGGTCCCTCGGCAGTTGTCCCTCGCGGGGAGAGATGTAGCCTGAATAGGGACCGGGAGGGTCGCGGGCGGAGAGGCTCGGGGTGCGGGGCCCCGGGGGGTGGGGCTAGCCACTGGGAAAGGGGGCGAGGTGCGAGGCCTGGGGCAGGCCGGGGCCTTACCTGCTCGAAGGCCCAGCTCTCGGCCACCCGCTTGGCACTGAGGTCCAGCAGCGGTTCGGGGCGGCTGCGACGGGCCCCGGTCCCGGGCTCGTCCCCCGCGGGGCAGCCCCGGCTGCGCTTGGCCGCCGGGGGCTCCATCCGGCCGAGCCGGCCGGGCGACGCGGCCCCTTTAAGAGTCTTCACAACAATGAAGCCGTCTCGGCAGCCGCTGCCTCCTCAGCCGAGGCCCCGCCCCCGCCGCCCTACCTCTCCCTCGCCATTGGCTGTCTTTGCGCACCCGCCCCCGAGAAGCCGCTTGTCGTTCGACCATCCCCACGTCCGTCTTTTCGGTACCATCCAGTAAGAGGTCGCAGAGAGAGGCGCTGTCCATCACGGGGCGGTGTGAGCCAATCAAATCGAGGGGGCCCTCCACGGCTCGGCCTTGTGAGGAGTTTCGGGGCTGTCCCACGTTCATTCACAACATTCCTCCCCCGCCCCCATGGGCCGGCCTTGGAGCCGGGCGGCTGGGGCTGCGCCTACACACGGCTTTGTTTACGGAGGGTCGCTTCCGGGCGCCCCGGGGCCCGGGCTGACTCTCTCTGGGCTCCGTGACCCCTGAAACTCACGAAACCTCTCGGGACGACCGGGACGGTGGCTTTAAGAGACGACTGGGACCAGCACAGCCTTCTAGCAGCGCACTTGCGGGCTGTTCACCTCTGGAGCAGCGAGCTAAGACACCCCAATCTTTTCTTCATATGTGGAATGACGATCATGAAATTGCACCTTGCAATTGACCCATGAGTGTCGTTAGGTTCGATTTAATGCATGTCATATCCCCCCCCCCTCACCTTTTTGTTGTTATTTTTGTTTTTTACTTCGGCTTATCTTTTCCAAAGCACGGAAAGCCACCATTACCCACTCCACCACCGTGACCTTTTAAAAGAACCCTGCGTTTTCCTCCCCACGCGGCCTCTCCAGCATTGTTTATTCGCCTAGCACAGGATTAGGCTCCCCTCGCCCTGCCTCTAGCTCCCTGGCCCCTTCTCTCAGCATTCCCTCATATAACCCCCAAATTAATCTGTGATTGGCGATCCTCCTGCCTCATCCTCTGGAAGTCTGAGATGCCAGGCATGTGCCTAGATGCCGACGTTGTTAACCGTCTCTCTGGGCTCTGAGCTCCGTGGAGCAAGGCACTTGTCTCCACTGGGAGACAAGTCAGCAGGTGGAACCGCGTTGAACATATAGTCGATTCTCAGTCTAAAACCTGTTGACCCAGCCAATTTATGCTGTGATTCCCTTTAGTTGACATGGCCCTCAAAGCAGGAAAAACCCCAAGCCTCACAAGCCAGGCCTCACAACTGCACACCCTATGACGCTGGTCCACTGGTCCTCCTGGACCTAGCCTGTGAACCTTTGAAACGGGGCTGGTTCATAAGGGGCCATGCTGGAGGGGTAAAGAACACTTTGGAGGAACTGGAGAGACGGCTCAGAGGTTAAGAGCACTGCTTGATCTTCCAGAAGACTTGGGTTTGATTCCCAGAATCAAACTGCTATTGACTCCAGCTCCCGGGGAATCTTACGTCCTCAGCAGACCCTGTTCGACACCAGTAGTAATACCCTAGCTTTCTTTGTTTCTTTTCGTTTTGTTTTATTTCGTTTTGAGACTAGGTTTCTCTATGTAGCCCTGACTGTCCTGGAACTCTGTAGTCCAGGCTGGCCTAGAATTCACAGAGATCTGCCTACTTTGGCCTACTGAGTGATGGGACTAAAGGCGTGCACCACCACGCCCAGCTCTTTGTTTCTTTATTTTGTTTTGTTTGTTTGTTTGTTTGTTTTGAGACAGTGTTTCTCTGTGTGGCCCTGGCTATCCTGGAACTCAATCTGGAGACCAGGCTGGCCTTGAATTTAGAGAGATCCACCTGCTCCTGCCTCCTGAGTGCAGGGATTAAAGGTGTGCGCCACTTGTCCTAGCTCTCTATGTGACCAAAAGCATTTGGGTTGGAGAGGGCTGATTTGCCTTACATGTCCTGATCGCTGTCCTTCATTGAGGGACTTAAGGCAGGAGCCTGGGGGCAGGAGCTGAAGCGGAAACTACAGAAAAATGGTCCTCACTGCTTTGCTCCCCTGGCTTCCCAGCCTGTTTCCTTATACAACCCAGGACTGCCTGCCTAGGGGATGGCTCTACCCACTGTGGGCTGGGCCCTCCCACATCAGTCATTAAACAAGAGATGCCCCACAGACTCGCTTAGAAGTCAATCTGATGGAGGTGTTTTCTCAGTTGAAGTTCCTATTTCCCAGGTGGTAATAGCTCACATCAAGGTAACAAAAATAAAATAAAATAAAACAAAACAACCAGCACTAACAATCTAATCATTAACATAGCCCTAGCTGTCTTGGAACAAACTTACTTGAGATCTGTCTGCTTCTGCCTGTGGAATGCTGGGATTAAAGGCATATGCCACCATGCCTGGCCTGAAATCTTTTTTCTTTTTCTTTTTTCTTTTTTTTTTTTTTTAAAGGCTTTTTAGGATAAGATGGGGGACACTGAGACTTAGAGAGACGCAAAGTAGGGCTGCTCTATAGGCTCAGATGAGGGAGGGGACACAGATCTGAAGCTTGGGGGACATGTCTACCCTGAGAGTTCCCTGAGGGTTCCCTGAGGCTCAGCTGCTTACTGAGGTCACCTAGCAGGAAGAGGTAGGCTAGAAGGCTTGCAAACCTGGATTACTGGGTATCTTGATGTTTACTTTTCAGTTTGCAGGGCTGGGACAGCAGTCAGGGCCTCCATGCTGAGCATGCTGGGCCAAAGACAGACCCCTGGGAAGGAGTAGCCAGGGCCAGGGGAGGCTGGGGGACTTGGGGTCTTCCCTTCTGAGTGTGCCTTGGGGTGGGGATGTGGTGGTGCTGGGGAGGCTGCCCAGGGAACTTGCCAGCATCTGATCATGTTCCAGGACAGGAGGGATCAAGTGTCCTTGACCATGACCATCATTCGACAAAAGATGAGGGCAGCGTCTGTATTTTCATTTGCTGGCACAGGGTCTCAGTGGACCAGACTGGCTTTGAACTGTGTTGTTGAGAACGACCTTGAATTCCTGACGCTATGCAGAGTTGAGCTTATAGGCCTGTGCCACCACACAGTTTATTCAGTGCTAGGGATCCATTCCCGGGCATTCTGCCAACTAAACTCTGCTTTATCCTTTGAGACGGGTCTTCCTATGTATCCCTGACTAGCCTAGAATCTGCTATGTAGTCCAGGCTAGCCTTGAACCCCTGATGCTCCTGCCCCAGCTTCCCAAGGGCTGAGATAACAGATGTATTCCAGAATACGTGGCTGCTTATTTCCTTTATTCTGATCCCATCTCACAGATGAGCCAGCTGGGGAGCAGAAAAGCTGAGTGTTGACCTGACTGGGGTCACAGGAGACAGCAGAATCTGCATTCAGGAAACTGGACCGATTGAAGTGAGGTCCAGCGAGGTAAGGAAGCTGCCTGTGGTCACACAGAGATCCTGGTAAAATATCGAGGTCAGAATAGAGCAGAACAGTGGAGGGTCTCTCAAGACTTACTTCAAGCGTGCTCCCCCCTCAGGAAAAGAGGTGGCAGTGGTGGTGACCCAGACACTGGTGCCCTCCCTGTGCTGGAGCCCCGAGGCTCTGGCGTCAGGAAGTGGCAGCCATTTGTATTCAGCCTGCACTGTGAGCTCACTGTCTAAGCATCTCCAGCTCCTGACCCCAAACCCAAGCAAAGTAGGGCTGCCCTACAGGCTCAGATGAGGGAGGGGACAGGGATCTGTGGCCTGAGGGGCATGTCTACCCTGAGCGTTCCCTGTTCTCGCAGCCTTGCCAGCAGCAGCCAGCTGACTCAGGCAGTCTGCCTTTGCTTGTGGTGGCGCCGCAGCTCGGCAGCCCCTGCTGGCCAGTTCAGCTTTGTGACTCTGCTTCCTTTTGGAAACACAAGCTCATAGGTAGAGTGTTGCCAGGAAAAGCAGCATTCCAGACAGGGAAAAAAATGGGGTCTGAAATCACATTTGATGGTTCCCTGGCCCTGGAGAAGGAGCCTCCAATGGCTAAGGACAGTTCATCTGCACACTAAAGAGCCTTGAGTTCTCTAGGCTCCTGCTTTGCCCAACTAGGGTGGGATTCTGGGTCTCCATTTAATTTTCTTATTTTTAATAATAATAATGTTATTATTATTGTTGTTGTTGTTATTATTGAGACAGGGTTTTCTCTGTGTAGCCTAGGCTGCCCTGGACTCACTTAGTAGACCAAGCTGGCCTCGAACTCACAGAGATCTACCTGCCTCTGCCTCCCCGGTGCTGGGATTAAAGGCGTGCGCCACCACTGCCTGGTCTTGGGTCTCCATTTTAAATAGATGAGGCCATGGGGGCTCAGAGAGGTTAAATGACTAGCTGAAGGTCTCACACACACAGCCAGCCAGGAGGTGGCTGGGCCTGCCTGCTACCCCAGCACAGGCTAAGTTTGAGGCCAACCTGAGCTACACACAACTGTCTTAGAGCACAAGAGCAAAACACCTTCATGTAGAATTTGAGGTGTGGAACTAGTGGCATCTCAGTGGAGGGACGCGAGGAGAAAGCTCATCCAGAAGGCCTAGGAGACAGGTGTCATTCCAGATCCCTGGCCACAGGGGCTTTTGAAGAGGACCACTAAGCTGGTATCAGAGCCACAGGGCAGCTGTTCTCAGGGTCTCTTGGCTTGCTTGCAGGCTAGTTGTGGGCAGGCCTGGCTGGGTTCTTTTTTTTTTTTTTTTCTTTTTTCCTTCTTTTTTTTCTTTTTTAGTTATTACTATATATACAGTGCTCTGCCTGCATGTACACCTGCAGGCCAGAAGAGGGCATCCTATCACATTATAGATGGTTGTGGGCCACCATGTGGTTGCTGGGAATTGAACTCAGGACCTCCAGAGGAGCACTCAGTGCCCTTAACCTCTGAGCTACCTCTCCAGCCCCTGGATGGGTTCTTCGTAAACAAAGCACCCCAAACAAACCCAATTATTTTTTTGTATATGCACAAGTGCCACCGCATGTATGTGAGGTCAGAGAACCACCTGTGTGGGATCTGGTCTCTCCTTCCACCTTGTGGGTTCTCGGGGGAGTCAAGCTCATCTTGCAGGCCCCAGTTGTTCTTGGAGAAGAGCAAAGTTAGGCAGTTTTAGGCTCCCCCTATGTCAGAAGATGATGCTGGAAAGCATGAGGGATGCAATCTGGGCTAGAAGCTCCACCTTAAAAGAAGGATGCTCTTCATTGTTTGCGGTGGTCTCAGGTGGCCAAGAGCCCTGATTCCCAAGTGGAGCAAGGGTGTGGCTCTGGAGTCGTGAAGACCAGTCCGTTAGGGACAGGGGAGGAAAGAGGCTTGACCCCTATGGAGCTCCAATCCCAGAGGGCAGTCTGGCTCTCTCCTCTGTTGGCTTCCTGAGCAGAAGCTGAAAGTGAGCTTCCTGGCGCACAAGAACCCAGAAACCAGATAGCAGGTCCTTGCATGCTGAGCTGGCCCTCCTAGCTTTAGTTTTCCCCAGTGAACGTCCCTTACACTTCTTTCCTTTCTGTGGTACTGGGGATGGAAGTGAGGGCCTTGCTAGTGGCAGACAAGCTCTCTACCACTGACACCCCAGCTCCTGGCTTTTGGATAGTCTTAACTCTACAACCCAGGCTGTCCTGGCAAACCTCACACTGCTGGCAATCCTCGTGCCTCAGCCTTCCAAGGACAGGGTTTATAGGTACCCATTACAATTAATGGCAGCATTGTGTGTGTGTGTGTGTGTGTGTGTGTGTGTGTGTGTGTGTGTGGTGTGTGTGTGTGTGTGTGTGTCTAAACATGTATATCGAAAGAGCCAGCATCTCATTTGACTCTGTGGCTGGCCCTCAACTACCCATTCCAAAGGGCTCTTAGTTCAACTTAATGAAGCTTGTGGTCTTGCATAGACATGGGCACACTGCAGGCACTTGGTCTGAGAATGAGGTGGTCTGTATTCTTCACGGGGACTCCAGAGGAGCTGTTGATGCCAGACACAGGAGCGAGCCTATCATGAAATGGATTTCCACTGCTGTTAGCACACACGAGTGGAAGGTTCACCTCTATTTGGCGCTAGAACTTTCTGGCCAGGAGGAAACCCAGTTCACCGCCCACCATGCCCGTCTCCTCCCAGGCAGCCTGCTGCCTACCCTGCCCTTTCACAGAGCTGTACCTAGCTACCCTCTGCACCTGGTTTGTTACAGGGGCAACCTCGGACTCCCCTGCTTCTGCCTCCTGAGCACTGATATTAAAGGCATGTACCACCAGGCCATTTTTAATTTATCTTCTTTTTGTGGAGGCAGGGTCTCAAGTAGCTCAGGCCTGCCTTGACCTTGACCTGGGTGCTGGCTGATCTTCAAGTTCTTGAGTTTTCCTGCCTCCACCCCGAGTGCTGGGTTTACAGGTATGTAGGCCCTATGCCCAGTGTCAGCATCATTTTTTGAGGGCTCATCTATGTTGTAACCTGGATCAATGCTTGCTTTCTTTTCTTTTCTTTTTTGGTTTGGAACAGAGTTTTTCCATATAGCCCTGGCTGGCTTTGAACTCCCAGAAATCTCCCTGAGTGCTGGGATTAAACGTGTGCGCCACCATTCCCGGCACACACTTTATCTATACATACATACATGTATCTCTATTGTTTATGTAGGAGGCCATAAAATATTTTTATAATATACATAAGAACCACATTTAAATGAGTAAGAAATATAATGGTGATAGAACTTAGCATTTATAAATGAAACTATCAATAATTAACAGAGAAGAAATTCAAACAGTATTTAAAAATTAAAGCCATGCATTTCATTATTTCTAAATTGCAAGAAGGTATTGGGCTTTCTTTCTCTCTCTTTTTTTTGAGACAGGGTTTCTCTGTGTAGCCTTGGCTGTTCTAGACTCACTCTGTAGACCAGGCTGGCCTCGAACTCACAATGATCCGCCTGCCTCTGTCTCCCGAGTGCTGGGATTAATGGCATGCGCCACCACACCCAGCAGTATTGGGCTTTTTTTTTTTTTGTATTGGGCTTTTAAAGGTACTACATGGCTTATCATTTTTTTCAGTGATCTCAAAACAGATTTCTAGAAAATGTCATAGATGGACAGGACGGCCTGGCAAAACTTTATGTAAATCACACCTGATATATTTTTTATGAGTGTCTTCACACATGTAAACACACCATTTCCATGCAGTGCCCACAGAGGGAAGAGGGCATTTGGAAGGCCAGGTCAGGTAGTAGTGGTGCACGCCTTTAATCCCAGCTCGTATGTGGCAGAGGCTGTGAATCTCTGAGTTTGAGGCCAGCCTGGTTTACAGAGCAAGTTCCAGGACAGCCAGGGCTAGACAGAGACCATTTCAAAACAACAAAGGGCATTGGATTCTCTTGACCTGAAGTTACAGGCATTGTGAGCTGCTGTGGGTGCTGGGGGCAGAAACCCAGATCCACTGCCAGAGCAGTAAGTGCTCTTAACCACTGAGCTGCTGTTTGGTTGGTTTTTTTGAGACAAGGGTTTCTCTGTGTAGAGCTAGCTGTTCTGGAACTCTTTGTAGACCAAACTGGCCGCGAACTCCCAGAGATCCACCTGACTACGTCACCGAGTACTAGGAGTGAGGGCGTGCACCACCACGCCTGGCCTTCATTTCACTTTTATTTACACTTATGTAGGATGTGAATGTGTGGGAGCATATGCACGCCATGATGCAGGAATGCAGGTCATGGAACAACTTAATTTTGGTTTTCTTCTTCTACCATGTTGGCTCTGGGCATGGAACTCAGGTTGTCAAACCTGGTGGCAAATTCTTTTTTTTTTTTTGGTTTTTTGAGACAGGGTTGGATGTGAGGGTGATCTGGCTGCGACATCTGTCACCCCATTGATCGCCAGGGTTGATTTGGCTGATCTGGCTGGCTAGGCGGGTGTCCCCTTCCTCCCTCACCGCTCCATGTGCGTCCCTCCCGAAGCTGCGCGCTCGGTCGAAGAGGACGACCTTCCCCGAATAGAGGAGGACCGGTCTTCGGTCAAGGGTATACGAGTAGCTGAGACAGGGTTTCTCTGTGTAATAGTCCTTGGCTATTCTGGACTCCCTGTTGTAGACCAGGCTGGCCTTGAACTCACAGTGATCTGCCTGCCTCTGTCTCCTAGGTGCTGGGATTAAAGGTGTGAGCCACCATGCCCGGCTGGTGGCAAATTCTTACCCCGTGAGCAATTTTTTCATTTTCGTGGCTGAATATCCCACTGTAGCCAGAGCAGATTCTTGCTCAGCCCAGTTAATGCAGACAGGTTGTTTCTGCCTTTGTGCTAGTGCAAAGTGCTCTACAAATACTGGTGCACGCACCCATGTGAGTGTTTTGCAAGGTTCTTTGTTGATACATTAGGAAGGGTATTTATTGGATTAGTTTACTTAAAAGTGCTGAGTGCCAGAGACACTGAGAGACAGGAAGCTCCTGGGGTGCTGCTGTTGTTTCGGGGTACAGGGAAAGCTTGACAGTGGCAGACACTGGGGAGGGGGGGTCACATACTAGGACAGGGTCTTCCATCTGTGCTTCCATGGTGTGGTTCAGTCAAGGTGGTCATTAGCCAGCCTGCACCCTGCATCCCTCCTCTGCATGTGCCACCTCAGACACAGAAGCTGCTGTCATGTCAAGCTGACCACCCAGTCCATCCATCCCACGCTTCTGATGTTCTGAGACAGGGTCTATGTAGCCCTGAGTGGTCTGGAACCCACCCTGTAGTAGACTAGGCTAAACTTGAGTCGGAGCTAGAGCTGGGCTGAGCCCAGCAGCTTCCACTGCTCTTTGCACCGACGTAGGGTGGCTCACAGCTATCTGTAGATGACATGTTATCCTACCCATACCCGTAGGCACACATATACATAGACAAAAAATGACCCAGGCCCTTGGGCGTGTTAGTCTCAGAACATGGTAGGCAGAGGCAGGTAAGAGTTTGAGGCCAGCCTGGTCCCTTTCAAAGCCCAGCCTTAAAGTAAGCCACAGCCACTAAGGGTGCCTCCCGTCTTGGTAGGATTAAGAGCCAGCAGGTCCATCCCATGCCTCGCAAGTGCCTTGGGAGGTTAGACTAGGGTGTGGCTCATATCAGAACCCCAGCAGCCAGCTACGGTGAGTCAGAAGCCAGCCTGGAGCACTAGACAGACTCATCACTGTATGGGACCAGATCCCCTGAGCCAGGCTAGGAGCAGTCACTGCTGACCCGACACTTTGCTGCCTCCTTAGTGGGTGAAATGACTGGACACAAAGGGATGGGCCACCAGCATACTCACCGATTGCTCCAGGGCCACACTAAGGGAAGATGCCACTGGGCCAAGCAACCCTGCAAAGGACAGGATCAGCTTGTGGTCCAGCAGGTCTGAGTGACTACCTGGGCTGTGAGCCACTCAACGGACAGGCAGAGCTGTGCTGTGGAGGAGGGTGGGCAAGTGGGCAGCTCATAGCTCTGGAGTGTCAGCAGGCCGGCTCGCCCAAGACAGAGGTGGGGATGGAGCAAGACCACAAAAAGGGCACACAGCCTCTGCGAGCACAGCTTTATTGGCTAACACCGGAGCGTCCCCAAATGGATCTGGATCAGTAGAGTGACAGGGTGAGGTGGCAACTCACTGAAGACATGGAACCCTTCTTTACCTATGGGGCAGTGATGATTAACATTAGATGACTGGAAGGGGTGACCCCGAAGAGACTCTTCCCAGCTGCCAGCTTCAGATGTGGATGTCATTGCACTTTCTTGGGTCAGAGGCTGTCGAGGGCACCATGTGTGAGAAGTTTCTTGCGGAGACCCATGAAGCTCACCTGGCCCCCAGACAGCCTCCTCATCAAACCGCATGAGAGCTAGAAGGACCACAGAGCCAAGTTTATCACCCGCCGCCACACCAGTAGAGGAAACTCCAACATCCTGAAGAGCTGGCCTAAGGCTTTACCACCACCTGCCCATTGCTGTTCCAGGGGCCAGCAGGACTGGAGCAGGGTCCTCTTCCCTCAAGTCCAGCCAGCCTGTGGGGTCACCTGCCAAGTCTCAGTGCCTTTAGGATGGTGTCTTGCTGTGGGGGGTGGCCCCTGTCTTTGATGCTCCTTTCAGCAGTGCAAGCTTTTTAGGAAGGCTGGAGCTGGCCTTCATCACCACGTCATGCTCAATCTTCTTCCGGATCCCCACTTCCAGGTTCTGTAGTGGGGGACACAGAACAAGCCCTCACTCTCCTTAGCTTGAATACACACACACACACACCTTGCTTTTGTTCCTTGTTTGAGGACGGCCTCAGACTTGAGGTCCACCTGCCTTGATGTACTACTGCCTGTGCGACTGTGCTCAGGTCAAAAGCAGACTGACTCCTTCCACCTCTGTGTCTCTGCTGAGGTCTGTTTTACAGAAGGGGAAACAAGCTCCTGCAATAAGACGGGGTTGATGGCGATTACCCCTTCTGTCCCACAACTCACCTACTTTCTGGGGGGCCCCAAGTGAGGCCACGAGCCAGTTTAAGTCATTGACTGGCAGCTTGGTTGCCTGAGCTCCTATGACCATGATGGCTTTGAGGGTGAGCACAGGAGTTATGAGGAAGATAACACTGTGTCAGGCATGAGAAAAAAAAACTGCTAATAAGAAAAGATTCCACAAGTGGTGGTGGTGCACACCTTTCATCCCAATCCCAGCACACTGGAGGAAGGGGCAGGTGGACCCTGTGAGTTCGAGGCCACCCTGGTCTACAGAGTGAGTCCAGATACTTGGGAGGCAGAGGCAGGTGGATCTCTGTGAGTTTGAGGCCAGCCTGGTCTACCAAGCAAGTCCAGGACAGCCAAGGCAACACAGAGAAACCCTGTCTCCAAAAACCAAACCAAACCAAACTAAAACAATAAAACCAAACAGAGTGAGTCCAGGACTGCCCGGGCTACCCAGAGAAACCCTATCTCAATCAAAACTAATGTTGGGCGTGGTGGTGCACGCCTTTAATCCCAGTACTCGGGAGGCAGAGGCAGGCGGATCGCTGTGAGTTCGAGGCCAGCTTGGTCTACAAAGCGAGTCCAGGATAGCCAAGGCTAACACAGAGAGACTTTGTCTTGAAGGAAAAAAAAAAAAAAAAAGAAAGAAAAACAACAAAAAACAAAACAAAACACCAAACCAAATAACAACAACAACAACAACAACAAAACCCCAAAAAACTCCCAAAACAAAAAAACAAACAAACAAAAAAATAAAAATAAAAAAATAAATAAAAAAATAAAAAAATAAGAAAAAAGAAAAAATAAGAAAAAAGATTCTAGGGACAATGTATGCTGTGTGGAAAAGAACAAAGGACAAATGGCCACGAGGAAGGTGAGGTGAAGGAGTCAAGCTTCTCTTGGGCAGGAAGCAGCCATGGAATGTTCTGGGCATAGGGGAACCAGTTTTGAGCCCAGGCAGGTGTTTTGGCTGCTATAGCAGAAGAGGGCAGAGTTGGCTAGGAGCTGACCTTGAGGGTGGGCGGGAGGTGAGGGGGCAGAAGTAGGTGGACTCCAGATGTAAAGGTGCTAAAGGGACTGGATTGGACTTGAGTCTGTCTCAGTCAAGGCTGACCTCTGAACCTGGGAGGGCAAAAGTTAAAGTGGTTCCATGGTGAACTGTGGGGTTCACTTAGGACCTGAGAGTGGAGCTTCTGGTCTCCTTACTGATTTTTTGCCTGCATATCACATGCATATAGTGCCTGTAGGGACCAGAAGAGGGCGCTGGAGATCTCCCGGGACTGGAGTTACAGATGGTTGGGAGCTGCTGTGTGGGTGCTAGAAACTGAACTGACTTTGCTCCTAAACATTGCCTTGCTCCTGAATCTCCAATGTCCTAATCAGCTCAATGCTTTCCACCTGGATTATCATGTGACTCTGATAATAAAGAGTTAGATCTGGTGTGCAACAGCCCCAGACTGTCCCCCTCAAACTGCAGCACTCAGGTGATAAACATAGGCCCAGATAGAGTTCAAGACAAGCCCAGGCTAGAGTGAGGCCTTGTTTCAAAAAAGAGGGAGGCTGCCGGGCGAGGTCATGCCTGTAATCCAAAAGCCAGGCAGTGGTGGTGCATGACTTAATTCCAGCACTCAGGAGGCAGAGGCTGGCGATTCTCTTTGAGTTCAAGGCCAGCCTGGTCTACAAACCAAGTCCAGGACAACCAAGGTTACACAGAGAAACCCTGTCTCGAAAAACCAAAATAGACGCCAGCTGTGGTGGCGCATGCCTTTGATCCCAGCACTCGGGAGGCAGAGGTAGGCGGATTGCGGTGAGTTCGAGGCCAGCCTGGTCTACAGAGCCAGTCCAGGACAGTGAAGGTTACACAGAGAGACCCTGTCTCAGAAAAAGAAAAAGAAAAAAAAAAGAAAAGAGGGGGAGCTGAGTTTTGTGGTTCACACCTTTAACCCCAGCCCTCTGTAAACTCAAGGCCTGCCTGGTCTACAAAGTGAGTTCCAGACCAGCCAGGGCTACATAGGAAGGCATTATCTTAGGGGAAAAGGGGGGTAGGGAGTGGACAGGCCCCTCTGTTGGAGGGCCTGACTAGCATGCGCAAGTCTGAGTTCAATCTACAGTACTACATAAACAGGGTTGGTGGCCCTTGTCAGTAGCCTCGGCACTCTGGAGGCTGGGCTATGCAGCTCGAGGCTAGCCTAGGCTTGTGTGACGCTCTGTCCCAAAAGCACAGCAGCAGACAGAACAAAAGACAAAAAAGGGGCTGGGGAGACGGCTCAGTGGTTAGGAGCACTGGCTCCTCCGGGTTCCCAGCACCCACACACCAGGCACAACCATCTGTAACGGCAACGCTGGGGACTCTCTGGTCTATGTGGTGCGACATGCAAGCAGGGAAAATGCCCAGGCAGATCAACAGAAATACAATTCTTAAAGGAGAGGAGGAGGCAGCCTAGGGAGGTGGCTCGGTAGTTAAGAGCACATACTTCTTTCACAGAGGACCTGACTTCTGTTCCTAGCATCCACGTGGGGCTCATAGCTCATGCTACCTGCAACTCCAGATCAGATGCCCTGTTCTGGCTTCTGTGGTGCACAACACACACACACACACACACACCCCCCCAATATTATTTTGGAGGCTAGAATATCACTCAGCTGTTAAAAGCACACACACACACACTATTATTTTGGAGACTAGAATATCACTCAGCTGTTAAAAGCACTTGTTACTTGGCCAGGTGTAGTAGCTCAGGCCTTTAATCCCAGCTCTCGGGAAGCAGAGGCAGGCAGATCTTGGTGACATCGAGGCCAGCCTGGTCTACAAATCGAGTCCAGGACAGCCAAGGCTACACAGAGAAACCCTGTCTCAAAGCAAAACAAAACAACGCCACACCCAAAGCACTTGTTACTCTTATTTGTAGACCAGACTGGCCTTGAACTCAGATCCACCTGCACAAGCCTGTCCAGCGCTGGGATTAAATAAAGGCTTGCACTTCCGACTCTTAAAGACCAGGATTCAGTTGCCAGCACATACCAGATGGTTCGAATCCATCAGTAACTCTAGTTCTAGGGGACTGGACATCCTCTTCGGGTACCAGGCACACACTTGGCGCATGCACACACACAGGCAAAACGTATTAAAAAAAAAAAATAAACAACAACCAAAAAAACCAAACCACAGATCCGAGGCTATCTGCTGACAGTCCCTAAGGTGCTAAGTGAGGGAGGACACAGAATCGGAGCTGGGAGTCCTCCCGGCAGCCCGCCGCCGCGGGTCACCGATCGCTGCATCGGTTCACTCACCTTCTTCAGTTTTTGCTGCTGCACAACGCGCGCCTTCTTGGGAGCGATGACTCGACCTAGGGGAGCGACATCATCCGGTGAGCCTGGGCCGTCCTCCCCAAGTTCGCCGCTCTCTTCCTCCTCCCCACCCCGCTACTTACCGCCTTTCCGCGGCCCGCGGCTCCGCTCCGCCGCAGCTGCCTTGCTTTTAGGTTTTTGCGCCTGGAACTTGCGCTGTCCCTGCGCCATGTTGCACCACGAGCCGGAATAGGCGGGGCTACGAGGAGGAGGAGGGCCGGAAGTCACGGAAAGACTCAAGGCCTCACCGGACGCCGACCGGCACACTTAAAGGAACGGCTGTCAAAAAAAAAAAAAAAAAAAAATCGAAGGAAAATTGTTATCATTTTCAGGGGTCAGATCACACTTGTGTATTATAAAACATATGGTATTTTGTACTTTTTGGAGGAAGATTAAAGGAGTGCCCCCAGACTTCAGTAATCGTGAGATAGATGGCTTGGTGAATAAGAGTGCTTGCCGCCAGGTCCTCAGTTCCATCCTGGATGGTGGCGCAAGGGTTTATCTCAGCACTTGGGAGGCAGAGAACTGACTCCTGTAGATTGTTTCCACACAGATTATAAAGAAATATAAATGTCACTTAAAAAAAAAAAAAATCCCCGCTGGGCAGTAGTGGCGCACGCCTTTAATCCCAGCACTTGGGAGGCAGAGGCAGCTGGATCTTCGTGAGTTCGAGGCCAGCCTGGTCTACAGAGCGAGTTCAAGGACAGCCAGAGCTGTTACACAGAAAAACCCTGTCTTGAAAAACAAACAAACAAAAAAGGGGGGGAAGGGCTGGGCGCGGTGGTACACGCCTTTAATTCCAACTCTCCGGAGTTTTAGGCTAGCCTGGTCTACAAAGCGAGTCCAGGACAGCCAAGGCTACACAGAGACCCTGTCTCAACACCCCCCCACCAAAAAAAACAAAAACAAAAGGTGGGGGGGCAACCTCTTTATGATACATTTATTTTGCAGCTGTGCTGGGGACAAAACACAGCTTGATACCTGCAGCACAGCCACAACATCCGCTATGTTCTTTTTACTTTTTTTTTTTTTGGTTTTTTTTTTTGTTTTTGTTTTTCGAGACAGGGTTTCTCTGTGTAGCCTTGGCCATCCTGGACTCACTTTGTAGACCAGGCTGGCCTCGAACTCACAGCGATCCGCCTGCCTCTGCCTCCCGAATGCTGGGATTAAAGGCGTGCGCCACCACGCCCGGCTTCTTTTTTACTTTTTAAAAGGTTTAAAATATGGCCAGGTGTGGTGGGGAACACCTTTAATCCCAGCACTAGGGAGGCAAAGGCAGGTGGATTGCTGTGAGTTTGAGGCCAGCCTGGTCTATAAAGTGAGTCTGGGATAGCCAAGGCTACACAGAGAAACCCTGTCTTGAAAAAACAAAAAACAAAAGGTTTAAAATATGCACCTGCAGCCGGGCGTGGTGGCGCACACCTTTGATCCCAGCACTCAGGAGGCAGAGGCAGGCGGATCGCTGTGAGTTCGAAGTGAGTCCAGGATGGCCAAGGCTACACAAAGAAACCCTGTCTTGAAAAACCAAAAAAAAAAAAAAAAAAAAAAAAAAAAAAAAATGCACCTGGTGGCTGGGAACACGGCTCAGTGGGTGAAGGCTTATAGCTCACGCATGAAGACCTGATTGCACCCCAGTGCCCTGGAGTGATGATGCACAGCACTTCATCCCAGTGCTGAGAAGGCTGAAGACAGGAGGGTCCCTGCAGCCTAGCCTAATTGTTGAGGTTCAGGTTCAGAGACATTCTCAAAAAATAAAGGGAAAGTTGTAGGGGCACAGGCAGAGGCAGGTGGACCTCTGTGAGTTGGGGGCCAGCATGGTACCCAGAGCAAGTTAAAGGACAGGCAGGCAGGGCTATGCAGAGACTCTGTCTTAAAAAGCAAACAAAACTTTTTACTTAACTTTGGTGTTCTCACCAGGCATGGTGACACACGCCTGTAATCCCAGTACTTGGGAGGCAGAGGCAGGTGGATCTCAGTGAGTTCAAGGCCAGCCTGGTCTACACAGAGAAACCCTATCTGGAAAAACCAAACCAAACCTAAACTTTGGTGTTCTCTTTTAAAGCACTTGTTGCTCTTGCGGAGAGGAGTGGCTTCAGTTGCCCGCACTCATGTGGCGGCTCACAACCATCTGTAATTCCGCTTTTAGGAGATCCAGTGCCCCTTTCTGGCCTGAGAGAGCACCAAGTACTTGCACATAAACTGCTCATACGCAGAGGCTGGGCATGGTGGTGTACACCTTTAATCCCAGCACTCAGGAGACAGAGACCTGCCTGGTCTAGAAAGTGATCCAGGACAGCCAGGGCTGTTACCCAGAGAAACTCTGTCTCAAAAAAACCAAACCCAAAAAACCCAAAACCATTCATATAAGTAAAAATAAACAGCTAGGTGGTGGTGGTGCACACATCTAATCCCAGCAGCAGGGAGCCTGAGGCAGGTCAATCTCTGTGACTCTGAGGCCAGCTTGGTCTACATCTACAGAGAATTCCAGGACAGCCAGGGCTATACAGAGAAACCCTGTTTCAAAAAACAAAACAAAAGAAATAAATCTTCAAATGTAACTAAAAAGACCATCTTGATTATCCTATGCCTGCTTTGGATTCTTTGGGTTTTCAATCTGTAGGCCAGTGTAGCCTAAAATCCAAAGAAATCCTGCTGCCTCAGCCTTCCAGGAGCTAGGACTACAGGTGTGTACCCCCACAGCTGGCTTTTCACCCCATGCATAGATCATTCAAAGGACGGACCTGGGACATGAACTTGGGCAGCTCTGTTGTGGATGCTGGGACTCTGCAGAGCCTGGAGAATCCTGCCTGGTCCTGTAGCCGGAAGAGGGGCTGTGGGTGAGGATGAACTTCTGGGTAGCCGGTTGAGAACTTTATTATAAAACCACAGGAAAGCAGGGCAGGGCAGGGCAGGGCAGGGACAGCCAGCTAGTCACATCTGGGGACTGTCTAGGGTCTGTCCTTCTGAAAAGATGGAGGCACTTAGAGCTGTCCGGAGCTCCTCAGGGGCAAAGACGCCCAGCTCAGTGATGATGCCACCGGTGATGAGCTCGTGGGGGGTGACGTCAAAGGCAGGATTCCAAACCCGTATTCCTGCAGGGGAGAGAGGGCGCATAAGGTGGGCTTGGCTCTGAGAACTCCCTGGCTGTCGTCATCTGTCCTTACCACAGTAATCCCTGGGCTAGAGAGTACTGAGAATCTAGGGGTTCACACACACCAAATATAAGGGTGCACAGCTTCTTCCTGCTGCCCAAGAAGGCTTCAGCCTTACAGATTTCTACCCCACTTTTGACTGCTCCTAAGATTTTAAGGATATCAGAATCCACCCCAGGGCCTTTGCACTGACTCAAATGTGGGTGTGCTTTGCTGCTGCATCTGTTTTTCCAGTTCTGGGGATGGGGTGGAGTCCTCCATGCTTTGAAAATCAATTAAAAAAAAAAAGAGGGCCGGATGTGGTGGCGCACGCCTTTAATCCCAGCACTCGGGAGGCAAAGGCAGGTGGGTCTCTATGAGTTCGGGGCCAGCCTGGTCCGCAAAACTAGTCCAGGACAGCCAGGGCTACACAGAGAGATCCTGTCTCCCTGAGTGCGGGGATTAGAGGTGTTCACCACCATGCCCAGATGTATATGATGTATTTTGATTGTTTACAATTGAAAATGTTTCTGATGTAGTGTTGGAGTTAAATCCCAGGCCCTGCACATCCTGACAAGGACTCCATGGCTGAGTTATATCCTTGGCCCTCTTTCAAATGTTTATTTGGAGGTAGAGTTTATAATGACTAGACAGGCCTTGAACTGGTGATCTTTCTGCCTCAACCCGAGCAGTCACCAGGGCTTGGGTTTCTGATTTGTTTATTTTGTTGTTTTGTTTTGAGATAGGGTTTCTCTGTGTAGCCCTGGCTGTCCTAGAACTCACTCTGAAGACCAGGCTGGCCTCGATCTTGGGAAATCTGCCTGCCTCTGCAATTGCTGGGGTTAAAGACGTGCACTGCTACCACCACAACCCAGCTCTTTCTGATTTTTGAGACTCAGTTCTCACTGTGTATCCCAGGCTGACCCCAAACTCTCAGTAGTCCTCCTGCCTCAGCCTATCTAGTTCTGGCATCACAGGAATGTTCCACCATCCCTGGCTGTTTTATATAGACATTTGTCCAGGCAGAGACTTGTTGGTTTTATGCTTTTTCTTTTCTTTTCTTTCTTTTTTTTTTGGGGGGGGGTGGTGTTTCTGACAGGTCCTCACTTGTGTCATCTGGTCTTGAGTTTGTTGTGTGGCTCCTCCTGCCTGGACTTCTGGTGGATTCTAGGCCATACCCCAACACCCAGCACTGTTCTTGACCTGTGTGTATATGATCTTGCCTATAGAAGCTGGTGGCCAACCTCGGTCATGGTTCCTTAGGAACCGTCCAACTTATTTTGTGAGACAGAACCGGAACCTGGGCTTGCTGTCTAGACTCTGCTGGCCAGAAGCCCCAGGGATCTGCCTTCTGTCACCCCATTGCTGGGATTACAAACCCATGCTGCCACACCTGGCTCTTTGCTTCTGGGTACCAAACTCAGGTCCTTATCCTAAGGCTCTAGCAACTGGGCTCCATCTCCAGCTACCCAGTACTAGTGACAAAGTCTGACGCTGAATTTAACCCACACTGTCAGAATCCAGCCGAGGAGGAGCTGAGCCAAGCAGCTCATGCCTCCGAAGCTCACACCTTACCCTGTGCTGCAATCCTGACTCCATTCAAGTCAGTCAGCTCCTGGCTGGGGCGTTCCTCTATGACAATCTCCTTTCCAGTCTCCAGATGGAGGTCACAGGATGAGCTGGGGGCAGCCACGTAGAAGGGGACACCGTGGTGCTTGGCGACGATGGCCAGCTGGTAGGTGCCTATTTTGTTGGCTGTGTCTCCGTTGGCAACGACACGGTCAGCTCCTACCACCACCGCTGGAGATTGAGGGGTGAATTGGGGAGGTCACATCCCTGGCTCTGAATGCCCAAGGCACTGCCTGCCCCACCGTGCCCAGCCCACTGACCTGATACACCCTGGTGTGCCATGGCAGCAGCTGCCATGCTATCCGTGATGAGAGTAGCAGGGATCTGCTCATACACCAGCTCAAAGGCCGTCAGCCGGGCTCCCTGGTTGTAGGGCCGGGTCTCCGTGCAGAAGGTGTGCTCCAGCCGGCCCATCTCATGCAGGGAACGGATCACACCTGGAGGCACACCAGCAGACAAGCAGGGTGGTTCTGAGACCATGGCTACAAGTGCTTAGGCTAGTGCAGAGCACTCATGGCTCCCAGTCTTTCCGGTTCCTGACACACCATTCCCACCTTCCCACTCCCCCCCCCCAAGACAGGGTTTCTCAGTGTAGCCTTGTCTATCTTGGACTCACTTTGTAGACCAGGCTGGCCTCGAACTCACAGCAATCCACCTGCCTCTGCCTCCCAAGTGCTGGGATTAAAGACATACACCACCACCGTCCCGCGTTTTTTGTTGTTTGTTTTGTTTTTTTGAGACAGGGTTTCTCTGTGTAGCCTTGGCTGTCCTGGACTTGCTTTGTAAACCAGGCTGGCCTCAAACTCACAGAAATCAACTTGCCTCTGCCTCCCGAGTGCTGGGATTAAAGATGTGTCCCACCACGCCGGCCCCACCTCTTCTTCACATCGACTTTCTGACACCCTGAGATTCCTCAGTCTCACATAGCAGCCCCACCATCCTGATCTTTTGTCCCTGCCCTGCCTGTGTCATTGTTGAGATAGGGTCTTGCCTTGTGGCTCAGCTGAACTATGATCTTGCCATAGCTAGTTGAGTGGCTTTTTAGCACCTTCTAGTAATGTATTTTGTGTCTGTTTTGCAGTGTTGGGGATGGATGGAACCCAGGGCGTTGCATTTTAGGGCCAGCTCCTCAACAAAGGGTTCTCAGTGGTGCCTCACTGCTGACCCATGCTACTAAGCTCCTTGTCATTCCTCTCTGTACTCAAGTCTGCGGATGTCCAGTGTCTCTCCCACGGTTCACTGCTGTGTTTTCAGTCCCTGGGAACAGTCAGTAGTTGCTTAAGAAATGTTGGCCAAGTCAATAAATTGGGGCACAAGAGTCTCATTCTGAAGATCTGGGTTCCAATGAGCAAAGAACGCTGGGCTCAGGCAGATAGTAGAGCTTCCTGGACAACCAAGGTCCGGGAGGAATCTGCTGCCTTGACTCCCAAAATCTCTTATCTCCTGGCCACCGAGTTCGCTGACCTACTTAGGGTGTGTCACTCTCTGCTCCCCTGTCCTCTGGGCAGCAAAACTGTGCTCCTTCTCTAGGCATGGGGCTCGGGCCAGGCCAGACTGGTGACCCAGGGAAGTTTCTAGTCTCTGATGGCAGAACTTCTGCAATTCATGGGAAAATGAGGGACAGGGTCCTAATGCCATTGGTTGAACTCTTGATAGACCCAGACCTGCAGACAACGGCCTAAGTGTTTCTGTATAGGAACTAGTATATGGGGGATAGGGAGAAAACAAACTAATATACTGTGCTGGAGAGATGACTCAGTGGTTAAGAGCACTTGCTGCACTTAGAGGATCTGCCAGGTGTGGTGGCGCACGCCTTTAATCCCAGCATTTGGGAGGCAGAAGTAGGCAGATCGCTGTGAGTTCGAGGCCAACCTGGTCTACAAAGCAAGTACAGGACAGCCAAGACTACACAGAGAAACCCTGTCTTGAAAATCAAAAACAAACAAACAAAAAACCCAAAAGAAAACAGAAAAAGAGGACCTGGGTTTGGCTCCCAACACCCACATGGTGGCTCACAATCATCTATAACTCCAGCTCCAGGGGATCCAACACTGTCTTCTGTCCTCTCTGGGCACCAGGCAGGTTGCGGGGCGGGGATGGGGGGGGACCAAACTCATACACACAAAATATTATTTCAAAACAAAACAAATATTCACACTTCCGTGGTCCAAAACAGTTTCTTCTTTTGGGTTCTGGGGACTAAATCCTGGACTTGGTGCATGCTAAGCTAAGTATGTACTCTTTGACAGTATTTATTTATTTTTAATTATATACATAGGTGTCTATATGGCTGGGAGTGCAGGTACCCATGGAGGCCAGAAGAGGGTATTGGGTCCTCTGAAGCCGGTGTTGGAGGTGGCTATGAGCTGTTCCATGCTGGCGCTGAGAACCTAACAGACTCTTGTAAGAGGAGTCTGCACTCTCAACTGCTGAGCCAGCCCCAGCCAAGCAAGCACTCTCGCTACTGAACTACACACGCCCAGCGCGTCAGCTGCTTTGCCTGGCACCCAAGAGTTCCCTCCCATGCCCTGACAACTGAACGTGCCTCCTTCTCACCTAGGGCTGTACCATAGCCAGCAGTGGCCAGAGCGCCAGTGTTACAGTGGGTCAGCACAGTCACCTTGCCGCCTCCGGGATTGGCGTGCTCTAGGAGATGGCGGGCTCCCAAGTCGCCGATGCTCCGGTTATCTCTGAGGTCCTTCTCCAACATGTCCTCGGCGCGGCGGATCACTCTGGGGACAAACGGAGCTCTTTGCACTGTTGGAAGGGACCTGGCTAGCTGCCCTGCACCCTTCAGAGTTGTGGGGCTCTCCTGCGAGCATCTCTGGAGACACACCTGACACTCTCCCCCATTAGTGTCTGTGAGCCAGGTGAGGCACAGCAGCTAACATGACAAAAACCCTTGGCCTCTGTGGTGATGACATTAGGGTGGGAGAGGCAGTCGATGGAACTGGTGAAATAAGGACGAAAAGGGCAGAATCAGGGACAAGGTGTTTTTAAGGAGGGAAGGGAAGGGAGCAGGAACCTCAAAGTAAGAGTTCTAACTCTAGAGTTTTATCTTTCTAGTCTCAGGCCAGAGGCAGGCGCCTGACAGGTGCAGCCAAAAGGCACTGAGAAGTGGCTTGACGGGAAGTGGGAAGGGAAAGAGAAAGGCAGAGAGGAATGGAGGACAGGGCATACAAGGCCTCAAGGCAATCCTCACACAACCGGTGTACAAAAGCTGGCGTGGTGCTACCAAGGGTCTGAATTCAAGGGGAACACCGCGCACCGATGGGCCTTAGTCCTGCCAGTGGGCCTCTGGGCACGGCACATGCGTGCACTGCGCCTGCTTCTTGGCATCAGAATGGAAAAGGGCGGCTAGTAGCTTCCGCTTGGTGCACAGCCTGGTCCAGGATCCCGTACCTTTCCCGCACTGTCTCCTCAGTGGCACCCTCTCGTTCTGCCTCCAGGGCCGCCTCGCGAGTCAGATCGCGGGCGGCGCGGGCTATGTTGACAGCGGTGGGCCGGGCGGCGACGAGGAGGAGCAGCTGGTCTCGCACGAAGGCCACCAGAGCAGCGAGCCCCGGCCCGCCGGCGCCCGCCCGCAGCTCCACGGCCAGGCTGAGGCAGCCCACCAGCGCGATGGCGGGGGCGCCGCGCACCTTCATGGTGCGGATGGCCTCCCTGGCCTGCTGCACGGAGCTCAGCGTCTCGTAGCGGCAGTGCTCGGGCAGCTGCAGCTGGTCGAGGATCTGCAGCGAGCCCGGAGAGTAGCGGATCGCTTCCAGTCGCATGGTGCCAGGCGTGCAGGGTCAAACCGAATCCAGCACAGGTTGCGGGGGCGGAGTTGCGGCCTGCCGCAGGCGCATGCGCGCACGCCGCCCAACCCGGCTGTACAGTAGCTTCTTCCCGCTTCCTTGCAACTTGCCCCAAGGCCTTGGAGTTGGGAATTCCAAGGTGCTTAGTGGTAGGCTTATTTTTGCGGAGAACAGTCCATCTGCTACTGAAGCTATGACTTGGCAGTCTCAGTTCTGCTCATCTAATGGCTCACAGGCATCCACCGCTTAATCAGTGTCAAATGACCTTCCTTGGATCACTTCTATTTCCATTTCTCTCTTTCTCTCTCTCTTTTCTCCTCTCTCCTCTCCTCACCTCTCTCTCTTCTCCTCCTTCCCCTCCCTCCCTCCCTCCTCTCTTGGAGACAGCCTTAGCTGTCCTGGACTTGCTTGGTAGATCCGCCTGTCTCTGCCTCCCAAGTGCTGGAATAAAAGGCTTGCTCCACCTTGCCTGGCCTATTTCCATTTCTTTACAAGCAAGCACCATGAGGGGCTTTTATTCTTAGGGGCTGAAGAGATTTTCAGTGGTTAAGAGTGCATATTGCCCTTGAGGAGGCCCAGACCTCAGTTCCCAGGTGGCTTCAATGTGGCCTCTACCTCTAGTTACAAGACCCACTTCAGACCTCAGTGGGGCAACATACATATGCAAAATTAAAAATGTCACACTTTAATACTATTTCTTGAGAGGCAGAAATCTGTGAGTCTGAGCCTCCCACCCCCGTTGAACTGGACCACACCTTGTGTCTATTGCTGGAATGCCCACCACACCTAGATGGACTAGGTTTTTGATGGTTGTTTCAGAAGCACCCCTACTGGCAGGTCATCCTGAGTGGCCCACACCAGCCTGTTGTCCTTCCTGCCCACCTCTAGCACTGTTTCTGTGGCTCCAGCAGCCTGGCCCTCTCTCAGCCTTCCTTATGTAGTCCCTGCCAACTCCTACATAAGTCACCCCAGACCATGACCAGTCTTGACCAGTATCTCAAACTCTCCATCCTGCTGTGTGGGCACCACATTGCTGTCAAAATAATGCTGCAGCAGCATCTGCTTAGTTGGGAGGAAATGAGGACAGGGCAGCTACCAGCTGTGTTTAGTGACCCAAGGCAGGGATCAAGAGCAGGGCTTTAATATGGAGGTGTCAGGGGTCACACCAAGGCACAGGCACCCTCACCAAAACCAAATAAATAACAATCCGTACAGGAAGGTCAGTCTGTGGCTGGGCTGGCAGCAATGGGGCCTGTGGTCCCTAAGGTCTGGATGAGTCATGGCTTCTGGTCCTGGAATTCTGACCTCCTTACTCGCTCTCGGAGTCAGAGTAGTCAGCTACCAGGGAGGCACTGAGGTTGTTGGGGTGTAGCAGGTCCTCCTGGGAGGGACCTAGGGTTGAGGCCTGGTCTCTACAGTTTCTCTCAGAGTCTGATGTCTTGCTGGTCTTGGATGCCTCTGCTGTCTCTTGAGGTCTGTCCTGGGTGGTTCCGGGTGGTTCTCTTGGTTCTGTTGACAAGGAGCTGTCCACTGCACACTGGGAACTTTCTGGAATTTCTCGAGACCTTCTCCTCACTATGCCCAGGTCTCCCACTGTGCCTGTGGTGCTGGGGGGTGGTCTACGGCCCTGGCACAGCTTCTTCAGGACGTTGCTAGCTTTGCTGCTACTAGCACTGGGTGCCTGGGCTGCGGGGAACCAAGAGCGGTGGATGATCTCTGTCCGCTTCAGTCTCTGTTTGTCCTCATAGGCTGTAGGGAAGAGGGCCGGAGGCTCAGGGGCAGAGTGCGCAGAGAGCATACCCCAAGCCATGAGCATTCTCCCCACCAAAGTAAACAACAGAGCCTGAGGGACGAAGTGCCCCCCAAACCCTGCAACCCCTGCTTCCTATGAACCTCCCAGCCGGGTGCCACCACTCACAATCCAGGGTGTGCAACCTTAGCAGGGCAGCCAGCCTACGGTCGTCCTCTGACTCTGGCACGAGAGGGATGGCTAGGCTGGCCTTTGCCTGCAGTGCCTGGTCCTTCTCCTCCTCTTCCTGCATGGCCTTCTTCTTCTCCTGTATGGCACACAGGGAGGGACATCAGAGTCCACCCTGAGACCCACAGGCTCACTCCAGCCCCTGGGGTTCAGTTGCTCCCTTGGCCCTGAAGCAAGAGAAGGCCACACAGTACCTGTGGTGCAAAAGTGGCCCCACATGTAGGGGCTCTGAATGCCAGTGTTCTGCATGCAGTCCCTCATGCATTCTCGCCCAAAAGATGGCCATATACCACAGAGCTACACTTTGCTCAGTGACAGGCTGCAGGTGTGACCCACTAGATGAATCCCATGAGAGCTGATAAAGAAGGTGTGATGGCCCATGCCACTTGGGAGGGCCAGGCGGGGATAGAGTTTAAGGCCATATGGAAGCCTGAGCCATGCTGCCAATTCTGGGTTCCTACATTTTTTTCCTACCCTTTTATTTTTTTTGGGGGGGGGGGGAAGGAGTTTGGGAAAGTCTCCCTCTGTAACCCAGACAGACCTGGAACTTAAAGTAGTTCCCCTGCCTCAGCTTCTTGAGTGTTGCGGTTATAAGCCTGAGCCACCAGACCCAGCTCTCTGTCCAGCTCCTGGGCTTGGGTGATCCTTCCCTGAGTAGCTGGAGCCACAGATAGACAAGACTGAAGCTGGCTCCCTGCTTCCGTTGAAACTTAGTTCCCTGTGTGACAGCTGACAACATGAGGCTTCGGGGAGGTGACCTTGTGAGTGCTTTCCCTGATAAGGGGTCAGTGCCTCACGCAGGATCCATAAGGAGCCTGTGTGATCCAGCAGGAAGTTCTAAGGAACCTTACTGGGCATTTTGTACAAGGTCAATTTGCAAGTGCCTAACTGCTAGACTTCCAGCTTGCACAGCAGCGAATAATATATTTAGAAGATAAACTTCCCAGCTTGTGGTATGTTGGTTATAGTAGCAGGAAGAGATTTAAGCAGGACATGACTCTTGTGCTGCACATAGGGATCTTGGGGCTCAGAGGGGAAATGACCAATTTGTAGGTAGGAAGTGGGGACACAGGTCTGAACCACGGTCTCCCAGCTCTGAGTCTGCTGGTGCTCCCCTGTGGGGCTTCCCTCACCCGGAACTGTCTGCGCAGCATGCTATTCAGAGCGAAGTCATCCTTCCAGGCATTCTGTGCCTCCTGGATGTGGCTGAGTGTGGGGAGGGCCTTCTTCAGGGTGCTGCGGTCAGCCTCCCCATGCTCCAGGCGGAACATGGCATCTGTCTCCAGTTTCTCTTTCTTCTCGTGCTCTGCAAGATCACACACATAAGCTTGACTCTGGGGAAGCAGCCGAGGGTCACGTGGGAAAGGTGAATAGATGGCGCTCACCTGTGGTCAGCACCTGCTCATTGTCCTCCATATCCCAACGCTCCTCCTTGCGACTAGCACCACTCACGATGACATAGTCACAGTTGGCAGGGTCCGTTTGCATCTCGATGTAGTTGACACAGAGGTGGCATTTCATCCGGAACCTGAGAGGACCTGGAGTTAGGATGGTCTGACCCTATCCTGAGACCCCAGAGCCACTGCCCACTTCCTTTGGTGTTTCACACCCTTCAAGAAGTCACTGAGCATCCGCTGCACTCAGCTCAGATAGGGGAGAACCCTGAGGAAGACACAGGCTTGCACACAGCTGGAGCAACAAGAGGCTGAAGATGGAGCTGGAGGGTCAAAGTATAGGGCCTGCTCAGCAAGCTCATGTTGGCTTTCACCCCCAGTGTGACAAAAACCCAACACTGAGCGCTAGGTGTGGTGGCACCCACTTGTGGTCCCAGCACTCCCTTGGTTACACAGTAAGACCCTGGTCTCCACCTAAAACCCACTACCTAGACACTAAAGCTGGCTCTTTCATTCACTGCCTATTCCTTCATTTGTTCATTCCTCACCTAACTATGCACCCATCACTCACCCATCAGTCCATCCGCTCACCTACCCATCAATTTATTCATCCACACATCGGCCCACCCATCCATCTCCATACAACCCATCCATTCATTTCCCTGCCCATTAGCCCATCTATGCATGCACCTATAGGTCCATACACCTACCTGCCCATTAGCCCATCTATGCATGCACCTATAGGTCCATACACCTACCTGCCCATTAGCCCATCTATGCATGCACCTATAGGTCCATACACCTACCTGCCCATTAGCCCATCTATGCATGCACCTATAGGTCCATACACCTACCTGCCCATTAGCCCATCTATGCATGCACCTATAGGTCCACACACTTACCTATCGATCTATCCAATTTATCCATCTACCCATCCTTTACCTGTTCATTCTCCCACCCATCTGGTCACCCACCTGGGCATCTTCACACCCACCCATCCGTCCATTTCTTCCTCCCTCCCTCCTTTCCTCTATTGGCTATTATGTGCCAGGCTGGGTGCCAATAGCTAGGAAAAAGCTACCAGTCAGCGGAGCACGCTGCTCTGGAAGGGGCTGATGTGCCTGGGACGAGCATGTATCAGCAAGAAAAGCTACCACACAAGAGGTGACAGCTTTAGAACAGGTCCTTTGTAGGCCATGTTTGAGCAGCACAGAGGTGGAGCCATTTGGCTTCCTGGAGAAGAACTTTCTGTGTGGAGGGAGCAGAGGCTACAAAGCCTGAAGCAGAGTGAGAAGGCCTGACCTTTTGCTGAACACAGTGGGAGCCATGAAGGGCTTGAGGAGGCTGACAGTTCTACAGAGAATGGCTCTGGAGGAAGATGATGAGCTCCCTTCCCCTTCAAGACTCCTGTATAGACCCTTTAGCCACACTTGTCCCTAAGGTGCCACCAGATGCTCCTACCTGTAGATTGGAGTTGTGTAGTAATTGCCAACCTTCTTCTTTTCTGCATTGTAGCGCACACCTAACGGGGCGGGGAGAGAAAGAGGCTGGGACCAAGGCACGTCAACAGCCTTTCTCTGTGTGGGGGACAGACAAGCTGGTGTTTTGTTGCCTGGCAGGGCTGGTGCCTTGGAAGGACACGGAAACTCAAGGTAGGGAAGAGTGAAGTTTGGGAGGCACTAGAGTGCCCATGCTATAGAAAGTGTGGACTGAACAGGCAGGCCGCGGTGCCAGCCCTGCTTCCATTGGCTCCCAGCTGTGTACCCTAAGCAAGTGCCTTGTCCCTCTGGGCCTCGTTTCCCATCTAACCTATAGAGATGACAGTAGTTCTGTCTGCACAGGACTCTGGGAACAATCTTGACAGGGAGCTGGAAGCTGGACTGCTTGGGCCCCAGCACGTGGGAGACAGGCAAGATGGAATTGAGGCCAGTCTGGGTGACATAACCAGACTCTGTCTCAAATAAATACATACAAATTACCGAGTGAATAAATTCAGCTTTCACTCTTCTTTAAAAGATATGCCATTTTTCCTGGGAGGTAATACAGCCCCACCTTCTGACTGAGTAGAGCTTGACTGCAGCAGCTGAGCCTGGGTGCTACCCATGGCATGGCCTGGCAGCTGCTTTAGCGTTGGCTGTAGGTGGCCATGAGGCATCTGGGTGGTTCCCACAGCGTAAGTACACACCCTCAGGTAGGTCTGAGGGGCCTGTGGGTCTCTCTCACCCTTGCTGCACAGGCCTCATGCTTTCCTTTTCAGAGCCACCTTGTCTCCCGGCATTGTGCATTTGGGCTGCCATTCTCACCTCCCAGAGCCTAGCTAGCCCTGAGGCAGGCCATCTGTCTTTGCTTTTCTGGCCTGGTGCTGGATCCAAAGAGAAGCCCCGCCCCGCCCTGCCCTTACCCAGGGCCTGGCTTCTCACTGTTCTCTACCTTGGGCTCCTGCCACTGAGATCTGGCCTTGGGATTGACAACATCGCCAGTGTTTCATAGCACCTGGCACAGAGGGGGCCAAGGGGCGGGCAGGGCAGGTGGGGTGGGTGACACTCACCCATGCCAATGTGGTTCTTGCAGCCATCACACCAGATGTTGTATGGCATTTCAAATCTAAACAAAAGACAGGATTTGCTGCTGTTGTTTCTCTTGTTTAAGAGTTTTCTCACATTTATCCATTTAGCCATGTGCATGTGGTGGTCAGAGGACGACTTTCAGGAGCTGGCTGTTTCCTTCTGGTATGTGGGCCTGGGGACTGAACTCAACTCAGGTGTTTGGCTTGGCAACAAGCGCCTTTTCCACTGAACCACTGCTGTCCCCCATCCTCAAGATGTATTCTAGCTGTCACCCAGCCTGCTCTTGAACTCTTAGATCCAGTGATCCTCCTGCCTCAGGCTATCTAGTAGCTGGGAGACAGGTGCAAACCTGGGCAGGCCCTGGCTGGCACTCTTCTGTGATCATGTCCTTGCTCATCACTCTTTGGCTTGTCCCTCCCAGAGGAAGAGTCTGGCCCCAGCCCTGGAATCAGGCAGTTGATAGGAAAGAGGGGACAAGTGTGTCAGGTCTGGTCTTGGCCTTAAGAGTCCTGGCACTCTTGCTCACTCTTTTGGAGCCATGATACTGCTGGTCTGCTGGAAGAAAGACCCACTGTGGGGTAGTCTATCTGTACAGGCCTCGGCCCCACAGGGGCAGCTGGTCTTCTACTACCAGCCTTCATCAATGAAGGAAAAAGGCCTAGTCAGGTCCTTTTAAGCCCAGAAGAGGCACTCAGACTTGTTATCAATAACAAATGCGTATTGTTTTCTTACGCAGCAATAGCTGACTGATGTAATGTCTTCCTGCTTTATGGAATTATAACCTTGCAGCACTGGGTCAATCAATCAGGGGACATGAGGTTGAGGCCAAGTGGTGGTCTGGAGAGAGGGGGTGGGTAGTTTCTTACCGGATAATGAGGATGCCTTGTGACAACTTTCGAGCCCGTTCTCGAAGGGGGTGGCTGTTGTGGTACCGGTTGAGCGAGCCATGCTGTACAGAAAGGGTGAGTGAAGGTAAGCATCGTATGGGAGGCTGTGGAGGTGTTAGTAAGTTATACGGCTTCGAGCCAGGGGCAGAGTGGACCTTGGTATCTGAAGCAAGCGGTTCAGGAGCCCCGGGAACACCAGAGTCTACGGGAGCACGTTATATGCAGTGGCATGGTGACTGGGTGGCACCCGGGAGACCTGTGGGGTGGGAAGCTGCTCACCTTTTCGGGGTTGAAGTCCGGGGGGTAGTACTTGTTCTGGCCTTTCCTCTCACCCTGAAAGCAGAGGGAAACATGAGTTGGAGAGGACCATGGAGCCTAGGGACACGATGAAGGCTCCATCTAAGATCTGATCTACAGCAGCATTGTGGCTGAAAAATCGACTGCTATCACTCTGGAAAATTCCTTAAGATTACACATAGTCTCATAGGAGTGGCTGCACATTCTTGGGGACTGCAGGCAACAGTGAGGAAATGGGGACAGCTACTGACACCTGATGGTCTGACAGGGTTTCATGTAGTCCAGCTAGCCACAAACTTGCTTCTTAGCTAACGCTGGCCTTGAGCCTCCCGTCTTCACCTCCAATGCAGGCGTCACAAACGTGCACCATACCTGGCTTGTGGGCTGCTGGAGGTGGACTCCAGACCATGATTATGCTAGGCAAGCACACTACCAAATGAGTCACAGCCCATTTCCACTTTTAAAAAATGAGACAGAATCTCATTCCACAGCCCAGGCTACCTTTGAACTCAAAGCAATCCTCCTGCCTCAGCATTCTGAGAGCTGGAATTACAGGGGTGTGCCATTATTCCTCACTATCATTTCTCTTACACAACCCATGAAAGACACTGAAAGACTCCCCTACCCCACGCTATGGCTGTCAAGCTGGTCTTGAGACCTGGGTCCTGGTGAAGGTCCACTCTGACATGGGGGCTGTGCCAGGTGCTCAGAGGTTTCCAGACAACAGGGCTGCAAAGCTAGGGCTTGTTCTTCACAGGAGTACACTTCAGACAATTATCAGGGAGAGAGAGCTGGCCTCCATGTCTACCCGTAGCGTGGTATTGCCTACACCACTGCACTCCATACCCAGCCTAGCCATGTCCTCCTCCAGGATCTAGACTGGTAAGTGCAGTCTCTACCTCCCATCAGGGGTCAAGGACTTAGCTGTGAGGGTGTGTCTCTTAGTGATATCAGAAGCTATATCCGGAAAGTCTCACCTGTGAGCTGGAGAAGAATACCGACAAACATGGCATGAGGCCTCAATCCTACACAAAGAACCACAAGCCACCGAGGAAAGCTAGCAGCAGGGAGAGGCTGCCCTCCTCAAGGAAAAACACACCAATTAGTTGTCCCATGCCAAATGGACATATACACACATGACACTGCACGAACTCAACAGGCTTTATTTGGGAATACTTATGTATATATGAGTGTGGTGACAATTTTGGAATTTTGGTTTCTTTAAAAAATACAGAAATGCCAAGAAGAGACTTGATACCCTATGAGCATATACAGAGGGAGGTAATCCCCCTCAGGAACAGTCATAGGGGAGGGGAGTAATGGAAAAATGGGAGGGAGGGAAGAATGGGAGGATACAAGGGAGGGGATAACCACTGAGATGTAACAAGAATAAATTTTTAAAAAATACAGAAATGAACCGGGTAATGGTGGTGTATGACTTTAATCCCAGCACTCGGGAGGCAGAGGCAGGCAGAGTGCTGTGAGTTTGAGGCTAGCCTGGACTACAAAGTGAGTCTTGGACAGCCAAGTCTACACAGAGAAATCCTGTCTCAAAAAAAAACAAACAAACAAACAAACAAAAAAACCCAACACAAACAAACAAACAAATAAAACCTCACAGAAAAATTATAAGAATAGGTTTTTTGTTTTAATCCCAGATGTGGAATATGGGACTGCCTCACTGCAGCTGACTACGATTTGCTCTGTGTTCTGGCAGTGGCATGATTTTTCCAGCTGCAGATAGTTTCTGCAATTGTGTGACATTTGGAATTCTAGAGACTTTTCAGAGGAGCAAGGCCCAGAGGTGTAGTGGGTTGTTGGTTGCTGTTGGCCAGCATTTGTCAAGTAGTCACAAGCAAAGAAATTAGATATTCTGATGGCAAAGATCAAACTTGCCCCAAGGAACTCCACACCCCTAATCAGCAGGAAGTAGTCTAAAGATTGCCCCATTTCTGATCAGACTGTATTCAGGGATCTCTTTCTTTTCCTCTCTATCCTTTTTCCTCTCTTATCTAGAGTTAGGGGGCTGAAGGGGTGGAAAAAAGACGAACCCACAAAGCAGCAAAGAACACACACACACACACACACCCTGATGACACAAGAGGCCCTAAATCTAAAGGAGAGCAGGAAAGGATATATGGGAGTGTTTGGAGGGAGGAGAGGGAAGGGTGAAATGTTGTAATTAAAATACAACCTCAGCCAGGCCTGGTGGCGCAAGTGGATTACTGAGTTCGAAGCCAGCCTGGTCTACAAAGTGAGTCCAGGACAGCCAATGGTACACAGAGAAACTCTTGTCTCGAAAACCAAAAGAAAAAACTAAAAAATAAACAACAACGAAAAACATGGTCCAGTGTGGGGTCAAACACTTGCCTCAAGACCAGCGCTGCCCTGGGGGAAACTGTCTATCCACAACCCTGAACACATGCTGATGAGTGAGAAACCAGACATGACAGCACAGTGTATTACGTGCTCATGGCAGGCAGAGGCAGAGCCTGGAAGCAGCTGAGGGGCTCCTGGGGCGATGAGGAGGGAAGGACAAGGAGTGACTACTTTGGGTTGATGAGACCGTGAGCCACGGTGTCTGCCAGCAAGCCTGAGGACATGAATTTGAAACCTGGGGCCCACATGGAAGGAGGAGACAACCAACTCCCCCAAGCTGACAACCACTTACATGCACATCCATTCCATGACAAACACAAGCACAATGACTATGTTTTTAAAAGGGCCACTGCTTAGCCTAGCTGTACATGGCTTCCTTTTCAGAGGATGACAGCCTCCTAGAGCTACGCTGAAGGAGGTAGGCAGGAGCGTGCTCACACACTTCACATCTCACTCAGAGCGGCTAATGCAAGACTGGGATGTGGCTCAGTGGCAGCGTGCCTGCCTAGCATGTACAAGCCCTGGATGCCACCCCCAACTCTGCAGCAGCAAGGCTTAGCCCTGGCACCTGAATACTGATCGCTGAGAAAGAAGGGCCCGAGTTTAGGACTGTCCTCAGGGTTAGCAGCAGAAAGGAAGGGAAGAGGGCAGGAGGGAGCAAGATCTAGGTGGGGAGAGCACTTGTTGGGTTGTGGCCCAGGTACCCAGCAAAGGTCTGCAGCCACCGTGCACAACAAACAATAACTTCCACTCAGGAGCCTGGGCGGGCAGGGCTGCCTGGAGGACGTGCTGGCACCTACAAGGAGCCCCGGCTTGGGAACCTTCTACTTACCATCTTGGGAGCTGCCTACAAGTCCTCAGTAGCAAGCTTGCAGCTGGGAAATGGGCCTGGTCAAGGCATGTAGCCGCGGGGCGAGCTCTCCTGTGGATGCTGCAGCGGCTGCAGGCTGCCCTGGTAGATGTGGCTCGTATTGTCCTATTTCTTGAAGTTCACAATATTCTGAGTTGTGACCTGGCACTGAGCCTCCACAGGGTACAGGGGCATCCAAGGACAGCCTGGAGGGAGAGAGACAGACAGTTAAGAGAACCGTGTGGCTCCAGACTCTATGCTGGGGTGACCAACCAAGCAGGGACAGTGCAGTCTGTGCCCGAGCCCTGCCCTCAATTCCTACTGCCTGCCCTGCTCCTGATGCAGAAGCTGCAAAAGGCTACTTTTAAATTTACATTTTAAAATCTTTATTTATGTGTGTGCATGGTATGTCACACATGTGGAGGTCAGAGGACAACCTGTTCTCTCCTTTCCCCATTTTACCCTTTCGTTAAACTCAGGCTGTAGGCCTGGTGGAAAGTCACTGAAGCACCTCGCCGGCCCAGCAGGGAAACTCTTACATGTACGACAGTGTTACCATGTCATGGCCTCCTGAAGCTCCCCACTGGCTTATAATCAAATCTACAGGTCTCCCAGCCCTCGCTCTGAGGAAGTCTCTCACTCCTGTCTTCTCTTGCCTTTCTGGCCAAGCTGAGTTCCTGGCTGTCTGCAGAGGACTGCTCCTGAACTGCTGGGATCTCACAAAGGCTAAGACAGTATCTCCTACTGAGCCCCACTTCCCTGCCCCTCCCTCAATAGATGATTCTAGACAGAGGCCCTAGCCCTGAGCTGTAGCCCTAGCACAAAGGCGTAGTTTTTGTTGTTTCTCTTGAACACCAGAGGCTCCATTTAGCCACCTAAAGTCACTTCTTGGAGCCAGGTGTAATTCCTATGCCCCCAGCTACTAGGTAGACTGAGGTCGGAGGAGTCCAGGTGTCAGACCAGCCAGAGCAATGCACTGGACCATGTCAAAATAAAACTAATCAGGTTTAGGGATGTAGCTGATGAGTACTGTGCCTGCCTAACATAGGGAAAATCCTGGATTCCATCCCTGGCATTAACAAATTAACAAATAAGTTAATCAAAGGAAAATAATGTAGCTGGGGTGGTGGTGGCTGTGGCCATACCTTAATTCCAGCACTCGGGAGGCAGAGGCAGGTGGATCGCAGTGAGTTTGAGGCCAGCCTGGTCTACAAAGTGAGTCCAGGACAGCCCAGGCTAACACAGCGAGACCCTGTCTTAGAGAAACAAATAAACAAAACAAAACCAAACAAAAGCTTGGAAACTGGGCCCACATGGTAGAGAGAACAGATTCCACATGTGCCATGACATATATTCACATACATAATGCACACAAAATAAATAGATAAAATGTAATAAAATTTTTCAATAGAAAAATATCACTATTTGGGTGGTTGTGGCATGTACATTTAATCTCAGCACTTGGGAGGCAGAGGCAGGCAGATCCCTGAGTTTGAGGCCAGCCTAGTCTACAGAACAAATTCCAGGACAGCCAGGCCTACAAAGAGAAACCCTATTTGGAGAAACAACAACAAACAAAAGGAGAACCATCTGTAGCTTGAGCACTGGCTCCTAGCTCTTGCTCCGGTGTTGTAGGAAGTATAGCCTGTCACTCAGAGTGGCTTCTGTGAGTGTCACGCACTGTGCTAGCTTCACTCTGAGCACACCTCACTGTTGTGCAGCTGCCTATTAAGTTTCAAACCCAGGACAACTGGCTGAGGTGTCTATTTAACATACATATCAAATTGGACCTGGCCACCAGATACTCCCAGCATCCCTCAGTCCTACCTGTTACAGGGTATGGCTGTCATACCCACCCTCTGCCCTGAACTCTCCACCCCAGCTTCCCCTAGAAGTTCTTCCTTATACAATCCAGACATTTTGGTTACCCGCCCCTTCCTGCACCTTTGGCCGCCTGGCTGCTGCATGTGGTTACCCTCTCTTCCCCCCCTGCTCCCGCAACATGGTGCAGCTTAATCTGGCCATGTCCCCTTGGGCTCTCCCAGATGCCCCTGCCTCTACCTAGGCTCTCCCTTTTATCTACAACATACTTTCTTCTCCACCATACCTAGGTATAGTCATAACCTTTTATTTCTTGTTTTCATTCGATGACCACCGAGGACTCAGCATCAGAGGCTGACGGTAGGTTCACATGGGGTAAAACCTTAAATGCAAACGGAAGTGCCAGAATCCAGAAACTTCGTCATTCATTTTCTCCAGTCTTTTCATCTGCCTTGAGATATTTCTTTTCTTTCTTTCTTTCTTTTTTTTTTTTTTTTTTTTTGAGACAGGGTTTCTCTGTAGTCCTGGAACTTGCTTTGTAGACCAGGTTGGTCTGGAACTCTAGAAATGCCCCTGCCTCCTAAGTGCTGCGATTAATGGTGTGCGTGTGGATCACCATCTCCAGGGGAGGATGTCAGATTCCCTGGGGCTGGAGCTACAGGGAGCTGAGTCATATGACACAGGTACTGGGACCTGAACTCAGATCCTTCAGAAAAGCAGTATGTGCTCTTAACTGCTGAGCCATCTTTCCACCCTTAAATTAAAAAAAATCAGTGTGTATGTGTGTGTGTGTGTGTGTATACAGGTATGAATGTGTCAGTGTACACAAGTGTGAGCGTGTCAGTGTGTGCAGGTGTGAACGGGTCAGTGTGTACAGGTGTGAATGTGTCAGTGTGCACAGGCAGAGGACAACTTGGAGGAGGCAAGTCTAGCCTTTCACCATGTGGGTTCTAGAGATGGAACTCAGGTTGTCAGCTTGGTGGCACTGTCCTCACCTACTGTGCCCATCAGGTTTGGGGGGTCACGGCTGCCAGGGTTTAACCTCAAGCCCCATTTCTTACCAGCTGAGGGGGGGGGGGAAGTCTCTGGCTTTCCTGGACTCTTCTTCACCTATCGGAAGGAAATACAGTGTAGGGAGTGATGGGCCAGGCCCTTAATCCCAGCACTCAGGGGGTTTCAGGTCAGTCTGGTCTACACAGCAAGTTCCAGGCTAGCCACAACTACTCAGCAAGACCCTCTCTCACAAAGCAGAAACAGAACAAACAAAAACGAAGAGAGGGTAATGAGAGCAGGAACGACTCTGGGGTTCGCTGTAAGGAAACAGTGGACGGGGATTACCTGTAGCAGGGACACCCAGCTTGGTTAGCAGTGTGTGCCTGGGGTCTGTTTTAGAGTGTTCAACATATGTTTGTTTCGGAGACACGCCTCTCTATGTAGGGGTCCATGCTCCAGATGCTCTGGCCTCAGCCTTAATCACTTAAGGCTTACATGACTAGTCACCATAGGCAGTACCACAGCCGGGTTACATCCAGCCTGCTCCCGGGGGACACATCCGGAGACGTCCTGCCCTCACTTGCCAGAGCAAATTACAGCTCCTCCCTGTTGCTTTCTAGCTGCCTGACTCCGGGGCAGCTGGTACCTCTGAGCCCCAGCTTCTTCATGTAGGGGGAAAAAAAAAAGTTTTCTAAAGGACCGAGCTGCCAAAGGCTGCTGTTGGGAATCGTGGTGGGTGTTTTAAGTATTGAGATGAACAAAATGGGACAAAAGACAATCGACAGTTTCAGCTTCCTCGTACTAACAACTTTAAAAATTACTTTTGTGTGTGTGTGTGAGGTGGTGGTGGCTCACACCTTTAATCTCTTTAATCCCAGCATTTGGGAGCCAGAGGCAGGTGGTTCACTGAGAGTTCAAGGCCAGCCTGGTCTACTAATATGCTACAAAGAGAAACCCTGTCTCGGGGGGGAAAAAAAAAAGTATTTTTAAAAATTTATTTATAATTTAAATTTAGTTATTTATTCTCCCAATCCTCAGGAGAGGAAATGTGAAACAGGAAAACCTGAAATGTTATGTCTTAGATCAGATTTCTGTTGTTGAGATAAAACACATGACCAAAGAGCAACGTAGGTAAGAAAGTGTTTATTTCATCTTCCACCTGGAAGAAAGCTGCTGCCTGCTTTCTTACATCACCCAGGACCTCCTGCCCCTGGGGTGGTGTGGCCCACGATAGGCAGAGCCCACCCACATCACCCATCTTGGTGATTCTCCTGCTCAGCGCATTTTTATTGTAACCAGTGTTGGACCAGGGCTTCTAGAGTCTGGCCCAGATCAGTTTTCTTTGGCCGTATTTAAACATAGCCCAATTTTAGGGGAAAAAAACATTTTCTGAGAACAGCTCAGTCCCAAGTGCACAACAAGTTAAGACATACGAGGTTCTTTACAAAGCACACTTGGCTCCTCTCACAGTGGATCCTGTTGACTCAGAGCTAGGGGCCAAGATTTAGGGTCTAGCTTGAGGCCTGTGGGAGTCAGGGTTGGCCTGGCCCTAAGATAACACAGAACTCAACTTGGGCCGTTGTAAAGCACACGTGACGTCACTCACGAGGCTGGGGTTATGGTCTGAAAGCAGTGCTTAAAGTTGTAAGGGCAAGGGGTCTGGGATAAGTAAATTCTTGAGACAGGGACAAAGCCTGTGTCATCAGACAGCAAAGGATCAGCAGGTTGTAAAACAACATCAGCCCTGATGTTTGAGGAAGAGCGGCCGCATACCTCTTTCCGTGGGAGAGGTGAGCTGAGCGTCCAGTGTTCCCGGCTTAGCTGTGCGCACAAGGCCCCTTTGTCCTCTACAAATCATCCATCATGAAAATGCAGCCACAGACTTGCCTACAGGCCAATCTTCTTTTTTTTTTTTTTTTTTTTTTTTAAGACAGGGTTTCTCTGTGTAGCCTTGACTATCTTGGACTTCCTTTGTAGACCAGGCTGGCCTTGAATTCACAGCAATCCGTCTGCCTCTGCCTCCCAAGTGCTGGGATTAAAGGCGTGCGCCACCACTGCTCGGCTTTCGTTTGTTTGTTTGTTTGTTTTGGTAGGCTAGTTTTTATGGAGGCATTTTTTTTTTCAGTTATGATTCCATCTTCCCTGCCTGATGGTGGTGGCGGCGCAGGCCTCTAATCCCAGTATTCTGGAGGCAGAGGCGGACAGATCTCTGAGTTCTCTCTCAGCCTAGTCTATAGAGTGAGTTCCAGGCCAGCCAAGGTTACACAGAGAAACCCTGTCTTGAAAAACAAAACAAAAAGTGATAAGAATGCTGACGTGTAGTTCTCCACAGCTGATGGCTTCTAGCAGGGGTGGCAAGTGTGGGGGATGACTCAGTTTTCTTTAAGGGGCTGGCCACCAGGAGTTTGACCATGCTCCAGTGAGGATATGGGCAGCACAGATTGGTCTTCTTCTTCTTCTTCTTCTTCTTTCTTCTTCTTCTTCTTCTTCTTCTTCTTCTTCTTCTTCTTCTTCTTCTTCTTCTTCTTCCTCTTTTTCTTCCTCCTCCTCTTTCTCCTCCTCCTCTCCTCTTCTTCTTCTGGAGGAAGTCACACGAGGAGTGTGGAGATTTACCTGGAAGGGCTGGAAAGTGAGTGGGCTTGGGGTTCATAGTGTGAAATTCCCAAAAAAATCAATACAAATATGAAAGGAAATAAAAGAGATTCCCTCTTCCCAGATATGTTTCTAGTTTGTGTCATGTTGTCATAAAACTTGCAAGCACACTGTATTTAAAAAAAATTTTTTTTTTGCTGGGCATGGTGGCGCACACCCTTTAATCCCAGCACTCGGGAGGCAGAGGCAGATGGATCGCTGTGAGCTCAAGGCCAGCCTGGTCTACAAAGCAAGTCCAGGATGGCCAAGGCTACACAGAGAAACCTTGTCTCGAAAAACAAAACAAAAAAAAATTTTTTAAAAAAAGGCTGAGTGTGGTGGCTCACAGATCTAAATCCTAGCACTTGAGAAGTGGAGACAGGAGGATTGCTCAAATTTCGTTACCTCATTGGGCTACATAGTGAGTTCTAGGCCAATTTGGACTAGAGTGTAAGACATCCCCCACCCCCACCCCCTTTTTTTTTTTTTGAAATTTTTCTGAATCCTGAGATGGAAGGACATGAGTGTCAGTAGGACAGGGAGAAATCTTCATGACCCAGGTTGGTAAACATAGCCACTGTGGCCCAAAGCAGTCAGAAGCCTGCCCTCTAGGGCTGAGGTCCTAGACTCCAAGGGAGGAGTCAGGCATGGGACTTAAGTGCCCACCTCAATTGCCAGCAGCTGACACAGTAGTCCTGCTAAAAGTTACTTCTGGGGCTGGAGAGATGGTTCAGAGGTTAAGAGCACTCTCTCCTCTTTGAAAAGTCCCAAGTTCAATTCCTGGCAACCACATGGTGGCTCACAACCATCTCTAATGAAATCTGATGCTTTCATCTGGCATACAGGTGTACATGCAAATAGAGCACTCATATTAAATAAATAAGTCTTTTTTTTGAAAGTTACTTCTGTGGTGTCTTCATGGGAAAGACAGAGGGGGTGTGGAGGACCAGAGATACCAGTGGGGGAGGCGGTGACTTCTCCATAGGTCACTCAGCCTGAGTCAGTGGCCGGGCATTCAATCCAACACTCGTCGTGGGCACTGAGCGCTCCTCCTGGTTACAGATGTGGTGGTCTGGACTTCTCTGGCTGTGCGGAGATTCCAGAAGCTGTACGTGTCCATCCTCCTCACCCGACAGCACCTTGGGGTGACATTCCCACAGTGCCAGGCAGTGAGTGTAGTCTGTGTGGCTGCAGGGGGAGGGCGTGTGCTAGTGTCCAGGTCCACAGCGTGCCGCCGACAATCTACCCCCAGCTAGAACGAGGGGACGCTCTCCGGCAACAAGCAGAAAAGCGTTGATCACTGGCATCACAAGGCTAGTCCTGTTTGAGGGCTGATGCCATCACGAGTTTTCACAGCCCTTCCTGGGGATCTGTGCATCTCCCCATCCTCAGCCCTGAGCAGGTGTCAGTTGGTGGAGGTCGAGCTGTAGGCAGGCCTGATGGACAGACACAGAAGGTTACTGTAGGCCATGTGTGTATGAGTGTTTTGTTTACATGTATGCATGTGCACCACACAGAGTCGTAACAGCACTTCCTCAGCCTGTGAACGTGTACAAGGGAAGAGGACAAGGCAATTACACAGGAAAATGAAACCTCCCTCCCGAGTGTGGGAAGGCACCTTCCATCGGGAACATGGTAGGGTTTGGGGCTCCGCAACAGGAAGAAGAGAAGACACAAAGGAAGCTTTAGCCTGAAGAGTTCAAAACCCCTGTGCATGACCTCCAAATGAGAATAGTGATCCCTGTGGCTCAGTCAGCAAAGTGCCTGCTGTGCCAGCTGGACCTAAGTTCAGACCCTAGCACTCATGTAGAACTTGGGTGTGGCAGCATGCATCTGTACTCTAGTGCTGGAAGTGGGCATGGAGGCAGGCAGAATCCTGGAGCTCATTGGCCAGTTATATTAGCCAATCAGCGAGGCCCCAATCCAGTGAGAGATGGTATCTGAAGAAAATAAGCTGTTGCCAGGCAGTGGTGGCACACACTTTTAGTCCCAGCACTCAGGGAGGCAGAAGCAGGAGGATCTCTGGGAGTTCGAGGCCAGCCTGGTCTACAGAGTGAGTCAAGGACAGCCAAAGCTACACAAAGAAACCATGTCTTGAAAGAACAAGCAGGCAAGCAAGCAAACAAATGCAATTGATAAAGATACCTGGTATCAACTTCTAACCTGAATATTCATGTGTATACAATCTATGATGTGTGTATAACACACAGACACACAGACACACACACACACACACACACACACACACACAAACATACATCTGTTACTGGCTGCTTTTATAGAGGGCCTGGATTTGATTCCCTGCACCCGCATGATAGCTCACAATTGTCTGCCATTCCAGTTCCATGGGATTCAGTGTTTCCTGCAGTGTCCTGACTGGGTGTCTGTATTGAAAGGTTGAAGAAAAGCTGGGGAGCTGGCTTGTGGGGGGCTCTTCCGGGGAGGTAGAAGTCTGGTGTTTCCAGATAGCCTCTGAGCTTGGTATACAGCGAGGGCACTCCCTTTCTCATCAAGGTTCCATTTCGGAACATTAAAAACTCTAAGGAGTGTCACAGGGAAGATTACAGACCAGACCTTTTCCTGGTAGAACCTGTTCAGCAAGCACCTGGGGTTTCCTGGAAATACCCGACCCTATGCTAAGGAGATCCTAACCTTCAGCAAATGACCTTTAATCCTTTAATTGTACCTGGAAGTTATTCCCCCACCCATAGGTGATTAAGTACTTTCTTCTTCTTCTTCTTCTCTTCTCTCTTCTTCTTCTTCTTCTTCTTCTTCTTCTTCTTCTTCTTCTTCTTCTTGTGATAGGACCCTGAGCTACTGCATGTAAATCAACTATCCTGGTTCCTCCAGCACTAGCGAATCAGACACATTCACCCTCAAACCCCTACCCGCTGCCCAAGGTTTATAAATTCCTGATTCATGAGTAAAGGTTGCCTTGCTCTCTCACTCTACCACGGCCATCTGGGATTCTTCATTTAGTCCAGGGAAGGAGGGGCTCCTGAAAAATCACACGAAACGTACCAAGCTTCCAGACCCCCGGGCTGCTGCCCTCCATGAGCTTCTGCCATTCACTTCAGCAGCCGCCGAAGGCCACTCCACTTAGGCAAGATCGGTGCTGACCGCTCACCGAGCCTGCATCTCACTAGATCTGCCTTCCAGGGTGTCTGCCTGCCAAAGAGCTATAACACTGCAGTACGATCACAGGCCTTTGGAACGCCCAGGTTTCCATTGCCGTCTGACACCTGCGATTTCATTCTAAAAGAGCTAAACTGTAACGCTCCACAGAAAACTCTTTCCACATTCTGGCCTGGCAACATGGGCCTTGCCCTAATGTGCTCTAGCCATTCCCGAGAGAAACGGGGCCTTTGATCTTGAGGTCTGCCATCTGGAAGCAAGCAGCACCTGGACTGACATGCCAGACACGGAAGTCAAGCTGTCCACCAGACACTGAATGACACTGGCTCAGGCAGTAAAGTGCTTGCTATGCAAGGTGAGGTCCCAAGTTTGATCCAAACATCCATTAAAAAAAAAAAAAAAAAGTTGGGTGAGGTATGTACGCCGGTATGATGAGCTCCTTTTCTCAAAAGTAACGTGAATAGCTGGCCGTGGTGGCGCACTCCTTTAATCCCAGCACTCGGGAGGCAGAGGCAGGGGGGATCTCTGTGAGTTTGAGGCCAGCTTGGTCTACAGTGTGAGTCCAGGACAGCCAAGACTACACAGGGAAACCCTGTCTCGGAAAAAAAAAAAAAAAAAAAAAAGTAACATGTATAGTCCTCAAGAAACAAAACCTAAGTTTGACCTCTAGTCACTGCATGCATGTACTCGAACCTGAACGCACAGCAGTGGCAGACCCATGTGCTAGGGGTGTGGCTCACATGTCTTGGACGGCCTTCTCCCTTTCCGCTTCCACCTGATTTGGGCCCCTAGGCCTAGTGAGTAGCCCTGTTCACCTTGACGGCAGGGTTCTCACTCCCCGAATTCGTTTTCTATAGCTGTAATAAAATGCTCCCATAAGAGCCACTTAGAAGAGAAAAGGGCTTAGTGAACCATTCAAGAGGGGGACAAAGGCTACCGTGGCAGGAAGGCACGGCAGCCAGCACGCGAGGCTGAGAAGGCAGTCAGGAAGCAGAGACTACATTTCATCCCATAGGAGCACAGAGAGAAGAGGAAGTGGGGTCAGATTCTCACGCCACACTGCCTCAGCCTCCACAATGAAATAAAATGGGGGAAAAAAGAAAGAAAGAAAGAAAGAAAGAAAGAAACCCATATAAATAAATAAAAAGCAGGTATTCCTAGTGAACTGAGCACTGTCTGAATCAGTGTTCTATTGCCGTGAAGAGACACTGTGACCAACGTGGCAGCTTATCAAAGAAAGCATTTAACTGGGGCCACCAGGAGTCCATGGCTGTCATGGCAGGGAGTGTGGCAGCAAGCAGTGAGGCACGGCACTGGAGCAGTAGCTGAGACTTCAGGTCTGATCTGCAAGTTGAGGTGAGGGAGGAAAGGAGAGAGAGACATGGAAGGAGACAGAAAAGGGAGGGGGGAGAGAGATGGAGAGACAGACAGACAGACAGACAGAGACAGAGAGATGGAGACTGGGCCTGGCATGGGCTTTTGAAACTTCAAAGCCTACCCTCTAGTGGCACATCTCCTCCAACAAGGCTACACCTCCTAATCCTTCCTAAACAGTTCTACCAACATTCAAATGTATTAGCCTATGGATGGCATGATCATTCAAATCACCAACTTGGCTTTATAGACAGAGAAGGGCAGAAGAAGCTCTGAGCGTTGCCTGGCAGGGGGCTTTGCCATTCCTCCATGGGTCTGAGGCAATGGGGTCCTCGACATGGCTGTGCCCATATCACCAATACACTCACTCGAGTCTTCTTCCTGTCCCTGCAGTAGGCTACATCTGGAGCACATCTGTGCCTGTGCTAGCGACTCCAGCCAACTCTAAGCATCACCATTGTCAACCTCTGGAGCACATCTGTGCCTGTGCTAGCGACTCCAGCCAGCTCTAACCATCACCATTGCCAACAAGTTTTAAAAAATTATTAATTTTTTTTGGATCCTCTGTGTTTACCAGTATGACCTAATAATGTTTATTATTATTATAATTATTACTACAGTAGTATTTTCTAACCTGTTACTGATCAATCAAGACACATATACCTGTTATATTTTAAAATGGCCTTAGTTAACCTGGGGCAGGGCAGATATTAATTCTCTAAACTACCTCCCATTGTGGGGCAGGTATGGGATACCTGTCCCAATCCCATGCCATCTTCTTCTTTATTATTATTATTATTATTATTATTATTATTAACTTTTTCGAGACAGAGTTTTTCTTTGTAGCCTTGGCTGTCCTGGACTCACTTTGTAGACCAGGCTGGCCTTGAACTCACAGTGATCTGCCTGTCCCTGCCTCCCAAGTGCTGGGATTAAAGGTGTGTGCCCCCACACCCCCCACCCCCCTCTTCTAATAATTTCTATCAAGCTATGTCCCATCCATAATCCCATTTACTTGGTAATGTTTTTCATCTGGGCCAACTCTTCCATACATGCCAGCCACGTGCTTCTCCTCCACCTAACCCATGATGGTGAGCTTTTTTCTTCTCCCTTCTCCGGCCTCCCTTCTTCCCAAGATTTTCTCTGTCTCCCCAACCCTAGGAACCTCAGCTACTCTTATCCCATCTTCCCTGGCCAGATGTGATGGCCTTTTATTGGTCAAACAGGTTAGGTTCTAGGCAAGGTACAAGTAGGTCACAGATAGTATATACAGTCAGAACAATTATGAAAAATTATAAAAACCAATAGGTAAGACTTACATATGTAATGTCTAATCAAAAGGTACTTGGCAACTTTGAAGAAAATATTATCTATTTTATCTTGGTGCATCTAAAGTTCTGAACCCAAATCAATATCTATCAAAGCTCATATCTATCAACCTAAAATATTTATCTAGATCTAAAAGTGTCTTAACTCCTAAACAACTAAGTTTAAATTTAAAACTAACTATCTGGTCTTCAACCCCATCAGAGACTTGAGGAGGAATACATTTAATTACCTGAGTAAACAGAAAGTACAGGTTAGTAGTTTCCAACATGAAAAAAATGACATAGACAGTATGTTGCCCGAACAATCACCCAACACTCTCTCTAATGTTGGAGCATCATCTTCAGCCTTCTGGCCCAATATATCTGACAGACATATTTGTGAAGCAGGAACTATTGAGGACTTGCTTACCCTGTCTTGGCAGAGTTTGTCGGTTGACTCTGCCTGCATCCAAGCTTGCCCATTTTAGGCAGAATTCTCTCTGTGGCAGATACAAAGACATTTTTCCCAGTGGCTGTTTTGCCACATCTGAAGGCGTCTCCATTAGGAGGTTCTGCGGTGCTCGCCATCTTCCTTGAGGTAGGCTGTGTGCTGCCAGGAGTTAACCTGTCTTATTGTCAAAGAATACTTGAAATAGTAAAAACATCTTTAAATAGCATATTCTGTAGGTCTCTGAGGTTTTTGAGAACCTTATCTATCTGTAGAATTACATCTAGCTGTTAAGCCTAGGATGTGTGTTCCCGTACTTGGCATGATCACGAGTTGATCAACTAACAATTGGCTTGTATTACTTAATTATCTTAAACAGCCTGCAGTAGCACTATCAGAGTATTGGAAGTAAACCATGTATTAATTGAGCTGTAGGTGTATAATGCCTCATATTAGAGTAGAAATATAATCTGTGAAGAATAATATTAAATTTGAATTCCATTTCAATGTATCAAACTTCAACTTATTTTGCATCAATATTCAAAAATCTGTATCAATGAATTAATATTAACCTTATTTGTGAATAACAATTAAGGCCTTAAGTTGAGTAGATTCAATAATCAATCTACTTTTTGTCTTATCATCCCTATATATTTCTATATTCCCCTTTCTTTCTTTTCAACCCGTATCTTCATACCTAAGAAAGATAAAGGAAAAGAGAGAAATCCTTGAGTCTAACCTCTAATCTCATTTTCTCTCTGAATAAGACCAATAATAACTTGTAACCAATTCCCAATGACAATAAACATCTATAGCCCAAGAAAGCAACCAAAAACCTACTTAACCCCCACTTAAGGGAAACAGAGCAACTTTCTCTTAAAGTTTCTTCTGGCCATTTGGAGCGGCAGAACCAATTGGCGCCCAACTAAATTCAAGTATTCACATCCTTTAAAAAATCATATTTTTCCATAGTTTGGTGGGGAAGAACAGCTCCCAGAGAACATCCATGGGCCAGAGCATTTCACGGGCACTGCTCTTAGCTACCTGCGGGCTCAACTCTCACAGAGCAAAGATGGTTACAGACACATGGCTGGTTGGAGAGGCAGAACCAGGAGGCTGGAAGTCTTCTAACTGGACTGGGAAATGGAGTTAACCACCTTAAAATAATAATAATAATAAAATAAAAACTGCTATGGTTCCTTTCCAATGTGCCAAGGTGGAACGCTCCTGAATCATTTTTGGCTTTTTTTTTTTTTTTTGGCTGTTATGAATGCAGTGGGCTTAGTCGTAGTCACACTTCTCCTTACCCTCTCAAAAAAAAGTTCAGGGAGAAAGGCAGAAAGTCGAGAGACATGAGGCTCAGTACTGGCAACTAGAAGGGAAGAAGGAACTAAATTTTTCTCCACTGAGTTGATGGCAGCTGGAATTCAGAGCTCCTTAACTGCAAGGTGTTTATTAGCTCTTTCTGAAAAGGGTCAACCGAAAAGAGATAGCAGTAACTAAATTCCGAGGAATGGCGGACAGGGCTTCACTAACTGAAGCCTTAAGTTGGCACAACTGACCCAAGGCTTAGATTTTTCTTGTTTCCCTGCTTGAATTTTGCTGGAGATTTCTGAAGATTTTGACTGGAATTGAGATGAAATATTTGAGCAGCCCTTACTCCCAACACAATGGAGCCGAAGACAGGCAGAACTCTTTGAGTTGTAGATCAGCCTGGTCTCCACAGGGCTTGACCCCCTGCTGATAAGTTACTTGCAGAGACATCCTAGGATTTAAACTGACAAAATTTTCCTTAAATTTACTATGTACATTCCTTTTTCTTAACACTGGATTATACGTTTTTACTGATCTAAAGGATAGACACACATCAGTCTTAGGTTTATGTAAGGGAAAATGATGTCATTGCTCTAAGAAAGGCCAGCCAATCTCCTTAAAAGTGGAGCTTCCATTGGGAGAACTGGCCTAAAAGATATGTTCTGTTGGTCAATGTAAGGACCAAGGTTGGACGGGGAGACAGACATGCAAGCTACATGCCTCCCATGTGGAAAAGCCTTTGTATGCTGAGTTGAGGTGTCACTGCTCTGGCAAGCCACCTTATCCCTCAAAACATGAGTCACTTTCACCGGGTGAGGTGTGTGTGGGGGTGTGACAGTCATACTGGGTGCAAAGAGACACAGAAGACTTACAGGTGACAAAGCACATGTCAGGTAAGTTAGGTCCCCAAAACTCAAAGGCTACAATTCATATGTGCTTAAAAGGTGGAAGCGCCCATCCCCTATGGAGAGAAGAGGTGAGACAAAAACATCTGCCACAACAACAACAACAAAAAAAATCCAGGTACAGGATGCCTAGGGTACCCACATGCCTTTAATCCCAGCACTCGGGAGGCAGAGGCAGGCGCATCTCTGTGAGTTCGAGGCCAGCCTGGTCTACAAAGTGAGCCCAGGACAGCCAAGGCTAATACAGAGAAACCCTGTCTTGAAAAATAAAACAACAAACAAACAAACAAACAAGTTGCTAGGGTAAGCTTAATGCCTTTTCTTTTGCTCAGGGCAACCTGCTTGTCTCTAAAGCGGGATGCATTTTCCTGGGAAACAGGTAGCAGCCTGGCCTATGCATCAGGCACCACAGAGCCTAGAGAAGGACATTTAGAACTAAAAGGTGGATGTGTCCACCCCCTGTGGAGAGAAGGGATGAGGCAAAAATAACCACAACAACAGCTGGGTGTTGGTGGCGCATGCCTTTAATTCCAGCACTCAGGAAGCAGAGGCAGGCGGATCGATGTGAGTTCAAGGCCAGCCTGGTCTACAAAGCGAGTTCAGGACAGCCAGGGCTACACAGAGAAACCCTGTTGTGGAAGAATGCTAAGTGAATGTATCAACCATCAATAAAGTGCTGTTTAGCCAATCAGCTGGGCAGAAGGACAGGAAGTGGAAGGCGGGGCTTCCTGGAAGAGGGAAGAAAAGTTTGACGGTTGAGAAGAGAGTTTTTTTTGGACAGTTGGAGGAGGACAGTGGACGTGGACCGGCCCAGGGGTCAGAGTGGCAAGTGTTTGGAATATATGTGTGTGATAAGGTTTAGAGTAGTTTGTTTAGTTTACGAGTAGGTTAGAATCAGTTCAGACTCTGCCCTGTGAATTGCTGGCAGCTTTAAAGTATGTTTTAGTCTCTCGGTGTCAGTTATTTGCTTTGTAGGCCGAACAGATACAAAATATTGTAACACCCTGTCTCGAAAAACTTAACCAAACCAAACCAAACCAAACCAAACCAAACCAAACCAAACCAAAACCCAGAACACCTCTGTGTGTGACGTGTGTGTCACTACACCTAGGGATCAAGTTTCTGCCCTCATACTTATGAGGCAAAGCGTTCACTGACTGAGCCACTTTTACAGGCTCTTGCACGCTCATTTTGAATGAAGTCTCCTGCCTCACCATCGTGCCCAGCTTTAAAGCCAGGTGTTCCCTCCTGATCACAAACAAGAGGTGTGGCCAGTGGAGTTGCCACATCCCTCAGAATGTGCCGTGTTACACAGCTAGAGCTGGACCGTAGCATCCATGCGCATGCACTCAGGGGCCAAGGCAGGAAGACCTTGGATTCCAGGCCTACCTGGGCTACATAGCAAGCTCCTGAAGGGGGCCAGGAGGCTTATCCATCTACCTCACATTCCTGCTTTTCCCAGACAGGTAACTGCAGAAGCATAGAGTGGCAGGTAAGTGCTGGAGAGCAATAGCTTTTTGTTAAAAAAAAAAAACCAAAAAAAAACCCCAAAAAACAAAACAAAACAAAAAAAAACCCAGCCACAGCTGAAGAACTGATAGCAACACTTGAGAGAGTCCTATACTTTAGAAATTGTGTGTGTATGTGTGTGTGTATGTGTGTGCATACTCACGCATGCTGGGTATCAAACCCAGGGATTAGTGCAAGCCAAGCAAGTGTTCTACCAACTAAGCTACAATCCCAGCCCATCATAGAGGAGGGGCTTTAATTATTTTTTTTTCTCATGCACTCACCAGGGTGTCTTGTGTTTAAACACCATAATTTCCCACAAACGAGCCCCCTGCCATGGGCGTAAGCCACCACTGTAATTTACTTGTTAGAATCGGGCGTAATAATGCATTTATCTGAATGCGAACAACCGCTGTATGGAGGTGAAAAGCCAGGGGGAGGTTGATGAGGGGCTCAATAATTTATGGCAAACATAGAAATTGGCTCAATGTATGACAAGGACTCCAGGGTCCATCTACAGAACCACACAGCAAAAAGCCGTTGTGCGGCTTATCTTTTGTCAGCTTCACACAAGCTAGTGTCATCGGCTGAGTAAATGCCTACATCAGGCCGGCCTGTAGGCAAGTCTTCTATGGGGGCATTTTCATGGTCAATGGCTGGGCTCAGCCCACTGTGAGTAGCGTCACCCCTGGGTTGTATGAAAAGCAAGCCACAAGGAGCGCACCAGTAAGCAGCACCCCTCCAGGGCTTCTACTTCACTTCCTGCTTCCGGGTGCCTGCTCTGAGTTCCCGCCTGGACTTCTCTTCATGATGGGCTGTCACCTGTAAGATGAAACAAACCCCTTCCTTTGGTCATGGTGTTATCACAGCAACAGAAACACAACGGAGACAGAAGTTGGTAGCAGAGAGTGAGCAACTGCAGTGACAGATCTGACTGGGTTATTCTGGGAGGACTGTGGAAGGATTTGGAAATTTGGGCCGCGAAAAGCCACTCGTGTTTAAAGTTTAACGGGCTGTTCTGTGGACGCTTGGGAGGTAAGAGCGATGAGGTAAACACAGACAATGGAAGCCGCAACGATTCTCACGGCTGGGATTGCAATGTTTTTGCATTAAATAATTTCTGATTTCCGGTCGCCCGTGAAGAGTCAGCTGTGATTAGCAAGAGACCAGAAACCTTTGCTTTACTGGGGACAATCCATGCTCATCAACTGAGCCAAAGCTGAAAAAATCAGCTGTGACTGAAAGAGACCAGTACCACGGAACCTCTGGGAAGCGTCTCCTCAGGGTCAGCACACAAAAGCTGTGGTCCAGAGGGGGCCAAGGCTGCATTTCTAGCTGCCAGATGAACTTGACAATATGTGTGAGCCTCCCTTATGGTACTGCTTTTAGCAGTATGGGAGCTGAAGGATGGAGAGCAGCGAGTGCTCGGCTCTCTGTAGGGAAGGGCTGGAATCCCTGAGGAGAGGCCATTGGTGAAGCTGTAGTCTTAGTTGCAGTAGAAATTCTAGCATATTGGGGATGCCTGGACCATGGTGCATCTGCCAAGGACGCTGACAGGGGTGGAGAGGAGTCCACCTGAGCCTAATGAGACAAGGTGTGCTGAAGATGGAAGAGGCAGAGATGTGGAGCTACTGAAGTAGATTGGAACCCAGAAGATTCTGAGCTCCAGATGCTGGACACAAGGCTGGAAGATTTTATTCATACATTGAGGGTTTTGAATTTGCTTTGATCTAACTAAAACTGTGCCCTGGTTCTTTCCTCTTAGAATAAGAAATTTCTTCTTCTTCTTCTTCTTCTTCTTCTTCTTCTTCTTCTTCTTCTTCTTCTTCTTCTTCTTCTTCTTCTTCTTCTTCTTCTTCTTCTTCTTCTTCTTCTCTTCTTTTTCCTGTATAAGAGCCTACAGTTGAGAGACTTCAGACTTTTAAGGAGACATTGGATTTTTAAGGAGAACTTGGATTTTTAAAGTTATGGCATTTTTAGAAGGCTGTAGAAATTCCAGGATGACAGGTGTGGCTCCCACACCTGGCTGGCTGACTTCATCAATGCTGTCCTGGAAGGCAGCTGACACAAAAACATCATGCAAACAGAATACAGTAGGACAAAGGAGGAGGAGCTGCGCTGGGGGTGTGGCAGACCACTGCCTAGCTTGCACAAGGACCCAGGCAAACTTCCTGCCACAGTATGTGAGGGAGGGTTAGAGTGACACGGGTGAACAAGGAAAGCGAAGCTAGGCTTGTTGAGATGGCAGCTTCTTGTGGGGAGGTCCTAGAGTGGGTTTCTAAAAGGACCAATAGGGAAAGGAGGCCATCCAAGGCTCCCCAAGATGGATGCCTTTAGCAGAGTCCCAAATTAAGCCCCTCCCATCTGGAAGCTGTTACTGTGACAGGGGAAGGATTTGGCAATCCCCTGGAAGGCCACCAGCAGCCTTGTTACGTTTCCTGGGGTCCTTGGTCCAAGATTTGAGAAGACCACTACTCAACATCAAACACCTCACTGAAAATCCCAGAGAAGGGCTCAGAAGTGCCACTTGTCTGACACTCTGAGGGCCCCTTCCAAGTGGGGGGACACCCTGAACATGACTAGCCTGATGAGGACCCCCTGCCCCCCCCCCCCCCCCCCCCGTCCCAGCCAACTCCTGCCTCCACTGGGAATGAACAGGCTCGGGACTCTGATAGAGTGCAGCGCTTTGGTCTTTTACCGCTGGAAAGAGATTGCTCCTAGATCCAGGGCTGAGGCTGAGAGGATCGGTCACTCTGGAAGACAAGCAAAGCTGGGTCCAGCGAGCTCATGGTCTTCCTGGGAGGTGGGAGAGGGAAGGTTTCCCTTCTGAGTGGAGGAGGCTAGCAGTGAGCTAGGAGGGAAAGTGCTGTCTCTGTTGGATACTGCCACCTATGAAAGGCGGTAGCTGTTTGTCCAGAGCACACATGACTACTGTTGGGGTTGCAGGTTGCAGGACAAATCCTGCTCCATACACACTCGTTTCCCCTAGGCTGGGCTCTGTTATGGTGCTATGTGCCTCTGACATTGCAAGAAGCACTTGACTCTGCAGGTACCTAGGATGGTGAGGGTGGGGTGGGGGGAGGAAATGGCGGGATTGTGGGCTATTGGGCTATCAGTGGGGCTGTGGGTAGGGCTCCAAGCTTGCCTAAGCATGCATGGGGTGTATATGCACATGTATGTCCAAGTGTGTTGCAGGGGTTGTTTCCCAAGAGTGGTTTGATGTCTTTTTGAGACAAGGTCTCCTACTGGCTTGGAGCTCACCTGTTAGGCTAGGCTAAGCTGGTTGGAGAGCTCCAAGGGTTTCACCTGTGTTGGTGTTGGAAACAAAGAATCAGCTTGGTGTCACACACAAGCACATACACTAACAAAGTGACAGCAGGTTGGCAAGGCAATTTCTGTTTGTAAAGAGTGCATGTGCCAGAACCCAAGCCGGGCAGCAAGCAGCTCCCCAGCTCAGAGTGTTCACTTGGGTTTCTACTGCAACACAACGCATGACTGTGTCCTTTCCCCAGTGTCCAGGCTCTGATTTCACAGTCTTTTGGGACTGGATAGTTAAAAACAACAAAACAAAACAAAACAATTCGGAGTGGTGGTGCACACCTTTAATCCCAGCACTTGGGGAGGCAGAGGCAGGCGGATCTCTGTGAGTTCCAGGCCAGCCTTGTCTACGAAGCAAGTGCAGGACAGCCGGGGCTACACAGAGAAACCCTGTCTCAAAACAAACAAACAAACAAACAAAACCCAAAACACCCACACATAAACACAAACAAAACAACAAAACAAAACACAACCCTCAAAAAAAACCCAAATGAATATTTTCCCTTCTTTATTATGCATAATTTTTTCTTTGATTTCCCAGCCAACTCTTTGAAGTCCTTAGTAACAGCAAGAGTTTATACGTACATATATATTATATATATATATGTTTTATTTATATGAATGTCTGTCTGCATGTGTAAGATCCCAGGTGGCTTAAGCTCAATATAAGATTCCAGGTGACTTGGATTTAGCCATCATAACAATAGCGTTGTTAGCTGAGCAAAGCAAGTTAAGAATTACAGGCCGATAACGAGGGCGAACAAGACAACAGCAAACAGAGAAGAACAAGCCTCCACTAGCCTCCATCTCAACCCTGCCTCCAGAATTTACTGGCCCCATCTCACCCTACTTAAAATTTCCTACCTCAGGCCCCCATTCACCTAAAAGGTCACCTATTGTTAGCCTATCACTTGATAACTAACCGCTGTGTGCTGGGTTCTGCTTCTGTAATGGGTTATTTACAGCCTCAGCTGTTGCAGGACGAGCTCTTCCATCTCCTCGGAACTTGGTGGACCCCGGCGCGCGTAGGTTTAATAAAGTTCCTTTGCTTTTCCATTGACTCTGGACTCCATCTCTCAATTGGGCTTCCAGAAATAGACTCTGACAATCTGAGTCTAGCACATGTACACCTGAAAGTTAGCAGAGGGCATCAGACCCTATTACAGATGGTTGTGGGCCACCATGTGGTTGCTGGGAATTGAACTCAGGACCTCTGGAAGAGTAGCCAGTGCTCTTAACCTCTGAGCCATCTCTTCAGCTCCCAATAGTAAGTTTTTGATACAATAAGTGATGGGATTGTTCAGTCTTGATGAATCTCATGAATCTCTCGTAGAAGGAGCTGGTTATTCTGTGTGTCTTTACCAGGGCTTCAGGTGAATCTGTCTGTCCCTAGGTGGTCCCTTGGCCAGGTGATTGACAGGTTAGGTCTGCACCCAGCCAGAGACTCTTCTCCTGACCAGAGAGAGCTTCCTCCTAACAAGCCTGCCCTCAAGAGGTCACCCTAAAACTGCTGAGGAGCCAGATGACAGGTAAGAGCCCCAAATACTTTTGACATCCATGGCCTCCAGAAAGGAAGAGGGTGCAAGAGTCCCAAGGACATTTCTGGCATTTAACTAGGAGAGAAACTGGTTACTTCTCTTTGGGGGGGGGTCTTTTCACCCTAAACTTCCTGTTTATATCATTCGCTCCCTTCCCTTAAGAGGTACCCCTACCTTCCTTTATGGAACTGGGGTAGTGACTTATCTGGCTTCTTCTTACTAAATGGAAGCACTCAGGGTTACCTAAAAGACCCTCATTTGTGTAGCAGCCGAATGTAGGAAGGACAGGAAGGCTTTGACTGGGGCCTGGAAAGAGATGTGAGGGAGCAGTGACTAATTATCATCGTTATGGGTACTAGGCAGGGAAACAGGAGCAGCAGGAGCAGAGGACACTTGTTGGAAAATTTCTATATCAAACTGCCGTAGGACCTCTCAATGGGCCTTACAACTTCTTTCTTCCACTGAGCTCCTCGTTGCTTTGGCCTCTCCTGTTATCCCAAGTGTGGAGTACAGGTTCTGCTTTCAGGCCCTCTGGTAGCTGTTGGGGTGGCTGGAGTCAGCAGGAGGCCCCTCCCCCTATGGCTTCAGGATAGGGAGAAGAGATATTTAGCCATTATTTGTGTTTTGACTTAAAATAATGGTGGGTGTGTCTCTCTTGGCTGCAGGCAGGTGCTGCCGTGAGCCAGGGTCTGAGATATGACATCTGGGCAGCATTTTTTCTCATCAAGAAGATTACTGTGAGAAATAGTTGTCTAAACAACACCCAATATGTCTGGGGAGTGCGACCCCTTGGGACTATTGAGGAAACACTAGTAACTGTAGTCTTTGGTTGTACTTTCTTGCTGTGTGGTTAATACCATCAGGTGGCCAACATTAATCACACACATCCCCTCAGTTGGGCATCTGGTTCTCAGGGGGTCACGTGGGCCTGAGGTGAACCCGTGCCCCCTGTAGTCTGTCTTTTACCAGTGTTTTGTATATGTGAGGACAAGCCGTAGGCCTTGCTTGACGATGGCTTTGCCTGGAGGCCTTGAGGAATTTTTTTCCTTTGTGTTGACTCTCCTTTTTGTAGACTGTGCACTTGCTAGAATTCACCAGATGGGGTCTCCACGGACTCTGTGAACAAGAGACCCAGTGCTGCCCCATAGTTACAGGACATTTTGGGAGATGCCCCACAGGCCCTGGAACCTGTCTCTTTTTATCCTTTTGGTCACGTCAGTCTCGGCCTCCAAATATGGCAGCTGAGCACCCAGAAGCTCATTTACACCAGGTGGGTATTTCTCACTACTATGTAGTGTGACCATAAAGCTTGGGTGAAAATCAAGCTCTTTTAAAGAAAGTCTGAATAGAACAGTATTTACATTCTATAAGCCAGTCCTTGTAATAGTAAGGAAGAGTCAACAACTCCAGTGGTTTAAGGAGAAACTGGACATCAAAGTGCTGAACTTTGACCTTAGAAATTTTAGTATCCTATACATCATCTCTATGTCTCATTTTTTCCTCCCCTTAAATAACCTGCTTAGATCCTCATAACTGTTTAAGCTTTCTAGCTTCCTTCTCCACACCGGGAATACCCAGCAACCTTAATATTCATACAGAAATCCTTCTTCACCAAAACTGTTCCTGTTTTGATGTCTATTACTTAAATTTCTATCACTGTGACAGAACACCATGATCAGGACAATGCATAGAAAAAAAGAGTTCATTTGGGCCTATGGTTCCACGGGGATAGAGCTCTGACAATAAGTGGCAGGCCTGGAGGCAGGAGCAGGAAGCTGAGAGCTCACATTTCTTCTTTTGTTTTGTTCTGTGTATAGCTTTGGCTGTCCTGGACTCACTTTGTAGACCAGGCTGGCCTTGAACTCACAGCGATCCGCCTGCCTCTGCTTCCCGAGTGCTGGCATTAAAGGTGTGCGCCACCACGCCCGGCTCTTTTTTTTTTTTTTTTTTTTTTTTGGTGGGAGCTCACATTTCAATCATGTGCATGAAACAGAACCAGCTGCGTGTGGGGTGAGTCTATATTCGCTCAGATCTCACTCCAGTGAGATGTAGTAGAGGCCTGGAAAGAAGTTGGGGCAAGGAAAGAGGAATAAAGACACAGCACTGTGGCCTCTTCAGTGTTTCTGCAACTTTGCCACATCCCCTATGAACCCCCTTCTCCCCCTCCTCTCTCATTCCAGAGAGTTTTAGCATCCCTGCCTGGTAGTTTAAAAGCACCCAAATGGGAGACAAGCCCCAACTGTATAAAGACACAGTTCCATTGTACTGGGGACTCAGCCTTTAAGACATGATCCCACTGAGCCTGCCTGCAGGCACTATTAAACGGCTTCCTGAAAGAAAGCCTTGGTGTCTCTTTTCTTTTGTTCAGGAAGGCTGCAACAGCCACAGCTTCTAAACCCCCCAAACATCTCCACCAACTGGGGGCCGATTGTTCAACTCTCGGAGCTGTCATTCATGCCTCTGTATTCTACTCCATATCAGGATTTTAAAAAAAAAATGTGTTTATTCCAACTGTCTAAGTTCTCATAGTTTTTCATAGTTTCAATACTGTTTCAAAGTCCAAAGTCCAAAGACTTTTCTGAGCCTTAAGACAATCTCTTAACTGTAACCCTTTGGAAAGTCAAAGAACAAATCACACACTTACAATATACAATGGCATGGAATACACTTTACTGTTCCAAAGGGGAGGAATGGCAGTGTAGGGAGGAAAGACTGGACCAAAGGAAGATGGAAACACAGCAGGGCAAACTCCAAATCCTGTATTTCCACGTCGAGTGTCAAAGGGATTACATGGCTCTGTTTGTCCGGTTCGCTGATTGTCACATACATCTCTCTCCTGGGCTGGCTCCACTCCCTGTGTGCAGCTCTCCCTGGCAGAGGCTCTGGCATCTCCAACGTCTTCGGCTGAGGCATCACTTTCACAGCTTCATGCACTGACCTGTCAGGTCCTCCCGTTCTCCCAGGGCCTTCACAGAGGGGCTACCCTGCTGTACACTGCCTCAGTGGCTCTCTAAAACAGCAGAGAGAGAATCTTCCACCTTTCACTCTTTTATCCTCTGTGCCTCTAAAGCCATCAGCACTGCATGAATGATGGTGACCATTCTGTTCCACCTGGCATGGGCTCCGCCTCTCGAGTCACCCCAGGAAGCAGAACTTCTGCTCAGTTGCTTTCTAGGAGCCAAAGACCCTTTAGACTCTTTCACAACTTGGAAACTTAGCCCTGGGTGGGGGCTTGCCCTGAGGGAAGCCTGCCCCTTATTACAGGGCTCCGCAGGATGTGACCTCTTGCCAGAACAGCCATGTTCTGGATTAATATTTCTCTATGCCTTATTTGTTTTTCCCCCCACTATAGGCCTGCATAGGAGCAACTAATAATAACCACATGACAGATTCAATATCAAGCAGCCTTGAAATCACCTCTAACAAATAATTTAGTCTGTGATGTTTAAATTTAGCCTCAGGCAAGTTCTCAGGGCAAGGACAAAAAGCAGGCACATTCTTTACCACAACTTGGAAATCACAAGAACGGTCTCTAGGTCACTTGCTAATATTCTTATTTTAGCTCCCCCCCCCCCCCAGTGACCATAACAGTGTTTGCAACAAAGTCTCTGCCATTTAAATTGTTGGTGAAGTGAGTGATCAGTAGACACTCTGTGAAGCCAGTGAATTTTGGTTATTGGGGAGTCCCATCGTGTAGGCTCAACACGCCTTGTAATAAGAGCACACACGTCCGCGGCCTCAGTGTGCAGTTCCGTGTCCTGACTGTTGCGCATCTTTCTCTGCGAATTCTCATCTGTCCTCAGTCAACCTATAATAATGTCAAAAGGAACCTATGCTATTGGGAACCAGGAATTTCGCATGCTATAATTTAAAAAAAAAAAAAGAATTGAAGCATCTAGGGAAAAAGGAAGCAATTTTTAAAATGTATCATTCTGCAGAGAGGAATGCCAGCATAGAGAAAAGTATGCGAAGCAAAGATGGCTGCCGTGTTGATCTGGTGCAGGACAGTGGTTTCTAACACCCTTGGTGCGGAGAAATTCCTGTTCTCTTTCCCCATATGCCGAGCTCTTCTCCACCCCCAAGGTCCCCATCCTATTGGTTTAGACACAACGCTTTAGCCAATGACTACTTTGGGGCTGGAGACCACTCCCTTTTCTGATTGTGGCCTCAGTCACATAGCAGGCTAAAAAAAGCTCATGCCGCTTGCCAGCTAGGGGAGAGAGGGGCTTGTTTGTGACTCTGATGAACTCAAAGTGCACTACGTACTTATAACACATATACACAGGCCCGCCAAACACATAAACATATCTATGCAATACATGCATACACACACATACACACACACACACACACACACACAGATCCACATATATCTACACAATAACACATTATATGTACACATATGCATACAATGCATACATATACATACAAATACAATATTCAACACATACATAAACCACACCAGACCTATACCATACACTACACCAGACATATACACACCACATATATAAAGCTATCATGGACATATGGATATACACCTACACACAATGCCACATACACCACACACACACCCCCCATATGCACCATGTTATATGGTGGGTTCCTCTTACATTTCCTGTAAGAGAGAGGGAGAGACCCAGAGCCTGGTGAGGAAAACAAAAGGTCACATATATGACAGAGAACAGAGCTTGGAGATTCTTGGGGGTCCCCCAACGGAATAAAAGGCAGTGAACAGTTGCTGGGGTGCAGACAGATTCTGCTCAGTCAACTGCAGACGGAAAGATGTTCGCGCTTTCCTGCTGAACCATCATCTCATTGGCACCAACTATGGGTTCTTTTCAATTTTTGTCATTATAGGCCTCTCTGCCATTTTCCTCTTTGTCTCCCCCGCCCCCCCTTTTCCATCAGAAAGTTAAGCTTCTCTTTTCTTTTCTTGTCTTGTCTTGTTGCCAACTCCTCCAGCTTGTGACTAAGCTTTCGAATGTTGCTTTGGAGAGAGAGTTTGCACCACTTTGAGATGCGCACAACAGACTCTACCACACCAAGGACAACACCAGAATATTTTGAAGAAAGATTTTGAAGACAGCAGTGTAAACCTACTTCAATTATTTGTAAGTAAAATTAATTTCAGGCGAACAATCTCCTTGTCCCCTGTTTTATAAGTAGGTGAGCAAAACAGAGTGTCTGCAGCCCAGAGGGCTAGGGGAGAGCGTTTTGACATTGCCGGGACGTTCAGCCCCTAGCTGGAAGCCAGATGGCCAGCTTGGTCAGGGGTTACTATCTGCAGCTCGCTCGGTTGTGGGTTATCATCTGCAGCTCAGTCTAGGCAACCAACAGGGCCCTTAGCAGACTCTGGGGTGAAGCTTGGTCATTGGAGCTTTGTCTCTGTCACTTTCTGGCTCTGTGACTCTGAGTCAGGTCCCCAAGTTCTCTGTCCTTCATTTTCCTCACTTAGTAAGTTAGACTAAGTGCTCTTAACTGCTTAGGCATCTCTCTAGCCTCCTTTTCTTTCCTTTTAAAACAATTTAAAAAAAGATTTATTTATTATGTATAAAATGTTCTGCCTGCATGCCTGCCCACCAGAAGAGGGTACCCAATCTCATTACAGATGGTTGTGAGCCACCATGTGGTTGCTGGGAATTGAACTCAGGACCTCTAGAAGAGCAGGCAGAGCTCTTAACCTCTGAGTCATCTCTCCAGCCATAAACACTGTTTTTAATGGAGTGAAATTAATTTACTATGATATCTATATCAGAGGTTCTCTGTGTAGCCTTGGCTGTCCTGGACTTGCTTTGTAGATCAGGCTGGCCTCGAACTCACAGCGATTCACCTACCTCTGCTTCCTGAGTGCTGGGATTAAAGGCATGTGCCACCACCCCGGCACTATGGTATCAATTTTAAACTAAAGATTTTTCCTTATTGCTTGTGTGTACATGTGTGTGTGTGTGTGTATGCGTGTGTGTGTGTGTGTGTGTATGCGTGTGTGTGTGTGTGTGTGTGTGTGTGTGTGTGTGTGTGTATGCTCCCTCACATGCTCCCACATTAGGAGGTCAGAGGACAACTTGTTGGAGTCTATTCCCTCCACCTTGTGGGTCCAAGGGATCAAACTCAAGCCATCAGGCTTGGTGGCAAGCACCTTTGCCCCTCTTGCCTGCCCACATCAATTAAAAAAAAAAAAAAAAAAAAAAAGCTTGGGAGCATTATATATTGAGCTATACCCCAAATCTGGCTCCACCTCTTGGAGGTTCCCAGCACCAGCCAATACCTCCCCTTGCACTGAGCCTTTACTCATGGCCTCCAGGGATGGTCATACCCTAAGCGCAGTGCCACATTTATGGGAGAAAGCAGCATGGATCTAAACTATGGTATTTGGTGAATCTTTCTCAACTAGTGTCAGCTATGTCAACTGCCCAAGCTCCTGAGAAACAGAGCACACAATCAGCATCAACAGGACCATGTGTCAGAGTGGGTTCTTTTCTTCTTCTTCTTCTTCTTCTTCTTCTTCTTCTTCTTCTTCTTCTTCTTCTTCTTCTTCTTCTTCTTCTTCTTTTCTTTCGAGACAAGGTTTCTCTGTGTAGCCTTGGCTGTCCTGGAGTTGCTTTGTAGACCAGGCTGGCCTTGAGCTCACTGTGATCCACCTGCCTCTGCCTCTCAAGTGCTGGGATTAAAGGCATGTGCCACCATGCCTGGCCAGAGTAGGTTTTTTTTTTAAAAAAAAAGATTAATTTTAATTATTTGTGTGTATGTGTGTGTGTGTCTGTATGTGATTTTGAGGCAGATGGTCACTTGGACTGGAGTTACAAGTGGTTTGGTACTGAGAACCACACTTGGGTCCTCCTAACTCCCCAGCTCTAAGCTGCTATTTAAAGTTGACAAGAGTGGGCTGCTTAATTCTACAGACGTTAAATTCCAGGAAAACGCAGTGCCTGTGGGTGTGGTGGTGCATGGCGAATCAGGAGGACGGCATGTTTGGGTGTGGGTTTTCCTCCTGTCCTTTAGCTCCTGGAATAACGACTTCTGAGCCTCACTAAATATTATACAAATGCCTAGGCCATATCGCTAGGCTCTTCTCTGACTAGCTCATAACATAAAATAACTCATTATGTTAATCTATGTCTTGCCACGTGGCTGGTCACCTGAGCTCAGGCACTATGCTTCCATCTTCCTCACATTTGGCAGCTAAATCGCCTGCGTCTTTCTTTCTCCCAGAATCCTTTCTGCCTATCAGATGTCCTACCCCTATTTCCTTGCCTAAGCTATAGGCCATAGGTTGGTTTGTTTGTTTGTTTTAATTGATAAGGGTTGCATCCATAAAACACACAAGAGATTCCTTCTACACTTGGGGCCACCCTGGGCTACATGGTACCCTTTCTCCAAAACGGAAGACTGGAGACAGCGGTGGGGAGCATGCCTGTCAATACAAGGCCCCATTTGATGCTCCAGACAATACGTAAGCAATTGAGCTGCTCATAGTAACAGACCAAGCAGGGCGGCAGGCAGCCAGGCTGGAGATTCTGGCGACATCCCCAGCACCTTGAGTTGCCGCCCCTCTATCCAGCGGCCACCAGAGCTTCCCTTCTGACATGGACGACACGGAGGAAAAGAAAAAAAAAAGAGGAAGCCGTGCACAAAGAAGCTGGTGACTCAGAGGCCAAGAGAGCAGTCCTGAGAGGAGTGGAGTTTCAGGGGTGTTCCAGAAAAGCTGAGTCAGATAGCCACCAAGAAGAAAAGCAGAGAGACCAGATGACTCAGAGGGTAAAGGCACATGGGGCCAAGACTCCACATGGAATGAGAGAACTGACCCCTTCAAGGTGTCCTTCGGTTTGCACACATAGTGCACTGTGGGATACGTGCCCTCCCCTCACACACAAATGGAATAAAATGTTCAAAAAAAAAAAAATCTATACTATAATATCAGCAAAGCCAGCTTTTTTCCTTGTGTTCCTTTGCCCTCTATGTTGCTGGCTTGTATTTATGCTCCTGAAAGAGGCTCTTCTAAACTGCACGTTTACCTACATGGCTTAGGGACAACAAGTAAGAAGCTTTAGTCTGTATTAAACACCAACACCACACAAACAAGTCTCTGCAGGCAGGGGCGGCCTCATCTGGACCGCTGTTTTTTTTTTTTTTTTTTTTTTTTTTTTTCAGCGCCTTGGTTTCTGCAGAGAACGCAGCCCCTCAGAATGCCAGCCTTTCAGAACTCCAGGTTCCTTCCAAAGGATTGTGTGTTCTTCCCGAGGCCGCCAGGAGGCACCCTTGTCTTCATTTTTTAAGAAAAGTAAAAATCAGGGAAAAAAAATGCACTGCATTAACAAAGCAAAACAAGCCTCTCCCCTGTAACTTAAAGGCTGCCCTGGCTTAAGGTGCTTGTGTTTTGATGAGTTCCCAGAAAGGCCACATGACTGGGTCTGGACCTCAGAAGCACCAGAATACGTTCACATTCAAAAATGACAAGTCTGATAAGAGTGTTCATACCAAGAAAACGAGTGTAAAACTTCATGATGGAGTATGTCAGCGTTGCAAAGAAGTTCTTGAGTGGGGTGTAAGATACGGCAAATACAAACCACTGTCAGAGCCTAAGAAATGTGCTAAATGTTTATAAAACACAAGTAATGGACTCTTACCACAAAGTGTGTAGAGTGTGTGGTTGGTTTTTTTTTTTTTTTTTTTGGTTTTTCGAGACAGGGTTTCTCTGTGTAGCCTTGGCCATCATGGACTCGCTTTGTAGACCAGGCTGGCCTCGAACTCACAGCGATCCGCCTGCCTCTGCCTCCCGAGTGCTGGGATTAAAGGCGTGCGCCACCACGCCCGGCTCCGAGTGTGTGGTTGTGAACGTGGCGTGTGTGCAAAATGCGGAAAGAAAGAAGATGTCATTATTTCGTTTGATAAAGAACTAGAGACCTCAGAAGATACTGAAAATCAAGGCTCTGACCATAGAAGAATCTTCAAAAGAAAGGGTAGTGATGAGGATGTGGATGCTGACTGACTGGCGAGGATGGAGACACGGAGGCCTGACAGTACGAAGCCAGCTGCAGAGGACTCGGCAAATGGACTGACACCGGAACAAGGGAGTCAGAAAAGGCTGTTCATGAACTAGGCAGACCTGGTGTATGAGCAACACCAATTATTTATAACATCTAGTTAACAGAAACTTGCAAGTTTTCAGGATAAAACTTAAGCTGCATATACAGAAGGTGTGGAAAGCATGCCTTGTAATCTATAGAAATTGTTTAGAAAACCATATCATCTCATGTCAAATTATCCAGTGCCGGGAATTGGTTATTGTGTCAGAACTATTTCATGCAAAACTAAGATGATTGGCTCAGCCTGACCTGGGTGTGTAACTTCCTTAGCAAACACTCTATTACATCTTAAAAAGCATGTGGTGATTTTCCTTCAAAATATTTTTATATGCTTAATTGCTTTTTTTTTTTACCTTCTCCTAGTTTGAAAATATATACTCAGAAAAAAGTATGGACTGTATAGTTATTAACTAGAAGGGAAAATCCAACATTCAAACGCTAGTGGAGATCCTTGCAGTATCAGACGCTCCTGTGAGGTTCTCCCTCATAAGCATCTCCTTCCCAGAATTCCATTGCCCTGAATTACCACTTTCTTGCCAGTGTGAACATTGTAAGTTGGCTTCATGTGATTATTGAAATCTGTGTCCTTGTGTTTCAAATCCCAAAGTTACAGAAAAGCAGCCAGGTGGTATAATGAACATTTCCACAGTCAGTAGATAGATTCCCAATTTTAGTGTTTTACTATGTTTTCTTTGTGTCTTAATCTACACACACACACACACACACAGATATACACACACACATACACACACACGTGTGTGAATATATTTGTTGAAAAAAAACAAACTAAGAAAACAAACAAAAAAAATCCAAAACCAAAACCAAAACCAAACCAAACAGGATGGCTCAGCAGGCAAAGGTGCTCTGCTGGGAATCAGGAGACCCAAGTTCCTTCCCTGGGACCCACAGAGTGGATGGAGAAAACCAACTCCCTGAAGTTATCCCTTGACTGCCACGTGTGGGCTGGGGTATGCATTTATGCAGACAGGTGAACATACCAAACCATGAGTCAGTCAATCAATTAATTAACACAATAAAAATTGGGCTGAGAACATGTGTCAGCAGGTGAAATGCTTGCTGTGCGGTAGTGAGGCCGTAGTTTGGATCCTTAGCACGCACATAAATCCTAAGGGATTACATGTGGTAGCCTGCCTGTAACCCCAGAGCCAGCTGCGGAGCCAAGGGGTCCCCAGAGCAAAACTGGCTCATCAGATTAGTCCAATCAGGGAACTCTGGGTTCAAGCAAGAGACGCACCTCAGTAAATTAGGTGAGTATTGATCCAGGAAGATACCTGACAGGGGTCTCTGGCTTCCCAATGTATGCACACACATGCGTGTGCATCCACACACATGTGAACATGCACCCATACCACATACACACACAGAAAAAGAAATAACTCTATTTAAAAGAAGCCACTTGACCTGGTGTGGCAGCAGAAGCCTTTTGGTGGGTCGCTCTAGAGGCTGGGCAGGAAGACGGTTGAAAGGTCGAGGGCAGCCTGGACTTAGGATAAGTTCCAGTCCCCAGGGTGAGACGAATGGAGCAGGAGCTGAGTGTGTGGCTCAGGGACACAAAAGTCCTGGGTTCTACCCCCAGCACCACATAAACTGGGCATGATGGTGCGCGGCTGCTATCCCAGCAGTGGAGGCAGGAGGATCAGCGGCGCACAGCATCGAGGACAATGTCCATCATTTCAGCCTACCTCCAGAACATCTTCATCTGCCTGGAAGGACAGTGGGTGATGGTGAGCAGTGAGGGGTGGTGGAGAACTAGACTTTCAGCACGGCGCTCACATGGAAGCCGTTCTGCCTGTGGTGCGATCTTTGCATTCAATGGCTCCCACTCAGCACTCGGGAGGCAGAGGCAGGTGGATCACTGTGAGCTTGAGGCCAGCCTGGTCTACAAAGTGAGTCTAGGAGAGTCAAGGCTACACAGAGAAACCCTGTCTCAAAACAAAACAAAACAAAACACACCCCCCCCCAGCGCAAAATAATAGCTCTCATTTGCATGCAAACCAGGGAAACAGTTAACTAAGTCAATCTTTAGTTTGCTTGTGAACAGGTTTAAAAAAATCATTCTTAATTATGTGAAGGTGTGTGTGTGTGTGTGTGTGTGTGTGTATGTGTGTGTGTGTGTGTTGTGCTTGTAGGTATGTGCACATGAATGCAGGTGCACACAGAGGTCTGAGGTGTTAGATTCCTGGAGGTGGCGTTACAGACAGCTGTGAACCACCTCACAGGGGTTCTGAGAACCAAACTAGAGTCCTCTGGGAGAGCAGCCAGTGCTTTTAACTGATGAGCCATCTCTCCAACCTCTTGTTCTTTTGAGATGGGCTCTCGGCTGGGCAGTGGTGGCGCACACCTTTAATCCCAGCACTTGGGAGGCAGAGGCAGGCAGATTTTCATGAGTTCGAGGCCAGCCTGGTCTACAAAGTGAGTCCAGGACAGCCAGGTCTACACAGAGATGGGCTCTCGTGTAGTCCATGCTGGCCTTCAAACTTACTATGTAGAGGAAGATCATCTTGGAACTCCTGATCCTCCTGCCTCCACTTCCAGAGTACGGGGATGACAAGCATGGGCTACCACGTGTGGTTTATGCTGTGTTGAGACAGAACCCAGGGCTTTGTGCGAGGTAGGCAGGTACTCTACCAACTGAACCGCACCCAACTCCTTTAAAAAAATGTTTTTTATTTTATGTTTATGGGTGCTTTGCCTGCAAGTACATCTGTGCACCACATGCACGCCGTGACCATGCATGTCAGATGAAGGCACCAGACTCCCTGGAACTAGAGATGCAGATGGTTGTGAGCTGGGGCTGGGAACTGGACCCAGGTCCCCGTGGAAGAGCAGACAGTACTCTTGGCTGGTGAACATCTTTACAATTGCATCTCCTTAACTTTTTAACTGAAAAATATTAATGTGTTTTTGTGGGGCTTGGTAAGGTCTTTTGACACCTGCATGCACTGTGGGATGGTGAAATCTGGCTAGTTAACACACTATAGTTTGGAACTGGCATGCCTCCCAAAGCTTCATGTTGAAGGTTTGGCCCCCAATGCAGCTCGGGGGCCTTTCCTATGGGCTATCTCTCTGGGCCTTGGTGAGGTGATGGGATGGATTGCAGGGCTCCGCCTTCACCTGTGAACTCACCCATGGATGAGATCATCATTTGCTGGGCCAGTGAGAGCTGGGAACTTAGGAGGTGGGGTTAGACACAGTTATTGGATCCTTGGGTGTGTGCTATTGGGGATTGTGTCTTGTCCCTAACTGCAGGCTTAGATTTTTCAAAAACCTACTTTACTTAGGGTTCTTAAACACTTCCACCTCCCTTCCAACCCAACCCAACCCCCACTCCCCACTGAGGTAGGGAAGAAATAAGGTTTGTAGGAAAGGGTGTTGTGAACGCTTTAGACATAGTTCCTTGGTGGGAGTACAGTCTTTGTTGTAAGGATACCAGCAGACCAGCAAACAGTAAACAACAGCAGCAGCAGCATGACTCAGTAGGAACAGCAAGTCTCCGCTGAGTCATCGCAAGTCAGGAGCAGCGGCAAGGCTCAGCTGGAGTGCCACCACAAGTTCTCTGGAGCGTTTTTTCTCTGCAAAGCGATGTGGAGAAAAGAGAAGACCAGCGAAGTGAAACGAACCGTTGCAAAGCGTAGCGACCCAAAAGTGTTATCTCACTCTCTGTGGGCTTCTAATTATCCCTTCTCAGAGACCACACAAGGGTGTTTTTCAGCTGGCAAAAACCCATGCCCCTCTCATGAGGCAGCTTCCAGCCCCCTTAGTCTGTTTTCAGCAGTTGAAAAACACTCCCACATCCTACCCCTTGGGACCAAAACAAAAAACACATCACATGACACAACTTAGTCTTCAAAGAATCCAGAAATGTTCACTTCACTCAACCCTCCCTCTTGCTCTACCGCTGGCACCGTGAGGAGAACAGTTCCTAACATACCACTCCTGCCCTTTTGTTTTGCCTTACTACCTGCCCAGAGCTATGGAGCTGCATGGGCTTACACTAAGACCCCAAAGCACCTCTGCCCTTTTAAATTGTTTCTATTACTTTGTCATAGTGACAGCTAACATACCCAACATCTTCCACGCAGCCATCTCTCTGTATCTGAAGCTGGGTTCCAGGACCCCATAGACACTGAAACTCAGCAGATGCCCACACTTAGAAGATTAAAAAAAAAAAAAAAAAAAAAAAGTGGTGTTTGCATATAACCTACAAATATCCTCCTGCAGATTTCAATCATCCCAGACTATTTATAATTCTTAGTGCAATGCAAATCATCTGTAAATAGTGAGACTGTATTCATTAGGGAACAATGACAAGACAAACTTCTGTATGTGTTCAGGACAGATGTGTGTGTGTTTTGTTTTTGTTTTTGTTTTTTTCTGTGTATTTCTGTCCTTGGTTCATTGAATCTGAATCTGTGGAAGGTGAACCTTTGAAAACAGAAGGAAGGTCCTCTGCATTGTGTGTGTGTGTGTGTGTGTGTGTGTGTGTGTGTGTGATGGATGTGTGTGTGGTGTGTATGTGATGTGTAGTGTATCGTGTATGGTGTGTGTGTGTCTCTGTGCGGTGTATGGGTTTATGTGATGTGTAAGTAGGCGTCTGTATACATGTGTGGTGTCTCTGTGTGTCTGTGTGGTATGTGTGAGAGGACACACAGGTGTCATGGTGTGCTGGTGGAGTCAGAGGACAATTTACAGGGTTGTTTCCTTTCCTCCAATGTGTGGGTCCCGGGCCTGGAGACGATGCCTCTTCCCAATGAGCCATCCCACTGGTCCAGAGGGAAACGTCTGTATCTTATTTTTCCTCCTTCTCCCTTCCTTCCCTTCCTTTTAAAGAAAACCATATATTTATTCTCATAGTAAGAATTACAAGGTGAGCAGTCAAGTGTAGGTACAATTGTTTAAAATGTCATCAGAAAAGTCAGTATTTCCTTTTTTTTCATCTAAACACTCTTAGTAGGAGGCTTTACCTGGCTGGTTTTGAGTTGGTGGCTGCCGCTCTCACACTGAGGTTCTGATTGTGTCAAGTAGATAAAACAAAAAACAAAAACAAAACAAGGCAATTGATTAGCTTGTCAACTTGACACACAAACATCATTATTCAAGTATAACCTTTCCTTTCTTGTTTATCCCCAAGATCTCATATTTTTCAATACCTCAATATTAAACACATATCAACTTTTAAAAGTCCTAGTCTTTCCAAATTCAACACTTGAAAGTTCAGTGCCATTTATTTATTTATTTTAGGTTTTTTGAGACAGGGTTTCTCTGTTGTAGCCTTGGCTGACCTGGACTTGCTTTGTAGACCAGACTGGCCTTGAACTCACAGTGATCAGCTTACCTCTGCCTCCTGAGTGCTGGGATTAAAGGTGTGCACCACCATGCCCGGCTCAAGGTTCAATCTCTTTAAAATGCCCAAATATGAAGTACATTACAGGGCTGGAGAGATGTCTCAGAGGTTAAGAGCACTGTCTGTTCTTCCAAAGGTCCTAAATTCAATTCCTAGCAACCACATGGTGGCTCACAACCATCTATAATGAGATCTGGTGCCCTATTTTGGCACGCAGGCACATATGTGGGCAGAATACTATATAATAAATAAATAAATAAATCTGTAAAAGCCCCAAAACAAAAAAACCCAAAGTATATTACAAAGTTTAAAGCTTCTCTGAAATATTCAAGCTCTCTAAAATTCCAAAGTCTCACAACTGTGGGTTCCTGTTAAATTAAAAACAAAACAATGGCCGGGCGGTGGTGGTGCATGCCTTTAATCCCAGCATCCGGGAGACAGAGGCAGGTGGATTGCTGTGAGTTTGAGGCCAGCCTGGTCTACAAAGCAAGTCCAGGATAGCCAGGACTGTTACACAGAGAAATTCTGTCTGGAAAAAAACCTAACAAAACAAAACAAAACAAAACAAAAGAAAACTAAAACTTAAACACTTTCTTACTCCGAGAGGGAAAAACCAGGGCACAGTCACAATCAGATCAAAGCAAAAAGCAAAAAGTTCAGTGCTTGCTATTCGGCACTCACAGTCCTTTGAACCCCAAAGAGCCTTGACAGTGGCACTTCGCCACAGCACATGCAGTTTTCTTCATAGGCTAAGGCTGGCTGGACTTTACAGCTGCTGCTGCTGCTTTGCTGATCATCTGATGGTACTGATATCTCAAGAATGTGGGGGTCTCCACTGCACCAAGAAGGGGGACTACACCTTCACCAAGATTCTCTCCTGGGCACTCTTCAGGCATTCTGATCCTGCCACATGGCTCTAAGCCTCGTCTTCTCTCCATGATGCCTTCAATCCTGGAGTTTCTGCTGCAACTGAGTCTTCACCTCCACCAGTGGCCTCTCCCGGACTCACCTGGTACCAAGCTTCAGCTGCTCCCCATGGTTTCCTCACGCCTTCAAACCCAGTGCCACCTGGGAAAGAAACGCTTACAGATTACCAAGTTCAGCTGCCAGTGTAGTGTGGCCCCCTCTGGACCACAGCTTCTTTGTACTGTCCCTGAGGAAATACTTCCCAGAAGGTTTCACCTCAATTATGCTAATTTCTTCTTAGCCCCATCTGACCAGTACTGATTGTCCCAGAAAGCAACAGTTTCACTTCAGTGGTTCTGATATTTTGTTAATCATGGGTGGTTGACTGTTCAGCTCCAGAGGACCAGAACCACAGGCTTTTAATCCAAAAACACTTAATGGCCCTGATATAGTCTTTTAGGGACTCTCAAAACATTCTTCTAAAACCTCACAGGCCAGGCCTCCACCATCTGCACGACTTTCAGTATTATTAACTCCCAAGGTCCCACAGAACAGCCCCTCTGAGTTCTGAGAACTCAATGGCTTTTCCAGGCCAAAGTTGAAATGCCACCAAAGTTCTTCCAAAACGGCATGGATAGGTCTATCATAGCAACACCCCACTTCTGACACCAATTTCTGTCTATTTCTTCTACTTCTTCAGCTGATCTTCCTTTCCAGGCATTAATTTGTTCATTTGCTTCTACTTGGTCACTATCTAGTTGTTCCGTGTGGGTTCTTGTAGCTGGTCTTTGCTGCTTTCTGGGTTTTCCCCCTAGCCTTTATCCCCCCCCCCCCCCCAGTTTCACACCCTATCACTAGATAGGAGAGAAAGAAGGAGACAGGAGAGAGAGAGAGGGAGAGAGAGAGAATTTTTGAATCTAATTTCTTTCTTTTTGCTTCTTCTTTGAGTATAACTACTAACAAATTGCATCCAACCCCCTTAATGGCCAATGACCACCTACCCCTCCTATTGGGGCCCTAGCATTTATGTATCCTTTGAAAAGTTCCCAGAATTCCAAACATAACGCAATTGCAGAAACTATCTGCAACTGGCAAAATCATGGCCCTGCTAGAGCACGAGGCAAATCATCGTCAGCTGCTGTGGACAGTCTGAAGTAGCTCCATACCCCACATCTGGGATTTAAATGAAAACATATTCTTAGTAATATTTCTGTGCATTTTAAAAAAGGAAACCAAAGTTCCGCAATTGTCACTACACGTTCTAGTGACTGATCAGGAATTGATTGGTGTGGACCACATGTTGACAGCTGCTATTGTAGCATGCTGACATTGTGGATCATAATTCTCCTGCGCCCTTTTAGATCCATTTTTGATGATTCTCATTAGGTGTTATGGGGGTTTACTTATGATTTTTTTCCCCTAAGGGCTTCCGTAGAGGATGTGAAGTATACAGTGGCTGTCTCCCTAAACAAAATAATTATTTGGAGAAAATCTTCACCATCATTGAACCACATAACACAAGAATTCCCACTGTACCCCTCCCCCCTTTGCACCAAGAATAGAGAAATTAATGATTTATTAACTGAAAGATTCTGCAAGAAACTCTTGGGTACATCTCATCCCAAGGATGAAAGCACACAATTGAGAGAAACAGTGGGCCAAGACCCAGAATCTGAGGTCCTGGCAGTAAGAGGGCAAGAGTTCACTTAATAAGCAGAGAACAGTGCCCACGGGATTCTTCTGTTAACGTTGAGGTCTGGCATTTCTGGATAGCCTCTGAGTTCCGTACAAAATGGCAGACTCCCTTTCTCAGCTGGGTTCCCTCTCTGCCTGATCTTGGGAACCCCAGGTCCTCTAAGGAGTGTCACATAGTCCTCAGGGAACTCACAGGCTTAACCTTTCCCTGAGAAGAAACCCATTCAGTGTGCCCCCTGGGGATTCCTGGAAACACCCACCCTATGCTAATGAGGTGTCCTGGTGTCTTGGCTTCAACCAATGACCTCTAACTGGACCTGAAGTTGTTCCCCCATCCATAAGATAATTGAGTACTGCTCCCCCCACCCTTATGATAGGACAGTGTTGTTACATGTGAGTGAAGTCTCCTTGGCACCCCTAGCCCAGTGAACGAAACAGTGACCTTCAAAACTCTTCGCACTGCCCAAGGTTTGTAAGTCCCTGTTTTGTACAAAATAAACGGGCTGCCATTATGTTTCATCAAGATTGTCTAGGACGTGTCATTTATTCTGCGAAATGACGAGCTCCATTACTCCCTGAAGAATTGACTGCTGGCCCCCTGGGCTTGACTTCCGGTCAGTCAGCCATGTGCTGCTGTCTGCCAAGAGCTTCTGCCGTCCAGTGGTGTGTCAGGGGATCACTGCTGCCATCTCTCTCTTGCTGATCTGCCCACAGCAGTGCCTGCCTGTCTGTGGCCGTTCTCGAAGCAGCCATTTTGTCTCCGAACAAAACTGAGCTTCTGCCTCTGCCTCTGCCTCTGCCTCTCTCGGTTTTGGAGCTCTGAGCGAGCCGAGTCTCAGTTACCGACTGCCCATGAAGCAGCCACCAACCTGCCCAAGTCAGGCTGGGCCCTTGTTGCCACCTGGCTTGTGCCTCAGTGCCCTGGGCTCCTTTAACCCTGTGCTTTACCCCTTTCTACCCAGAGCATGCACTTCTTGTTTGGTGCTTGAAGGGGCAAAGCACAGGATCCCACCAAATGCAGAAAAAACAACAGGTGCCCAGGATTGATTCCCCAGGTATGTAAGTGGCAAGATCTGTATGCCCCACGAGGAACAGATTCTGTTAAGAAGTTAGACTGGGGGCTGGGGAGATGGCTGAGTGAGCAGTCAAGAGCACTGCCTGCTCTTCCAAAAGACCTCAGGTTCAATTCCCAGCACCCACATGGCAGCTCACAACTGTCTGTAACTCCAAAATCTGATACTCTCTCACAGACATACACGTAGGCAAAAGACTAATGCACATAAAATAAATAAATAAATAATAAATAAATAAAAGAATTTAGACTGGCTTGATACCCCTCTGCTATTTACAGAAGCATACACTGAGGAAATTAGGATCATGTGACATAATAGGAAAAGAGTAAGATATCAGGACCTTCGCTTTAGGGAGCGTATGAGGGAACAGGCCCATAATGTAAGACCAAGGCACAAAAGAATGGAGTTAGGGAACAGCCCAGTGCTTATTATGTATGCTACATAGTCCAAACGCTGCATCATGCCCCATCAGGAACGAAAACTGCTCTTAGGAGTTTGTTTCTCAGGACTCGGTGTCTGGCACCTCCTGACCACAGAAGCTGACCAGGAGGCTGAGAGCGTGTGGGAGGAAATGCAAAGGTGAGGCTGCCGAACCTTAGAGACTAGTAAGGATTTAGACGATTGCTGAACTTACTGATTTTGCTTCAAAGAAAAGTACTAGGGGCCGGGCGTGGTGGCGCATGCCATTAATCCCAGCACTCGGGAGGCAGAGGCTGGTGGATCGCTGTGAGTTCAAGGCAGCCTGGTCTACAAAGTGAATCCAGGCAGCCAAGGCTACACAGAAGAGACCCTGTCTCAAAAAAAAAAAAAAAAAAAAAAAAAGCCCAAAATAAATAAATAAATTAAATAAAAGTACTGTAGTAGAGCTGATGACCTCTTTCATTCTGGATGTTGAAAAAGGGGGCTAAAGAAGGTTAAAAGACAATCTGTGCAAAGACCATACATTTCTTGGGGTCACTAAGTATGCTTTCAATGTTGCTTGTGGCTATGCTGTTACGGAAACAGAGAGAGAGCGTAGAAGGTGTAGGCGTTTTTCAATAAACATGGCTATCCTGATTCACCCTTAGATGGTGTCATGCTTTTTCCCTCACCTACTGCACACCTCCTCTTTGGCCCCCGAACCCTGCTGGAGCTGGACTCTGGCAACTGATAAATCGGGAGGGCCATCAAACTGATCAATGTATGAGTTATCCTAATATGGTCCTGTGATGGCTTGAATACAAACGGCCCCATAGGTCCACGTGGGGGTGTGGCTCTATTAGGAGGCGTGGCCTTGTTGGAGTGGGTGTGGCCTTGTTAGAGGAAGCACATCACTGGGGCGTAGGCTTTGAGGTCGCAGACGCTCAAGATGGGCCTAGTGGCTGCCTGCTGATCCAGATGTGCATCTCTCAACAGCTTCTCCAGCACCGTGTCTGCTTGCACGCTGCCACGCCCAGCCATGATGATAATGGACTAAGCCTCTGAAACCATAAGCCAGTTCCAATGAAAGGTTTTCCTTTGTAAGAGTCGCCACGGTCATGGTGTCTCTTCCCAGCACTAGAAACTAAGACAAGTAAAAAAAGTCTGTTGTCAAACCTTTCATTAATTTTTAAAACCATGCTCATGCCTTCTGTTACTTTGCCAAGCATCGTGTGAACACCATCAGGCTCAGCTCCACATTCTTCTGATGGAATAGAAATGGAATAGAAATAGAGGTGAACACAGTGCCCTTCTCCTGTGCTTAGTCCTTGGTACCGATTCCCTGTAGGAGCTCTTGTTTGTGTGATAAAATCCTTCTGTGCACTGTGAATAAAGCAATAATCGTAATATTTTGTTTGGACATTTGACATGCTTTGAATAAGAATGGCCCCCATAGGCTCATCTATTTGAATGCTCAGTCATCAGGGAATGGCACTACTTAGGGGTTTTTAGGAGGTGTGGCCTTGTTGGGGTGGGTGTGTCCCTGTTGGAGGAAGTGTGTCATAGGGGGTGGGGCTTTGAAGTTTCAAATGCTCAAGCAGGCCGGGAGTTTCTCTTTTTCCTGCTGCTTGCTGATCCAGATGTAGAACTCTCAGCTCCCTCTCCAGCACCACATCTGATGGCACGCTGCCATGCTTCCCAGAATAAACTAAACCTCTGAGACTGTGAGGCAGCCCCAATCAAATGCTTCCGAGAGTTGCCGTGGTCATGGTATCTCTTCACAGCAACAAAACATTGACCAAGACACAAAAGTTCAGAAGTTCTAGCCAGCATGCAGCCATTCCTTGGTGTACTAGTTGGTGGCTCAGGGTGTTTTTCAGCAGAATTGACAAAGGCACCAGCACTTCCTTAAGAAACGGCACCTTCTCTAGCCTCTGCAGGCACCCACACTGTGCATACACATGTTCATACACACGTGCACACACACAGAAAAACGCAAAAACAAATGAATACATCCTAGATTCGCTTTGTAGTCCAGGCTGGCCTTGGACTCACAGAGATCCACCTGCTTCTGCCTTCCTGGGTGCTGGAATGACCACTGTGCCCAGCTTATGAATAAATCTTTTCATTTTTATTATTTTTATTTTTTTATATTTTTTTGAGAATAAATCTTAAAAGAAAAAAACCACTATCTCTCGAAAAAAAAATTTTTAAGGCTGAAAAAAATTGTCTTTGTGCAGCTAGAAGCCCCTCCCTGGGTGGTGGGCAGCTGCTGACACTGGGCCACCCACCTGAGGGCATAAGTCTGCTCCTGTAGGCTCCTCACAGCAACCGAAAACAGATAGAGGCAGTCTCCAAGAGAATATAGCTTAGCAGCCCCAGGAGGTGACTGTGAACTTGGAAGAGGACTTGGGCCAGATAAGGAAGTAGGCTATTTTTAGCTAAAGCACGTGTGGGTGAGAGGACTCCAAGCAGAGAGAAGAAAAGAATAAGAACAGAAGCCCAGGGACCATTTAATGAGTAGAGGACTAGAGGGAGGGAGGGGGGTGGACACGGGTGAGGAGAAGAGAGTGGTTGTCTTTCAGGGCCCTCTGACACCAGAGGGCAAATAAGTCACAGTTCCTTGTTTGTTTGATTTTGTTGTTTTGTGGAGATGGCCTCGTGTATCCCCACCCCCCACCCCTGGCTGGCCTGAAACTTGCTGTGTAGCCAAGGATGACTTTCAATGCCTTCTGCTCCTCTTCTCTCCATTTCCCAAGGGCAGGCGTTAGAGACATCTCGCCATGCCCACTATGCGGGGCCGGGCTTTGAACCCACGGGCTTCATGCTCTCTGAGCAAGCCCTTACCCCCGTGAGCCACACATCTCCAGCTCATGATTCCCCCGTTTCTGTTTGCCTGTTTGCTCCATCAAAGTCCCCTGTAGCCCAGGCTTGCCTTGAACTCCTGCCTTCTCTCGCCCCTGCCTTCCAAACACTGGGATTACAGATGGGAGGACACCGTGCCCATCCTCCCTTCTTTGCTTTTAAAAACAACAGGGTCTCAGGGCCAGAGAGATTGTGAAGTGGCTAACGGTGCTTATTGCCCAGCCTGTGACTCAGCGTTTAACCTCGGGGGAACTACATGGCGGTAGAAGAGACCCAAATCCCACAAGCTGTCCTTGGCCTCCGTATGTACGCTCTGGCATGCATGAAGGGGTTGGCGTTTGCTGTTTGGGCAGGTCTACTCCTGGCATTTGGCAGCATCCCCTTGCCCCACTATCTTCTGTACTGCTCGTGCTATGACCTGCTGAGGAGCAACTCAAGGGGCTGGAAAGCCCTCTCGGCGATGGAGATGCTTGCGGGGGGGGGGGGGGGGCAGGACCTGGCTTTAGTTCTCAGCACCCAAGTCAGGTGGCTCATAACCGTGTTTGTTTCTCTTAGCTTATTTCTTTTCTTTTTTTTTCTTAGCTTATTTCTTAACCCTCTACATTATTTTGTCTCATTCCCAGCAAATATCCCAGATACTTGGCACTTTGTAGTGTTCCTCGGCTCTAGCTCCTCCCTCCTGATCTGACCTCTACCCATAGCTGAATGCCTGGCTGGATCCCCAGCTTCCTCTCCTCTAACTCCTCCTCTCCAGCCCTGTTCCCTCCCCTGCTCGGTGGTTGGCTGTAAGCTGCTTTATTGGCATACCAGGGAGCAATAAGGGAGCAGTGTTGACACGACATTGAAGCGGAAATCAGCATTTAAACTACACAATAACCTTAGCGTACACATAACTGCCTATAACTCCAGCTCCAGAGGATCAGAGGCACTCTTCTGGCCTGGGGAGTACTCACACCCAAATGGCATACACTCACACAGACACATACCTGCGTACATGTACACCTAAATAAAAAATTTTTTTTTAAAAAAAGCAACGTAAGGGAGGAAGAGTTTATTGCGGCTTATAGTCCAAGGAGACACAGTCTCGTGGGAGGGGAAAGTGAGAGCAGCTGATTACATTGCATCTCTAGTCAGGGATCAAATAGTGATCACAAAGTGGGGCCTAGCTATAAAATCTTAAGGCCCGCCTCCTAGTGATGCGCGCCCAGTAACGTGCTCCCAGTGATGTGCTCCCAGCGAAGGGCTTCCTCCAATGGTGTGCTTCCTCCACTGAGGCTCTGTTTCCCAAAGGTTCCTCCGTCTCCCCAAACAGCACCACATCTGGGACCCTAGTGATCAAACACGTGTGACTGGGGCGGGTGGCATTTTACCTCTAAATCAGAGCACCCTCCACTCTGCCCTCTCTGTATGTCTCCTTGCATTGGGGTTCCTTTACTCCGGGCCTCATCGGCTTCTGCCCGGCCTCTGTACACGGCTGTTGTTTTCCTTCTCTGTCTCTCACTGATTTGGAACTGCCACTCCCACCAACACTCCAGGGTACACAGCAACCCACATTCTTTGGCCTCGCAAGTGGAATGCCTCTTCAGCCTGGCTCCTGTGACTTTGCTAGGGACACATAGCTAATGAGGAGAGGTGAATGAACATGCCTGAAGGTGCCTGGAGTCTTGTCCCCTTGCTTTTTTTACTTTGTTTTATTTGCTGAGCGAGGGTCTCACTATACAGCTCTGGCAGGCTTGGAACTCACTGCCCACGGTGCATTCTTCTGTTTCCTTTATTACAGGCTCACTAAAGGGACTTTATTTGCTTGCTTATTTTTTGAGAGAGGCTCTCGCTGTGTGTGTAGCCTACCCCTGGCTGTCCTGGAGCTTGCTGTGTAGACCGGGCTCTAGATCCACTTGCTTTTGTCTCCTGGGTGCTGGGATTAAAGGTGTGTGCCAACACATGCGGCACTAAAAAACCATATTTATATCTATACCTGAAGTAGTCTGTGGCTGGGGCATAGCTCAGTTGGTAGTGTGCCTGTCTAACAGGCACGAGGCCTTGGGTTCCAGGCCCAGCACCACATAAATGCTGTACAGTGATGTATTCCTGCCACCCCAGAACTCAGGAGGTGGGGACAGGAGGCTCAGAGCCTCAGGGCCATCCTCATCTACCTAGGGAATTCCAAGCCAGCCTGGGCTACACGAGACTTTGTCTCCAAAAAAAGGGGAGGAGGATGTAGTGATGAAATGGCTCACCGGGCAAAAATCAGCACCCCAAAACTGATGCTCTGAGTTTGACTCCTGATGTCGGTACAGTGCAAGGAGAGGACTGATTCTAACGAGTTGTCTTCTGGCTCTGCAGGCAAACCAGGGCACAAAGCTCCCGCTTCCCCAAAGTAATTAATTAATTGACATAGAAGCCCCAGACAGTCTTGTTTTTGTACTTTGAGGCAGTCTCACACTCTGTATCCCTAGAAGCTGCTTCAATCCTCCTGTTTCCGTGTCTCAAGTTGCCCTAGTCACTTCTCTTTTGCTGCTATAAACCACCAAGGCCAAGGCCACTTACAGGAAGGAGGAGTTTATTTGGTTCCACAGGGTTAGAGCCCGTGATGGTGGAGACAGCACGGCGGCAGGCAGCAGGCATGGCAGCTCAGTGAGCAAGCTGAAAGTTCACGACTTGAACTCCAAGCATAAAGCAGAAGGTGCAAATGCTCAAAGCCTGCTTCCAGTGACACAAGTCCTCCAACCAAGGCCATACCTCCTGGACGTCCCCAAATTTCAGCACCAACACTGAACTAGGTGTTCAAATACGTGAGCCAGAAGCCGGGCGGTGGTGGTGCAAGCCTTTAATCCCAGCACTTGGGAGGCAGAGGCAGGTGGATCGCTGTGAGTTTGAGGTCAGCTTCGTCTACAAAGATAGTCCAGGACAGCCAAGGCTACACAGAGAAACCCTGTGCTGAAAAACCAAAAGTAAATAAAATAAATAAAATAAATACATATAAAACAAATATGTGAGCCTGTGGGGGACATTCTCATTCAAACTGCCGCATAAGTGCTAGGCTGTAGATATGAGCACCACACTTGCCTGTTCTCAGCACCCCTACAGGGACCTGCACCCCATTCCTCTGCACCTCCCTCTCCAGGAGATTGGAATTGCTCTTCTGGCCTTCAAGGGCACCTGCACATGTGTGGCTGACTCTCATGCGGCCACATAAATAAGACAGAAATGAGACTTTAAATGAACCCCCCAGCAATAGACTGGATGACACCTTCTAGCACCATTTCATCCGGACTGTGTGCAAACACACAGAAGAATCACAAGAACAACACTGCGTGCTGAGATGACAGGCATGTGGCACTATGCCTTGTTATTGCAGAAAACCCAAACCTCATGCCTGCTGGGCAAGCACTCTGCCAGCCAAGCTACAGTCCTGTGTGAGCATATGTGCACATGTGTGTCTGGTGCTTGCAGAGGCCTGGAGCCGGAGCTACACGCGGCTTTGATCTGCTCAACATGAGGACCAATCCCAGGTCTTCTGGAAGAACATGGATTCACTGTTAACTGCTGAGTCATAAGCTTCCTCTGTCCACCCTGCTTAGTTGATTGCCACCTTCAGTAGCAGAGTGGGATATTGTAACAAAGGCCATATGGCTTGCAAACCAAAAATATTAGCCTCCTGGCCCTTTATGGAAAACCTAAAGCAATCAGTTAAGCTACCGCAAAGCAACTACAGTAGTGCAGGCCTGTGAGCCCCACTTGGGAGCTAAGGCAAGAGAGTGTTAAGTGTACGCTCAATTTTCTTAACCAATATATTTTATTAACAACTTAGTGACCGAGCATATGTCACTTATAACCTGACTAACCAAAACAATAGGAAATGAGGATTAATGGACATAATAACAAAACTGTAAGGATATCAGTTCTGAGGAACGATTCTCCTGGCACAATCAGCAGGATTTCTTCTGCTGGAACATGGAGTAACCAGAACCCAGAACCTCAGCAGGAGCCAGAGCCCCGAAGCCTTCCCTCAGTGGTTCTCTCTAGGAGCGTCTTGAAGTGCAGCAATGAACAGCCAAAACTATCCCAAGTCTCCAAAAGGCTCCGCCTCCAGTTCTGGGCTCATTTATATATCTCCTCCCAGAGTCTGTTCACAGGATCTTTTCAGCTGGCAACAATCAAGCTCCCGCACGAGGTGGTCGGTCTTCTAGTGGATTAACCTCACCTGTTCTCCACAAGACCATTCCAATCCCGCACTTGGGATCCTAAAAAACAGGTTTATCTCTCCTTCGGTTAAATTCAAGGTCAACCCAGCTGAAGTGGATCTTCATAGCATTGGAACGGCTGTTCCAACTGTACATCAAAGTGGATAAATTTCTGTGTCTGGCTAACATCATAATTTTTTAAAATTGCAAATTCTTTATAATAAAGTTTTAGTAAAAATAAAAATTTAAAAAGACATAAACATAAAACAACAAACTCTATACAATACTCCTCTAAGCAGGACCTTAAATGATCTGGGCTTGTGTGTTGTCACAAGGTTTGGCCAACGTACAGGAAAAATCAATGGCGTGCTCTATGGTCCATTTCAGAAAGCGACCCTTGTAGTACATGGTGGAGCACAGACACACCCTTCCTGCTATATCTGGGGTGCTGGAAGGCACCTATTTTTCAGTTCAGATAACAAGTACCTTGGTGTTCATCCCCACATTTTCCAGAATCCTCTACATTTCTAAAATTGGAGATCTGGCATGTTCAGTTAGAATAAACATTTTACCCCCCCCCCCCCGTACATTTTCGAGGCCTAGGTGGCTTATTCTGGCCAATGGGCCATCAATAGTAGGAGTTAAGGGATGGTGTCCCGCTCTGGGGATCTTCCCTTCTAGGGCTCACGTTGGAAACTGTGAAAGATGGAGCCAATGGGCAGAGGAGATGGACCAGACTTTAAAGTGCAAACTTGAGGACCCGAGGTCAGTTCCATATAGAAAGCCAGGCGTGGTGGTGCAGACTTCATAATCCCAGTGCTGGGGCAGGGGTGGCGGGTGGGGCTGAGGCAGGTGGGCCTTTGGGGGCTTCCTGAGCAGGCAACTCAACCAACTTGACAAGTTCCGGGCCAGTGAGAGACCCTCAATAAACAAGGTGGCAAGGCAGGAGCAACGGCTCGGCATGTGTGAGTTTGATTCCTAGTATCCACACGGTTGCTTTCAAGCCCCTGTAATTCCAGTTCCAGGGGATCTGATGTCTTCTTCTGACCAAACGCATGTGCACACACACTCGCAGGGACGCATGGAAACACATAATAAAAGTAAGTCTAAAAAAAGAAAAGAGAAAACTAGATGGTTGGGATCTAAGGACATGAACACGGAAATTAATGGAAGAACGTGTCTAGTAAGTCCTTTAACAGTGGCAATTCAGGAGCCGGGCGTGGTGGCACACACATTTAATCCCAGCACTCGGGAGGCAGAGGAAGGCAGATCACTGTGAGTTCGAGGCCAGCCTGGTCTACAAAGCAAGTCCAAGACAGCCAAGCCTACACAGAGAAACCCTGTCTCGAAAAACACAACAACAACAACAACAACACCAATAACAATTCAGTTAGGAGAGATGGTTTTTTAGCCCCTTTCCTCTAAACACTGTCTAGAATGTGGATACAATTGTTATAGAAGCCATGTTGTGGTCATGAGGCGAACTTGAAGACAGAAATCAAGACTTCCAGACCCAACCAGCAGCCTCCAGCAGCCTTTCCCTTGATTCCTTGGGAGTTTGTGAATGGTAGTAGTCAGGGGATGTCAGCAATTGCTCCATCGCTGTCCTCGCTGTAAGATGTTTTCGGCCCGTTCTCGTGCTCATCTCTAATGCTTGCAGATCGTTCTTCAGCTCCTCTGTTAATTCTGGAGCTTTCATGCCAAATCAACCACCATCGGCTGTTTTATGTCACTCTCGAGATTAAAAAAAAAAAAAGGAAGAAATTCAGCAGTTAAAAACCCACAAAGCCAGCCACAGAATTTTCTATCCCTTCTTAATTTGCTGAAGGTATTTTGAAAAGTTAACACCAATTGTATAATTTATATATAAGTTGACAGTTTAGGGGGTTTGTTTGGAAATAAAGTTGACACGGTCACAGAGAATTAGAAAGCACTGAGAGTGACGGTGTCCCCCTGTCTCAGTGAATGGCTGTTATTAGCATGAGAGGAACATTGACTCTGCTTGTCACAGCAACTCAGTGTCCATCCTACAGAGCAGAGGAGAACGCCCGTGCGTGCCTAGGCTTAACTACAAAAAGCTGATAGATTGAACAATCGGACTGAACTGACGGCAACGAAGCTTTAATATATAAATGCAGGTTTATTGGAAGCGCGAGGGAAAGGGGAGAGGGAAGGGACAGCGCCTGCTAGGGGTGAGGGGAAGGGAAGGACAGAGGGCAGGGAGGTGGGCAAGGGGGGAAGTGGGGCAAGGGGCAGTGGAACCAAAAAAGTCCGGTTTACAAACTGAGTCTCTGGAGGAAGGGAAGCCCCGCCCCTAGGTAGAGGGCGGGGCATGCCAGCAGAATCTAACCGGTGGCCTGTTACTAAGGCACTCAGCCTCCAGCTCTCTAAATCTCTCTGGGCTTTGTTCCATTGTTCCTTCTCACCAGCCCCATGACAGGATGTGAGTTCTGGAAACTGGATGCTCAGTCACCTTTTCTAGGGTGATAGAGGCCATCGCGCAGTAGTGCTTGGAGCTCTGTTTGGATTAATTCAGCAGGCTCATCCCATGGGGAAATAACGTCCCAAACTGCCACGCAAAACTCTACATCTTATTTAATCGCCCTAACTGGAGTTGCGAGGAATTGCAGGCAGCGTTTGTCAGCAGAGTGCAATGGCAAGGCTGCAAGCTATGGAGCGCAGTGCAATTCACCTCACTCTGACAGTGGAAATCCCTCAAACTAGCATACGTGTAAAGCCTTTCAGTGTCTTTTTTAAAAAAATTTTTATTTATTTTGTATACAGTGTTCTGCCTGCATGTACACCTGCAGGCCAGAAGAGGGCACCAGATCTCATTATAGATGGTTGTGAGCCACCATGTGGTTGCTGGGAATTGAACTCAGGACCTCTGGAAGAGCAGACAGTGCTCTTAGCCTCTGAGGCATCTCTCCAGCCCCCTTTCAGTGTCTTAAACTGTCCTCTCTTCTTCTTTTCCTGTTCCCACCCCCACATCCTTCCTCCATCTTCCTTCCCTTTCTTTGACAGGGCCTGCTATGTTGCTCGGGCTCTCAAACATCATCCCCTCCTCCCCACCCCGTCTTCCCATTGCTGGTGTGACATAAAGAATGGGCTCTTTCTTAAGTGGAGAGAGGCCTTTGTCTCCTCCTCTCTAAGGGTATTTTAGTGGGGCAGGCCAGGGCCGTGGCTGGGGCCCACCTCTAACAAGGCAGTCATCTTAAGAAAATGTCCCATCCCGTCCGTGCCACGCCCCCCCCGCCCCCTGCCCCCCTGCCCCTCCCCCGCCGGGCCCCGTATCCCCAGCCAGTGGTGTAGTACTTAGCAGCCACCATGGGGTTCGGATGGGTCTGCTAACTTTCCTCAGAACGGCATAACTACATTTTTTCTCTTCTGTTTTTCTCTTTTTTGTTGTTTGTCAGAGCCTAACGACATTTTAAAAATTCCACCACCTAGCTGGGCATGGTGTCTCATGCCTTTAATCCCAGCGCTCCGGAGGCAGAGGCAGGCAGATGGCTGTGAGTTCGAGGCCAGCCTTCCTGGTTTACCAAATGAGTCTAGGACAGCCAAGCCTACACAGAGATAGCCTGTCTCGAAAAACAAAACAAACAAACAAAAATCCCCCACTACTCTTCCAAAGTTCCCCTCTCCATCACCAGCCACATGGCTTCTGTTTTTTCTTTTCCCCTTCCAGGCAGATGTGTGGTTGCAGCTCCCCTCCCCCACTTTTAACCACTAATACATTGCCCTCAGGATTCTGTGTGAGTTCCTTCTTTGTCTTTGCACTTCTGGTATGTCTGTCATTAAATTATTTTATTGATGAGACTACGAGTGGACCCTGATTGTCCCAGTATCACAAGACAACTCTGTGGGGACTCCCTAAGATTTCCAGTACATCTCTTCCTTGCCTTTAATTCTTTAACCAGCAGAGGGAAAACAAAAAACAAAAACAAAAAAGCAAAAAAACAAACAAATAGAACAGTTTTTGCATCCCTGGATGACTTCAGCGTCATCACACCTAATTCTTTCTTGTATTTCTGAATAAGTGAAACCCAGGATGATTTTTGCTCATTTTCAGGGTGCAGTCTGTCTATTTTCCTCCCTAAGAGAACTTTGACACTTGATGAGTGGCTGCCTCGTTGACTGGGTGGGTCTGTGGGTGGGAGAGCAGAGAGTGTGTGTGTGTGTGTGTGTGTGTGTGTGTGTGTGTGAATAAATGAGTGAAGGAGTGGCTGGGTTGGTGTGTAAGTGGGTGGGTGTGTGGATGGATACGTGGCTGGGTAGAAGGATGGATGGGTAGGCAGGTGGGAGTGTGAGGAGATTCATTCCCTCATATCGCTGCATTCAAGTTGATAGCTCCTACGTTTTTTCTCTAGTAAGTCAATTGTTAGCATCCCTTGAGGACACCAAAGAAACAGGCTCTGGAAGTGCGATCCCCAGACCAATATCCACTTGTTGACTCTGAAACTAGCATGACCTCAACTGCAGAACATTAAGGCCAGGAAATTTCTGTGCATCCTTAACAGCTCCCAGCAACTGGGATATTTTTAGACAGAGATGCAAGTGAAAAAAAAAAAAACATGGCCGAGACCTGTCTCCAGGGACAGGCATCTGTTCCACTGGCTCAGGACAAGGGCTCTATAGTGTCTAAGGACTCAGAACCAGAAAATGGCTGCCCCCTCCCTAGTTCTGTTCCCCAATTCTAGATCTCCAGGACTAGGCAGTTGTCTGTTTGCTGAGGCTTTGTGCTGCAGGGGGAAATCCAAGAAGACAGGAACATGCTTGAAGATCCTTGAATTGTCCTTCCGGCTGCTGGAGTGCCGCCATCGGGATGCTCAGGGTTCTATGGACCGAGTCATTCATTTAATTAACTGTCACAAGAACTGTCTCAGGTGTAGCACTATGGCAGGGACTTAAAGACATATTCTGATCCTGTGAGATGTTACCCTAATCAGGAAGCCAGCCAATAACAAAGTAGGTTTTCTTTTCTTTTCTTTTCTTTTTTTGAGACTTGGGTCTTGCCATGTAGCCCGCGCTAGCCTCTAGCTCTTGGTTCTTTTCCCTCAGTTTCCTGAGGGCTGGGATCACAGGTGTTCACCACCACACCCAGGTGGGCACTGGTGGTTAGAGTGAACAGAAATCATTCAATAGGTAGGTGGGAAGATGGCTCAGTTGGTACAGTTTGTAAGCTTCAGAACCTACATTGGATCCCAGAATTCACCTAAAAAGCTAGACACGTGGGTATGGGTGCAGGTTTTTTTTGTTTTTGTTTTAGACAGGGTTTCTCTGTGCAGCCTTGGTTGTCCTGGACACTCTTTATGGACCACACTGGCTTTGAACTCACAGAGATCCACCTGCTTCTGCCTTTCTGAGTGCTGGGATCACAGGTGTGCACCACCACACCTGGCTGGAGTGCACTCTTTTAATCCCGTCATGGAGGCAGGGGCAGGGGCAGGGGCAGGGGCAGGGACAGGGGCAGGGGGCAGATGGATCTCTATAATTTTGAGGCCAATCTACTTAACAAGTTCCAGGTTAGCCATGGCTATATAATGAAACTTTGTTTAAATGATGATGACGATGATGCAAAGCTAGACACAGCAGTGTCCACCTATAATTGCAGAGCTGGGAGGTCATGTGATGTATACACAACCCCTAAAGGTTCTAAGAAGTCAGGCCTTTCCTAAGTTCTGGAGATTGGTTCACAGGTCTTCAGGGAGCTAGCTCAGGGATTTGGTCTGGAGGTTCCTGAGGCCTGCTGGTCGGCCAGTCTAGATGAGTCTGTGGCCAGTGAGAGGCCCTGTTGGGAGACAGAGCAATGGGTGGAGTGTCTGTTGTTGCAAGCATGAAACTTCAGCCCCTACATAAATGCTGGGTGTGGTGGCTCAAGTCTCAAGTCTGCTACCCCAGTGTTAGCATTGGGAGCAGAGACGCGCAGATCCCAGATCCCAGCAAAAATGGTGAGCTGAATCTCTCTATTGCTGAATCCACACTCCAGCCCAAGGGATTTCTTTATCTCTGTAAGTTAACCATGTCAGGCCCATGGAGCTATTTATATTTGCTTTCTCCTGCTGAGTCACAAAAGTATAGCACCATCCACGTGGCAGGGTCTCAGCCTCAGACATGGTTCACAGGTGGCATAGCTGTGTAGTTTGCCTCCCTCCTTCGGAAGCTTGCACGGAATCTCTGGTACCATGAAAGCTAGTCCTCACGGAGTCAGCACTCAGATCAATTTTATCTCAAGGATCTCTGGGTCCTGTTTTTGAAGTACACGGTGTGTGTGTGTGTGTGTGTGTGTGTGTGTGTGTGTGTGTGTGTGTTTGTGACTAACCAAGGGCTACATCAATAAGCTGTTTATTTGGAACATTGTATGTATGTTCTCTTGGACATCCCTGGCCAACAACTCAAAAGGGGGTTTCTTAAGTCTAATATTGGAAGTTTTGTTGGGTAGTCTTTGGCTCTTGGAGGAAGCACATGCAGCCCAAGTGAGAAAAGTTTATTAAAACCGTGTGTGTATATTTATACACTAAATTTTTTGTTTTATGTTTTTTTAAGGCAGATAGTTAATAGTAAGATTCCTTGTAGATTTTAAAAGCTTTTAAGACCTACATTTACTTCTCTCTACACACCTAAGGCTCCCTCCACTTTCCATTTCTCTGAGTGAGTCACTGGTCCCCTGCCATTCCCCTCTCTGTTGCTCTTTAACCCCTCCCCCCATCCTAGCAATGGTCCCATTTTTCTTTCCTGGTTTTTGTAGTTACTATAGGCTATGAACTCACATCTGGAGATTTGGAGCTAGGAGCCTCCAATAAGAGAGAACATACAACTGGGTGTGGTGGTGCACGCCTTTAATCCCAGCACTCCGGAGGCAGAGGCAGGTGGATCTCTGTGAGTTCAAAGCCAGCCTGGTCTACAAATGAGTCCAGGACAGCCAAGATAACACAGAGAAACCCTGTCTCAAAAAACAAAATGAGAGAGAGAGAGAGAGAGAGAGAGAGAGAGAGAGAGAGAGAGAGAGAGAGAGAGAGAGAGAGAGAGAGAGAGAGAGAGAGAGAGAGAGAGAGAGAGAGAGAGAGAGACAATATTTGTCTTTCCTAGTATGGATTACCTCACTCAATATGGTCTTTTTTAGTTCCATTCATTGACCTGCAAAGTTCATGGTTTCTTTTTTCTTTACAGCTGACTAGTATTCCATAGTGTATATGTACCACATTTTCATTATGCATTCCTCATTCACGGGACGCTTAGGTCCTTTCCATTTCCCAGCAATGAACATGGCTGAACATGTGGACTGGGATGTCACATCCTTTGAGCATATGCCACGGAGTGGTATAAATGAGCCATATGGTTGACTTATTTTTAGCTTTTTGAGAATTATCCCCACTGATTTTCATAATAACTGTGCCAGTTTGTAAACCCACCAACAATGACTGAGGGCTCCCTGTCCCCCTCTCTCCATCATTTATCAGGTGTTCTGTTGATATTTTCTATTCTGACTGGGGTAAGATGAAATCTTAGAGTTGTTTTGATTTGCTCATTACTAGAGATGATAAACCTTTTTTTTTTTTTTTTTTAATTTCTTAGCCATTTCCCACCCTTTATCTGAGAACTTTCTACTCAGGTCTGCCGTAGTTACTGTTCTAATGCTGTGAAGAGACACTGTGACCAAAGCAACTCTTATAAAAGAAAGCATTTAATTGAAGACTTACAGTCTCAGAGGCTTAGTCCATTGTCATCATGGTGGGAAGCATGGCAGTGGGCACGGCAGGCATGGTGCTGGAGTTGAGAAATACATCATAATCTGCAGACACACACACACACAGAGAGAGAGAGAGAGAGAGAGAGAGAGAGAGAGAGAGAGAGAGAAGAGAGAGAGAGCGAGAGAGAGGGGATGAGAGAGAGGGAGAGAGAGAGAGAGAGAGAGAGAGAGAGAGAGAGAGAGAGAGAGAGAGAGAGAGAGAGACTGGGTTTGGTGTGGGCTTTTGAAACCTCCAAACCCAACCCCAGTGTCACACTTCCTCCAACAAGGCCACACCTCCTAATCTTTCTAATCCTTTCAAATAGTGCTACTCCCTGGTGACTAAACATTCAAATATATGAGCCTATCAGGTAGGGGGCATTCTTATTTAAATCACTACTGGCCCATTTTTCCAAATGGATCATTTGGAGTTTTGAGGTTTTTTGTTTGTTTGTTTGTTTGTTTTTTTCCTTATATTCTGGATATTTTCACTCAGGTGTATAGCTGGCAGAGACTCTCTGACACCCTGTGGGCTTCTCCTTCACCCGGTTGGTTGTTTCTTTAGCTGCGCAGAGGCTTTTTAGTTATATGACATCCCACTGTCAATTGTTGGACTTAGTTTTGGGGCAGATGGAGTCTTATTGAGAAAGCCCTTCCTCCATGCCCAAAGCTTTTAAAATATAATAAGATCTGAGGTTTGAACTCAGCCCCGCATGCTTGTGAAGTGAATGTTTCACCAGCTGAGCTGTTTCCCCAGCCCATTGCTGTTGCCCTGGGATTCATTACATAGCTCAAGCTAGTCTTGACTCTTCAGTAATCCTCCTGCCTTCCTTTCGTTCTTTTTCCATACAATTATATTAGTAGCCTTTTTATTTATTTACTTATTTATTTTATTTTTTATATTTCTGACAAAATACCTGACGTGAAGGTATTTGGGGGCTCATTGTCTCCTAAAGCATACAGTCCACAAGACTGTTGAGCTCAGTCTCCAGCAACAGGAGGGAGAAGCTGGCTCACATCAATACCTGCCCCAGCAGTCTACGTCCATCAGCGAGGTCCATGTCCCCAGGGAACTATAGTCTCCCGTGACAGTGCCACCAGTCAAGGATTCAACACCAATCAGGTTTTGAAATACAGGAGTCTGAGCTGGCAGTTCACATTCATGCTGAGGCTTAGAGGAGGCAGCAGAAGGAGGGTTTGTCTGTCCAAGGGGAGTTTTCTGGAAGGCAAAGCCTAGCACCTGACCAGGAACAGGAGCACTGTAGCCCCCTCCTGCTCCCTGACAGGAGATGGGTGCCTGGATAGCTTTGGAAAGCGCCGCTGTCTTCCTGTAGCCTGCCCTGCACAGCCCCTGCCTTTGGAGCCACTTTGTTCCAGCTTTCCTGTTCTCTTTTCTTCCCCCCCACCCCCCACTCTTTTTCCTTGTCTTCGTTTTCTTCATCTCCCCTCTCTGCCTCCTCCAGATTCTGGACTCATTCAATCTTCAGCCTTCTGAGTACCCGGCACCCCAGGCACCACCTCCACATTTGGCTGGCTTCTATCAGGGATCTGCTGGATTTTTTTTTTTTTTTTTTACCCAGAAGCACTTTGCATCCCTGGCCACTTAGCTCCCGGCAGGTAAGCCCTGCCTCTTCCACTTATCTTCAAGTGATGATTAGGTCTTTCTAATGACCTGCCCACAGGAACACGGAGCCTCTGGGTTCCCAGGGGACCTGGGAGTGTGTATTTATCTGCTTCCCTCATGGGAGGCAGCTGCTGAGGACCTAACAGCTGCTATTAGGTGGTAATGACTCCAATTCCCCAAGCAACATGGTAAACAACAGGATAGGAATCAGTGGGGTTTCCCTGCCAACGTTGGCAGGGGATGCACACTGAGGAGGGGGGGTGTGATACGGGATGGGGACCGGGTGAGGGTGGGGGCACTGGCTCCAAAATCTATGCTGGTCAGGTTAAACCCTAGGATTGAAACCATTTGGTTACGTCAGAGGGGTGACCAGATTATACCCCAGAATGCTAGGCTCTATAAAGGCACCAGGAAGGTCTGTTTTCTCCACTTAGCAACAGTTTGCCTTTCATGTACTAAATGGCTGCTATGGTAGATGGTTTTCTTCCTCCTCCTTCTCTTCCTCCTTAACAAGACAAGGTCTCATTATGTATCCCAGGCTTTTCCTGAACCTTGACATCTATGCTGGCTAGTTTTATCTCAGCTTGACACAAGCTAAAGCCATCTGAGAGAAGTCAATGAAGAGACTGCCTCATCTATAATGTCAGGCTGTAGGCATTTTCTTCATTAGTAGTTGATGTGGGAGGTCTCAGCCCATTGTGGATAGGGGCTATCCCACAGTTAGTGGTCCTGGGTGCTCCGAGAAAGCAGGCTGAGTAACCCATGAGGGGCAAGCCAGTAAGCAGTGCTCCTCCATGACATCGGTGCCTGCCTCCATGGTGGATGCACCGGTGCCTGCCTCCGGGTTCCAGCCCTGCTTCAGTTCCTGTCCTGGCTGCCTTTGATGGTGAGCCTGTGAGTGAAATAAACCCTTTCCTCCCCAAGTTGCTTCTGGTCATGAAAGACCCCTGAAGGGAGACCCTCACTCACACCTCGGGATGTCGCGCACCCAAAGACACACAAACGACCGTCTTGCTGTAAACGCACGAGGTAGTTTATTGGCGGAGCACCGGGTCGACATGTATCTCATGCAGGAGACAGAGGGGTCGACCCAGAAGCCCAGGGGTTTGGGTTTTATATGGACAAAGGTCGGGGGAGCGGGAAGTTTTGGCGCAGCCACACGATTGGTTGTTTCAAACATTTGAACATCAACAGATTTCGTAGGCAGATCTGGGGTAAGGTCAGACTTAATCACACAGAACATTCCTTGGTTCCTGTTCTTCTCAGAACCTGAGGGTAGATGTTTATCTGAGCTAACGACACATCTGGTTAAACTCAAACCTGGAACATTGTGTGTGGGCCTCAAGGGGGGATTAAGCAAGCACCATAAGATCGGATGAGGGGTCTTGGCTCATTACTCACTCGACCATGCCCGGTACCTGTTTCTCTCAGGAATTTGTCCTTGTGTATCCTCCCTATCTTTTACAGCCAGCCGGTCCCTGGAACACTCAATAGGCCTTTGTCTCCTAGCTCCGCATTCTTTGTGACTTATCATCTGGGGCCTTGGGCTAGCATACCTGCTGACCTGCACTTATGAGTTAGAGAGCTCTGCTGTTCTGGTTGCTTTAATGCTAATTAAAAATTTTCCCTTTCAGTCATGGTGTTTCATCACAGCGATACTAACCCTAAGCCAACATCCCCCTGCCTCTGCTTCCAAACTGCTGCGGTCGCAAGCACGCCACCATCCCAACACCTCTGTCAGCCTCCTTTTTCACAGGCCTAGGCAAAGCCTTTGCGTCCCCTTAGGGAGTCACTGTGCCAATGGATGTTGGTACAACTTTCACCTAAAGAGATTTTGTTTTCTCTTATAATGGAAGAATGGAACTCAGAACCCTACACATGCTGCCCTGGCATTCAAATCCACTGGAAAACACCAAAGATTTGGACTCCATTCAAATGTAGATTAAATGAATGTATTCTTGCCTCCAACAGGAGGACAGCAGCCTTAGGGCCAAACAACACAGCCTGTGGAAGGGGACTAAAGGAAGGGTTTATAAAGCTGGACATCAGAGGTGGACGTTACACTTACCTATGGATCTGCAGCTGGGCAAGAACATTGTTTTACTGGACTCAGAGTTGTTTCTCTTTTCCATTTTATGGTAGTAAAAACATCAATTCATCCCCCCCTAGGCAAGTGGTTAAATCCTTTACAGCAGGAACACCATTATCCTAATCTTAATTGGCTGCTCTACTCAGATCTCACATTCCAGGGCAAAGGTTGACATCCCTTAAGGGGTGCCTGGTGCCATACTGTTTCTCTAGCCATCACAGGGGAGCTACATGTAAATGACTTCACAGGTCTGAGAACCATGGGGAAGGGTTAAAGGTGCCCTGCCCGCCGGGGTTCGACTAAGCTTGGGAGAAGAATTTTCCTGTATACGGACAGAACACACGACACAAAGAAGGGGACAACTCTGGATTCTGATCAAACCCCGTTTATTGAGAAATACCACAGAGTTTTTATAAGGCAGGGGGCAGGGAAGCATAATGCTATGGCAACCCAGCTGTAGGCTATCTCAAGATGCGAGGAATTCCAAGCAGGTCACAACATCCTGCCACACGGAATATTTTGCTATCTTTATCTAATCTAACTGTTAAACTACAACAGGGTGGCTCCATCTAAATCCTGTCTTTAGTCTAACTGCTGAACCACGACAGGGTCAGCTGGTGTCTGGTAAATGGCAGACTTCTGGAGAAATAGGAACCTAGGTTCTGACAAGATGGCTGAACATTGGCTATATAGCCCGTCCCCAGCATAAAGGCATATTTTTGTTTTGTGGGCCTCTTGGGCACAGCGATTGTTAAAACATACCTTTGGCTCTCAGACTAGCCGGCCCATGAGTTCTGGGGGACTCTCCTGTTTCTCCTCCCATCTTGCCGTAGGAGCGCGGGGGTTACAGACACCTGCCACTGTGCCTGGCTTTACATGTGTGGGTTCTAGGATTCAAAGTCAGGCCCTCAGGCTTGTGCACAAGTCATTTACACCCTAAGCCATCTTCCCAGCCCTCTCACTTTATTTCTTGAGACAGAGACTTGAGTCAGGTGTGCTGGCACACACCTTTAATCCCAGCACTCTGGAGGCAGAGGCAGGTGGATCGCTGTGAGTTCAAGGCCAGCCTGGTCTTCAAAGCAAGTCCAGGACAGGCAAGGCTACACAGAGAGACTCTTGTCTTGAGAAAAGAGAGAGAGAGAGAGAGAGACAGACAGAGACAGAGACTTGAATTTGTGATACTCGAGCCTTGGGCTCCCTAATGCGAATGACTCAGTTTCTCCACTTGAGCTATTCTGGGGGTTGTTTTGTTTTAGCTGAGATGTCCTGTAGCTTGGTCCGGCATGGACTCCCGCTCTTCCTACCTCGGCCCCACTCCCCCCCCCCCCCCCCCCCCGCAGTGCTGCGGCTACAGACGGAAGCGCCAGAATCCAGTTTGTTCTCTCAGTCTTCACTCTTGTTCTTGCTTTGTGTTTATTCTCGGTGTTGAGAAGAACCTCCATATGAACTCATATGCACAAGAAGCGCATAGGTTCACGCCAGCTGTGGTCTTGGCACTGAGCGGGAGAAGCAGACACAGGCTCCCATCCCTAACCAAGAAGCTATCCACAATTCATACCTGCTGGCAAAGGGAAAATCAGTTTTCTACAATAACATGTTATTGGGCACATCAATCACAATCCAGGGGAGGCTCCATGCTCAGGGATAGTGGGCCAACACCAAATAAGCTCTAAAAAAAAAATTTTTTTTTATATTATTGGGTTTTTTGTTTGCTTTTGAATTTTTATTTTATTTATTTATTTTTGGTTTTTGGAGACAGGGTTTCTCTGTGTAGCCTTGGCCATCCTGGACTCACTTTGTAGACCAGGCTGGCCTCGAACTCACATCGATCCGCCTGCCTCTGCCTCCCGAGTGCTGGGATTAAAGGCGTGCGCCACCACGCCCAGCTTTTATTTTATTTTTTTAAAGAGAGAGAACACAAAGTTGGGTGGTAGGAAGCTGGGGGTGTGTTAGGTCTGGAAGAAACTCAGGACAAATGGCTGACTGAGGGTGTCAATTAACATACCAGAGTAGACACTGCCTGCCAGGTTTTCCCAGCATCTTCCAGCATCACAGGTACCTGCTACAGAGTCCTGCTCCTCTCAGCACTTCTCACCCTGGCCCCTATTCTAAAGCTGTGTTTCTTTACCTGGCTTCTTTCTCCTCTACAGCCTCAGGCATTCTGGCCACACACACACACACACACTGTCTTGGTTGTCTCCTCTCTTGTTTCTCATTCTTCTGGTTCCTTCTCTTCTCCTTCTCTTCCTCTCTCACCCCTCCACCTTCCAACACTGGCTCTATTCTACCGTCCATGTTCTGTTTGGACCCTTCTAGATGCCTCTTGACATTCTCTCCCTCATATCTACAATAAAAACCTTCTTCTCAACCACACCGAGGAGAGGTCATGTCCTCAATTTCCTTCTTGGAGGAGTTGGGGGTGGGGAGAAGAAAATGTAATCAAAATATATCATCAAAAAATTTTAATAAAAAGATAAATACATTTTGTGTTCAAAACTAACTTTTTAAGTTGTTATCCTTCTCCTTCTCCTTCTCCTTCTCTTTCTCCTTCTTCTTCTTCTTCTTCTTGGTTTTTTTGATTGAGACAGGGTTTAGCCGTGTATCCCTGGCTGGCCTGGACTCACCTTTGTAGACCAGGCTGGCCTCGAACTCACCGCGATCCGCCTGCCTCTACCTCCCCAAGTCCTGGGATTCAAGGTGTGCGCCATCATGCCTGCCATTATCTCACTTCATAAATTTCCATTTGCCCTAATATAAGATGTGGTATTTTAAAAGCTTGCAAAGCTAGGCAAGTTTTCTATCATTGGGCCGTATAGCTGCAGCCCTCCCTTCTGAGTGTCTGATTAGATGTACCTTGGATTTAATCATCTTATCCTCCATCTCTCTTACTGTCTCCTACTTCGCATCTCTCGTCTTTTTGTCTCACACTCAAGGTTATTTCTTCAGTGGTGCCTTCCCCTTCACTCCCTTTGTGTTTAGTCTACCTCATCTTCTTCAAGTTCTTATTTCAGTCTTTATAAGTCCCACTGGGGGAAAAACAGTTCATTAGAATGTTCCCGAAGTTTACTGACCTTTGGTCATCTTTTATTTCTCTAACCCTTTTATCCAAGCCCGTTCTTCATCTATACGCCACAGCGTTGGTGTCTCTTAAGTTGGGCCCATGGAGTGCCTGTGACCACTGTAACATCGGATCTCTGAATTTGACTTTTCTGTATCTTCGATTCCCAGTTCATAAAATGCTGCCAACACCATGAGGGTGCTTGAAAGTGTCTTAGTCTACTTTGTGTCGCTATAAGCAAATAAAGAAATGTATTTGACATACAATTCTGGTGGCTGGAGGGTGTAAAGAATATGGCTGTGGGGCTGGAGAGATGGCTCAGTGGTTAAGAGCACTGCCTGCTCTTCCAAAGGACCCGGGTTCAATTCCCAGCACCCACATGGCAGCTCACAACTGTCTGTAACTCCAAGATCTGACAACCTTACACCATTGCACATAAATTAAAACTAAATAAAAATATTTAAAGGATATGGCTGTGTTGTCCTGGTCTTCCTGGATGTGTTACCAGGTGGTGGAGAACTGCAAAGAGAACCGGCTATGTGTGGAAGAGCGTGGTATTGTGGTCACGGGACCAAATATATAGTATCAGCACGGACTATGTGAGATCTTGTCCTAAAGATAACTAAAATATTAATAAAACAAGCAGGGGACAGCTTACTGTGGAAACTCTCTGGTTTTGTGGTGTACACACATACCACTTTTATCACAGTGTCCTTGACAGCCTAGTTCCTTTTCCTGTACATGCTGTGCGCACACACCCCCTCTCCAAACAACTCACCCAGTGACCTCAGACCTCTCAACTCCCAACCTGCATCAGGCTACACCACTCCATCTCTGAACAGAAAGGTGTTGGTTCCTACCCCACTGGTAATAATCAAAATTAGACAGCTCCAAGTGTATTCTCAACATATCCAGGTAGAGAGACTAGAAGGGCTTGGCTTTCGGTGCATGCGTATCAAGGCAAAATCATGTTAGTGCAAAATTGTGTCGCTTAGTAACGTTTCAGAGAGAACCTCTACTTACTGTCTTGTTCCCATGTATAATTGGGTGTGCAAATGGTCAAAATCAGATGCATTATAGGAAGCGACATGCCCAGAGATAGCCTTGGGTATGGCTCCTCAATCCCTGTCTACCTTGCTTTTGGAGACAGTCCCTCCCTGGCCTAGAACTCTTGATTAGGCTGAGCTGGCCAGCCAGGGCCTCCTCGGAGAGCTGCCTCCCAGGGCTGTGGTTACAGTCTTTTGCTGTGGGCTCTGAGGCTTGAGCCCAGACCTTCTTGCTTCTACAGGGGGCATGTTTGAGACAGAGCTCACCACAACAGGTCTCACATAGCCCAGGGTAGCCTGGAGCTCACTCCATAGCCAAGAATGCCCTTGAACCTCTGATCCTCTCTCCTGCTTCCAGCTCTTGAGTGCTGGCTGACAGGCATGATCCCACGCCTGGTTACTGCAGAGTCGGGGATGGAGTCAGGACCTCATGCATGCTAGCCGAGCACGACAGACCTGAATCACACTCTGGACTGTTCTCCAGTGCAAGCTTATGTTCAAAACACTGGAATTTAGAACTTAATTATCTATTTACTTTGGGTTTTTGGAAACAGAGACTTACTCTGTAGTCAACATAGGCCAGGGACTCAAAGTCCCTCTTGCCTCAGTTTCCTGCACACCTGGGATTAAAGGTGCACACCACCTGTGATCTGAAGGTTAGGATATAAACATACGTTTCTGGGAAAGGGATACCATGCAGCTCATAGCAGCCAATAAGCAAGCCCCAGTGGGCCGAGACTCACTGTCCAGTGGGAGCTCATTGTGTCTGTCTTCACGCCCCAGAACTAAGAGATAGCCAGAGCAAAAGGATAGAGATTCCTTCAGAGGACTAAGGCGAAGCTTTCTAGAGAGCGAGCTTAAACTGGTCATGAAGTCCAGCCGTGACAGGACGCAAGCCCCGCCCCCTGCGGATAGCCACACTTCCGCTGTATTCTGCTTCTCACTTCCCGTCCTGCTGGAACCAGTACACGCAGAGTTCTTCTAAGCCAGCAGATCTAAAATTTACTTTAGTCTCCAGCCCAATTAGGAGAAAATCGGGATTCCACCTGCTCCCACTTCCCAGTGGAAAATAGTTAGGTGATAAAAATGGAACGATGTCCTAGAGGCATCCGAAAAGCTAGGGGATTGTGGGTACATCTGTTTCGACTCCTGTTCCATGCAATGCATACATAGCTTAAAGCCTATTTATTGAACAATTAGAGGCCAAAAATGCTGCCGACACAAATGAGTGTTATTAGACACTGTGGGGCTTGCCAAACAGCCCACAGCAGGCAAACTTGATAACACAAAGCAGAAGCTGTAACAGTTTATTTTGAGCCAAACAAAAAACACTGTAGTGAGTAGCTATGCTCAAGTCAATACAACTTAAGGACAGGATGGCCTTCCAGGACCTTTTGTGCAGTGTGGTTTGTCTGTTTGTCAAGTGTCCCGGTAGAACACCTGTTAAACAGTCAGCTTTCCTCTTTAAATTGTTTTGTTACTGTTGTTCAAACAACGTGTAGCCCTGGCTGGCCTGGAACTCAGCTGCCTTTGCTTTTGAGTGTTGGGACTAAACGTGTGTGCCACACTCAGCTCAACTTCCCATTTTTAATGTACTATTGTGTGTTTGTGTGTACGGGCTTGCACACTCACGAGTGTACATACCACGGTGCATGTGTGGAGCTCAGAGGGCCGTTCTGGAGAGATGGTTTTCATAGTCACTTTTTTTTTTTTTTTGAGTTTTAGTTTTTTTGAGACAGGGTTTCTCTGTGTAGCTTTGGCTGTCCTGGACTCACTTTGTACACCAGGCTGGCCTCGAGCTCACAGCAATCTACCTGCCTCTGCCTCCCGAGTGCTGGGATTAAAGGCATGCGCCACCACCACCCGGTTTACCTTTTTAAAAAAAATTTATTTATTGTATATGAATGCTTTATCTGCAGAAGAGGGTATCAGATCACATTACAGATGGTTGTGGGTCACCATGAGGTTGCTGGGAACTGAACTCAGGACCTTTGGAAGAGCAGGCGGCGCTCTTAACCTCTGAGCCATCTCTCCAGCCTTTCATAGTCACCTTGTTCAGGGTCTCATCTCTGCACTGCCCAAGATGGGAGCTCCAGGTGACTCTCTGGTCTCTGGCGCATCTCACCATGGGAATGTTCGGCTAACAGACGTGTGCCACTGCCTCTAGCTTCTTTTGTAGGGACTGGGGACTGAAGTCTGGTTATTAGGCCTGCAAGGCAAGAGTTTTACCTACTGAGCCTTCTCCCTGGCCCAGCATTTTTCATTCAGGAGTATTATTTTAGTAAACTTAAGTGACTTGGCTGCAGTTTGAATGAGTACCCCAAAGGTAGAAGTTAGAAAATTAGTGTCCGATGTGATAGTGTTGGGAGGTGGGGTGGGGGGGGTGTCTAATGACAGGTGTCTGTCACAAGGGCACCATGCCTACTGCTCAATGCTAACCCTGAGTTTCTCCCTCCTTCCTTCCCCACCTCTCTCTAGAAGATGGGGACCTTCTACGATGGGGACTCTTTTCTACTGTTGAGAGGGTGCTGGCTTTCTCCTTTTTCTCTTTTTATTGAGCTGCCTACTTCAGGGTGGGTCTTTCCACTTCAGCTAAACTTTGGAAACTCCCAGGGATGTGTCTCCATGGCGATCCTGAATCCAGTCAAGTTGACGCTGAAGATCGACCATCACAACAGCCGGGCCTTAAGTCTATGAGGGAAGGAAGCTGGGCCGTGAACTGCTTGTGGCTGTTGCCCCTGAACCTGCAGAGAATTAGTTCAAGGGCTTTGTGAAGCCCCATCCGGGGGCTCAAGCTGCTCTTGTAACATGGTGCGATTCATGCATACAGCCCACACATGCTGTCCTGTGTACTTTCCCGTGGGATGCCTAGAACTCCTCCTGATGTGGGCAATGCTGTGATGGTAGTTACTGGGTGGAGCTGTTTGGGAGCCACTAGAGGCTTAACTCTGAGCAGACTCAGGGAAGAGGAGGGGTTTGTGTTCTGAGATTGGACTCAGAGTGTCACCAACCTAGGGCTAGGGCTCTCACACACAGACACACAGACACACAGACAGACAGACAGACAGACACACACACACACACACACACACACACACCAGGCATGGGAGAGTGTGCTTGTAATGCCAGTCCTGGGAGGCAGAGATAGCAGATCCTTGGGGTTTGTTGAGTTGTCAGCCTAGCCTAGCCATGAACCTCCAGGCCAGTAAGAGACCCACGTTCAGAAAATCAAGGAGCGACACTGAGACTGACCTTTGGCCTCTACCCATGAATGCACGTGTACACCCCACACAAACAAACACACAAAGAATGAGTTTACTTTAGCTGTTTTGGGGAAAGTGGGGAATACAGAGTTACAGGCAGACTCTCAGAAGGGTGTGTGTAGTTTCCCTGTAGTAATGGGAACTATAGAGTCATCCAAGAGGAGAGAGATAGAGAGATAGATGGATAGATAGAGAGAGCAGATGAGCATGACACAAATTCTAACAATTGTAAGTTACCTGGCCTCATGCATTTTGTTACAGTAACACTGGTGGTTTGAATGAGAATAGCCCCTATGGGCTCATATGTTTGAATGCTTGGTGGAACTATTTGGTAAGGGTTAGGAGGCGTGGCCTTGTTGAAGGAGGTGTGTCACTTGGGGTGGGCTTTGGGGCTTCAAAAACCCATGCCAGACAGTCTGGTCCTCTTTCTCTCTGTCAACTTGCAGATAGTGTATGAGTTCTCAGTTACTGTTCCAGTGCCACATTTGCCACATATGGCAGGAAGCACATGTCTGCTGCCGTGCTTCCTGCCATAACGGAAATGGATTCACCCTCTAAAACTGTAAGTAAGCCCGCAATGAAATGCCTTATTTTAGAAGTTGCCATGGTCATGTTGTCTCTTCCCAGCAATAGTAACTAAGACAAACACTAAATAGACTAAGCCAGGCAAAGTCTCATGACTTTCTATTCTGTTTAATATTTTACCCTCAGCATCTAGTTACACGGATTTCTTGTTTGTTTCAGTTTCTCTGAATGCCATCAAGTCAGATGTGCTTTCTTCTTCCTTCCTTCTTCCTTCCCTCCTTTCTCTCTCTCTCCTTTTTTTTTTTTTTCCGGTTCTAGGGTACAAGCCAGGCAGACATACATTTCTAAAGATGTTTCTGTGGGATATCTACAGTTTAAGGATCCTTTTACAAGACCCCATAGAACAAGTGAAGACTAATTTCATCTGATTGTGTGTGTGTGTGTGTGTGTGTGTGTGTGTGTGTGTGTGTGTGTGTGTGTGTACAGGTTAGGGGACAACTTCTAATGTGGTTCTTCAGGAGCCATCCACATTTTTTTTTCTTTTGAGGCAGGGTCTCTTTTCTTTCTTTGTTTCTTTTTTCTTCTGAGGCGGGGTCTCTCACTGCCCTGGAGCTTACCAAGTAGGCTAGGCTCTCTGGCCAGTAAGCTTCAGAGAGCTACTTATCTCTGCCTCCCAAACTCTGGAATGACAAATATGTTTCAAAATCAGGTTCTCACTCTTTGTTTTTTGAGACAAGGTTTCTTTGTATAAAAGCTCTGGCTGTCCTAGACTGGTTTTGTAGACCAGGCTGGCCTCAAACTCACAGAGATCTGCCTGCCTCTGTCTCCTGAGTGCTGGGATTAAAGTCATGCACCACCACCGCCCAGCTCCCAAGTGATATCTGAAAATAATTGTTTTTGAGATAGAGTCTTTGTTTTTGTTTTTTTTTTTTGTTTTTTTGCTTTTGTTTTTTGTTTTTTTTTGTTTTAAATAGAGTCTTACTGGGTCAGCTTGCTTGGAACCAGCTAGATATGCCAGGCTGGCCTTGAACTTATAGTGATCCTCCTGCCTCTGCCACCAGAGTGCTGAGATTAAAGGTGTGCGCCACCACTTCTGGCACAGCTGATACTCTTTTGAGAGCATGTCCTCAAACTCTTATGGAGCTATAAACAACATTTAAGAATTAGGAGCGATATTCTCCATTGTTTATGGTTGCTCACAGGAAAGTTAGCTGCCAACCCTCACAGAAGACGCCTCTCTTTACAGCAAATGGAAACCACAAATGTACACAGTGCAGAGGTCAGAAGACTGTGAGGAGCCTGGCCCCAACGGGCACAGCTACACACGTCTACATTACCGATCCTGCATCTGCGGCTCAGGGAACACAGAGGAAGAAGAGGCAGAAAGACGGCAAGAGCCAGAGCACCAGGAGTTCTGCTGTGAAACAGTCTCTCCTAGAAATGGCTGCATAGAAAAGACCAGAACAAATGGCAACATCAGTAGATCTGCTGTCTTAGTTAGGGCTTTATTGCTGTGAAGAGACACCATGACCATGGCAACTTTTATAAAGGAAATCACTTAACTAGGGGCTGGCTTACAGTTCAGAGGTTTAGTCCATTATCCGCCAAGGCAGGAAGCACAGCAGTGTACCCGGCAGACATGGTGCTGGAGGAGCTGAGAGTTCTAAATCTTCATCCACAGGCAGCAGAAGGAGACTGTGTGCCACACTGGCCCTGGCTTGAGTATCTGAGACCTTAAAACCCAGCCCCTCAGGGACATGCTTCCTCCAACAAGGCCACACCTCCTCCAACAGGGCCACACCTCCTCCAACAGGGCCACACCTCCTCCAACAAGGCCACACCTCCTAATAGTGCCATTCCCTCTGAGCCGATGGAGGCTGTTTTCATCCAAACCACTGTACTTGTTAACATGGACTGGGGAACATTTCACTGGGTCCCACCTCTAGACAGGGCACTGTAGGCAACCTGTGACTTCTGGGTGAGGGGGAGTCAGCCTTTCCGAGGGATGAGCTCCTTATTGTTATCCAGTACAACGTAGTCAGCCCTAAAACCACATGCACACACAACAAAAGCAAACTCATCAGATTGCAGTTGTACATTTGTGCATGCATATACATACCTATACATATGCAGACGTATATACGTGTGTATGGAACATAATGATGACAGAGAAAGAAGCTATTGAGAGTGGGGAGCATGAGAGAGGTTGAAGGGCGGAAGGGAAAGTGATAGTATTAAAATTACTCACTCGGGGGGAGGGGCGGAGAGGAGCAAAGTTCCCACTGTGCACCAAGTGGATGGGCGGTAATGACTGTATCTGCTTCATGACTAAATGGACCAGTTCTGCTGCGTTCAAGGGAGATTTTGGTTATCTATTTATTTACTTATTTTTACTTGAGACAAGGTTTCTGAGGCTGGCTCCAAACTCATGGCAGTCCTTTTACCTTCAATACCCAAGTGCTGGCTTTCACATACCCGTGTTTTGTTTTCCTCCACCCTCGCACTTGCCATGTGGTTGGACTTTGCCCAGAACACGTAAGTAGCAATTTGTTTGCCTGGACAAATGGCAGAGGTGTTCTCTGGGCATCGGCCGCCAGGTGGCATGGGTCCCAGCCAGGGCCTGAGTGCACCTGGGGCTGAGGCTGACACACTTGGAGCCAGCACTCTCCTGCTGTGTAGGGTGTTGCAAAAACTAAGCTGCCCACTCCACTGGCCAAGGGGAACATGCCCTGGGGACCACAAGCAACACAAGTGCTCTCCTCTCTCTGGTGGGCAGCTTAGGATGCTGTTGCTAGGAATGGAGCCATGTGGTGCAGGAAAGGTTTCTTGTCAGACAAGGTTCTCCGGGGAATCTGTTTCCCTCTTTATGTCTGTATTCTTTGGTAGCAAGAAGAGAATAAAATAATGAGATGAGCCTACAGCAGGCTAGTGAGAAAGAAGGCGTGGCTTGCAGCAATGGGGAGCTGGGGAGGGAAAGGTTGCCCATTCCTCTCAGAGCTAGTGCCTCGCTGTAGACTCAATTTTCTTAACCAAAATATTTTATTAACAACTTAGTAACCGAGCCTACGTCAATTATAACCCGATTAACCAAAACAGTAGGAAATGAGGATTAATGGACACAATAACAAAACCTTAAGGATATCAGTTCCGAGGAACGATTCTCCAGTCAGGAGCCACAGGATTTCTTCCACTGGAACCTGGGGTAACCAGACCCCAGAGCCTCAGCAGGAGCCAGAGCTCTGAAGCCTTCCCTCGAGCGGGTTTTCTCTAGGAGCGTCTTGAAGGGCAGCGATGAACAGCCAAATCTATCCCAAGTCTCCAATCCGCCCAGCCGCCAGATCTGGGCTCATTTATATATTTCCTCCCAGAGTCTGTTCACAAGATCTTTTTCATCTGGTAGCAATTAAGCTCCTGCACGAGGTGGTTGCTCTTCTAGTGAATTAACATCACCTGTTCTCTCACGACTGTTCTGATCCCACACTTGGGATCCTAAAGAACAGGTTTCTCTCCTTCATCTCACCCCTGCTTGCTTCAGTGAAGGCTGAATTCCCGCCTGCCATTTAGCTCATCCAACAGGAGTCTCTCACAGACAAAAAGAGGGAGAAGATGGGCAGACCTAAGGTGCTTCATCAGCCTCCTCTTATCATGGTTGCCAAGAGAGCTTCCTGTATCCTTCTGCTGGGGCTGGGACGTGGGGGGTGGGTGGGGGCACACCTCTCTCTCCTTCTGCACATTCCAGAAACATCTCATTGCTCTTTCAAGTTCTGCAACAGGTCCCTTTGGTGGCCGTGACATCACCTGACTAACATTATGTTTGTCGTTAATAGGTTTTATTAAGTGCGTTGAAGGCCTGTCACCAGTTTCAAGTGCTGTCTGCTTTCTACGGACTCTGGTGGAGAGTGGTGCTGGTACTCTGGCTGGCTCAGGCTGTACAGCAGCATCACACGCCAGGTACACATGTGCTTTGCCATAAGCCTGGAATGGAAGTATGAACATTATCATATATGTATTGCTGACTATAAAGTTGAGGCAGTTCTTAAAAGTCACAGCTGGTTTAAGTGTAGAAGCAAAGAGTCTAATGCAGGTTTTTTGTTGTTGTTTGTTTTGTTTTGTTCTGTTTGGTTGGTTTTTTTTTTTTTTTTTTGGCCAGGCCTTTGTCCATTCTTACTGCTCCGGATTTTCTTAAGAGATAACAGTGATGGTGGTCACAATGGTGACAATGAAGATCACCATGCTGGTGATGTAGTGATGTTGGCCACAGTGAGATGAGGGTCATGGTGGTGATTACTACAGTGATAGTGGTGCTGATGGTGATTGTCATGGTGACGGCGTAGTGATGATGGTCAGGTGGACATGGCGATGCTTGGAGTGATGGTGGCCACGGTGGAGATGATGGTAATAGTTGTGGTAGTGGAGGTTATGTGGGCTCGTTGACTACTAGTCTATGTCAACTTGACACAACCTAGTCATTTGGGAAGAGGGATCTTCAGTTGAAAAAAAGTTTCTCTAAGATTGGTCTGTAGGTGAGTCTGTGGACCTTCTCTTGATAATGACTGAGGTGGGAGGGCCCAGCTCACTATGAGCAGTGCCGTCCCTGGGCATGTGATCTGGAGTGTGTAAAAAAGCAGGCTGAGCAAGCTGGGAGGACAGGCCAGTAAGCAGCGTTCTTCCGTGGCCTTCACTTCAGGTCCTGCCCCCAGCTTCCTACTCTGACTTTTCTTAATAAAACACTGAGCTATAAGGAGAAATAAACTTTTTGCTTCTCAAGCTGTTTTCATTTATGGTCTTTCTCACAGCTATAGGAAGCGAAGCGAGACAATGTTGGTGGTGATTTTAGTGGTGGTGATGATGGTGGCGGCGGTGGTGATGATGATGGTGGTGGTGGTAGTGGTGGTGGTGATGGTGATGATGATGGTGGTAGCAGTAGTGATGGTGATGATGGCGGTAGTGGTGGTGGTGGTAGTGGTGGTGATGGTGATGGTTGTGATGATGATGGTGGTAGCAGTGGTGATGGTGATGATGGTGGTAGTGGTGGTGATGGTGGCAGCGGTGGTGATAGTGATGGTGGTTGTGATATTGATGGTGGTAGCAGTGGTGATGGTGATGATGGTGGTAGTGGTGGTGGTAATGGTGATAACAGTAGTGACAGTAACACTGATGATTGCATTAGTCATGCAGCTTTTAGTTTAGACATGACCCTCAAATGTTCTCTGACTCAATAAAACTTAGCAATCTTCAGATAAATGGTGTCTCATAATGACTTTGGTTGACCTAACCAAGGCCTTGAACTCAGCACTCCACCTGAGGCATGCTACGTTCTGAAAAGGCCTTCACAGACACACCTAGCAACTGAGTCTTGCCAGCTGCACAGCTATCTCCTTTTTTAAAAAAATATATTTTATTAATTTATTCATATTACATCTCAATTGTTATCCTATCCCTTGTATCCTCCCATTCCTCCCTCCCTCCCATTTTGCACAGGTATCTCTTAGCCCAGTCAATCTGACACCTGAAATGAGCCATCACAGCCATGTTCCAAGATGCACTGGCTTAAGCTGGGCACCGTCACACACACGGAGGTCATCCCCTGCACTTAGGAGAGAGAGGCAGAGAAAATCACCAGTTCAAGACTAGCCTGGGCTACAGAGTGAGACCGTGTGGGTGGCTTGGCATGTATCCAGCTGGGGTTGGGCTCAGCTGTGTGACTGCTCAGGTGTCTTTCAGTCTTCTCTGGGGACACTTGTTCTCTGCATAAGTACAAGAGGCCAGGCCGTATCTGCACAGCTCAGGCTGGCCATGTGCCACCAACTAAAGCATGTCCTTTGGCTATGTCCAAGACCAAGGGGCAGGAGAGCATGTGCTGTCTCACGGAAGATGCAGTGGGGCTCTGCAAAAAGGAAGGAGTGAATAATTGGGAGCAATTGTTCAACCTAAAAAGCCACACGAGTTCGAAGCAAGCTGACTCAGGATGGTCTCATTCGCACAAAGGAAAATCAGAACTTTTTGACATTTTCAAAGGACTTTTAAGGAAGCTGGGATGGCTATTTATGCTCACGAAATGACTCACATGAGTCACATGGCATGAAATAGGAAAATTCAATGCTAAATTGTGCAGCCCTGGGGCTCCCTGTTTAACTGTGATAACATCTTGTGTTGTGCGGCCTTTTCCAGCTGACGGTGCCTCCACCAGCCGTTATCTGACTCCACAGTCAAAACAATCACTCTCAGGGCTTGGCCCTGTTGTGAACAGGAGGTGACACAGGCTTACAGGACTTGTTCAAGGTAATGCGCACACACACTCACACCCACACCCACCCCCACACCCACACAGCTTGGTACACAGCCATGCCTATTCATTCACAGAACATCCACAGGGCAAAAGAGAGCAGAGGTAAAGAAGCCACTCTATTTTAGCTACCTTATTCACTTTCTCACTTGGCTGCTGCCGAGTCAGGACTAGAACCAACAGTTGGCTGGAGCGCACCAGCCTGGGCTGTGTTCTTCTCACATTGCAGATCTCCACACTTCTTCAGAGAGAAACTTTTTTATGTTGGTAAAGATTTTTTTTAGTGTGTGTATAGTTAAGTGTGTGCATGCCATGGTGTGAGTGTGGGGGGCAGAGGACAACCTCAGGAGCTGTCAAAAAGGCTTCTCTCTTTCCACCTTAAGGTCATAGGGATCGAACTCATGACATCAGGCTTGGCAGCTAGCTCTTCTTTACCTGATGAGCCATCTTGAGGCCCCAAAACAGAAACTAGCTTTTTGTTTGTTTGTTTAATACAGGGTTTCTCTCTAGGCCTGGCTGTCCTGGAACTTGCTTTGTAGGTCAGGCTGGCCTTGAACCCAGAGATCCATCTACTTCTGCCTCCCTACTGCTGGGATTATAAGTGTGTGCCACCACTGCCCAGCCGAAACTTTCAAACATACACAACTGAAGCAAAGAATGCAGCGGTCCTGTGAGCTCCAGCAATCCAGTGAGCTCCAGCAATCCAGTGAGCTCCAGCAATCCAGTGAGCTCCAGCAGCTCTAGTGAGGTGTGTTTTGTTGTTTGTGCTTGTCTTCTCTTGTGTGGGGGAGATTTTTTTTTAAAAAGAGCTATTTTTATTTTTTTATACGTGTGTGTCTATGTGTGGGTGTGTACGTAAGAGCAGATGCCCTCAGAGTCCAGAAGAGGACATCAGATGCCCTGGAGCCACCTGATGTGTGCGCTGGGAAATGTACTCTGGTCCTCTGTGAGAGCTGTGTTTGTTCTTACCTGCAGAGAATCATGTTTGCTTAAAAATAGTGTGTGTGTGTGTGTGTGTGTGTGTGTGTGTGTACACACGTGTGCGCACGCGTGGGCTCCCACTTATGTATGTGCTGGTGAGTGTGGTTGCACATGTGGAGGTCAGAGAACACCTTGCTGGAGTGGAGGGGTTGGGGTGAGCCTATTAAATATTAGTCACAGATCTACCACGTGGGGCCCAGGGGTTGAACTCAGGTAGTCAGGCTTGGAGGCAGTCATCTTTACTCACTGACCCATCTTGCTGCCCGCAGCTGTTTCTTATGAGAAAAATACAACGCTATCAACTTTAAAAAGGAACACAGGTGTCCAGTGTGGCACTGCAAACCAGGAGGCACGAGATAGACTTCTAGGCTAGCCTGGGCTACATAACAAGACCCTGCCTCAAAAATAGGTACATTGGATCTGGCTGTGTCGTACAAACCTTCTTTAATCCCAGTACTCGGGAGACAGAGGCAAGTGGGTCTCTGCGAGTTCAAAACCAGCCTGGTCTACATAGTGAGACCCAATACAGCTAGGGCTGTATAGTGAGATCCTGTCTCAATCAATCAATCATCAATCAATCAATTAGTGAACAAATCATAGGGTGCATTGGTTTCAAAGTCCCGGGTTCCATTTCCTTAAAAAAAAAAAAAAAAAAAAGACTCTTTGGATTAACTGCCCAGCTGCAGACAAGTGTGACGCCCCGCACTCCATGGCCCTGTGCAGAGGAACCCCACTTTCTCTTTTCTCCATTCAGCTGCTGTAATGTCGTCCTGAGTAGGACTAGGGAGACAAAAACTGTTTCCAGGGCATAGGTTAGTAGCTGTACCCTAAATATTGTTGTTTCTCTAAGAGCATGAATAATTTAGGTCGCCAACGGTAAAGGGACGTGGCTGAGTTCTGAGCAGCCTCCTGCCTTCCTGCTGCCTCGCCAAGAACAGGTGGAACGGAGCGGAGCGGTCCCTTGAGCTCCGCCCTTGGCTCTGCTTCTTCTTGCACGCCAACCCCTCAAAGCCCTCCCTTTCTCAGAGTTCTGAGGCACTGCGAAGTCACTGTGCCTAGAGTTAAGAGTCACAGAAATCCAAGAAAAAAAATCTCCTGATTTCCTGCAAGGAGCAATGGGGGAGGCTTGCTCTCAGCTCCTGGTTGGAGGGTGCGAGATGTTTGGCTGCAGATGATCAGAGGACTCATTTTGTCCAGCCGTCCTCCTAGCTTCAGCGAAGCCGCCCCCCTCCTTCGCGCCACAGCTGGAGCAGCTGCCCTGGTCCGCGCTCGCTTGGGTGCGCAACTCTCGGCGACCCACGCAGCTCTTTTACGCACCCCCGCCCCGGGCTGCTTGGAAGCCTGGGCGCTGACCTGGTGGGACCCTCAGGACTCCCGGAGGACTGGCGGCCGCACCCACTAGATCCGATGCAGGTGAGCAGAGCTGCGCAGAGTGGGGTGCCTGGGGTAGGGCATGGTGCTCAGTTAGGAGTTGTATTGCACCAGAGCTCAAGACCTCTGGGTGAATAATTTTTCTTTCGAGTTGACTTCCAAATTTTACTTGATACTCTGCTCCTTCCCCCAATCTCTAATAAATCTTTCTCTGGAGAGTTTCTCTTAAAGTATGTGTAAGTGGATAGACTTATTTCTTTCTTTAAAATAATATTTTGTGGGGGGAGGGGAGACCCAGGACCTTGTACCTGCTAGGAAAGCGCTCTGCCATTCAGTCCCATTCCCCAGCCCCCAAATCCGTTTTCTTCTAACTACCCTCAGCTCTGGGGCTGTAGCCCCTGGCGACCAATATCTTTGCCACCTGCTGGGACACGTGACTGAGCTGTGAGAGTTACTGGTCTAAGCCCAGAAGCTCAGCTCATTGCTTGCAGGGCTTCCTAGCAGTTGGGGTTCACGGATCTTGGACCCTGCGTGGGCTGAGGAGCCCAGGCACAGGCTCCGTGTGGGTCCCCACAGAACCTGGGCTAGTTTGGAATTTGGGAGAGAATTGGTCTAGATATTTCTCTCTCTCTCTCTCTCTCTCCTCTCCTCTCCGCTCTCCCTCTCTCTCTCCCTCTCGCGCCTCCTCTCTCTCTCTCTCTCTCTCTCTCTCTCTCTCTCTCTCTCTCCTCTTTTCCTCACCTTCCTGTTTTTGTCTTTAGCTTTATCTCTTTGCCCTTTCTCTCTCTTTTCAGTCTCTGATCCTTTCCTCTCTCTCCTTTTCTCTTTTTACCTGTCAGTCTTTTTCTCCTCTGAGTTTCCATGCTGACGGCCTCATGCAAACCCCCTCTCAGGTGTGGTCAGGCCAGGTGATACTGGGGTGCACAGCTACCTAGCAGCATCTTATCTTCTTGGGGGAGAGGGGTGCCCCTAAGACCTGCTTCAAGAAGAAGCCAAACACAACAGCTTGGGGCGGCAGAAACAGCCAGCACAGCCTTCTCCCCGCACCCGCTGCTCGTATCTCAAGGCCAAAGGCATGTCTGAATAACCCCTACCAGCAGCCCCATCTGGCTCAGGGCTGGCGGCTTCACATGGCCTCCTTATGTCCCACGCACAGAATTTTTGGAAGATCTCAGGTCACTTGCAGACATCAGGCATTCTTAGCTGCTACAAGCCCCACCCCCAATTATGTGGCCTCAAGCACCTTCCCTCCCCAACACCCCATCCTCTGACTCCAGGGAGATCCCCCGCCCCAAGACACTGACTTTATCTCTCTGTTGACGTCATATTCCCCCTAAGATGCAAGAACTTGCAGGGGTACATGAAGATGTCATCTTTGTGGGTGCCACCTTTCCCCCATGAAAGATGGGTTAATTCAATGTCACCTTCTCCCAAAGAGCCCATAACGAGCTTGGGGTCAGGAGGGAGATGCTGAATTTGACACGGAATGAAATGATGGGACAGTGGCCAACAGAGTAGTGTCCTGTGTTGCCTGTGGTCACTTTAGGCTCCAGCATAGGGTTGAATTATTTAGTTTATTATTGCTTCATTTTTCTTTTGTGAGACAGGGTTTCTGTGTAGCCCAGGCTGGTCTGGAACAGTCAGCCTCCTGAATGCTAGGACACAGACTTGTGCTGGAACTCTTGGCTACTTTTCTTTCTTTCTTTCTTTCTTTCTTTCTTTCTTTCTTTTTTTTAATTGTTAGCCTACAGGCTCTGAGGACCCTTAGGAAGGGCCAAGGAGAAAGGTTCTATTCTGGGATCTGTCAATCCTGGCTGTTTTCATAGTATGAGACAGTTTAGAGCTGCTGGCCAGTTCACCCTGACCCCTCTGGCAAGGCCAAGTTCATCTGGATGAAGAAAGGATTGATTTAACTAGTGGGTAGAGTCTCCCTCTTGGGTCCCCAGACACTGTCCGGGAAAGTCAGACCTTGGACAGCAGCCTAGGCAGGGAGGTTGGCCAAGATGAGACCTGCCCTAGTATCCTGAGTATCTATCTGGCCTGCAGACTCTGGAGGTGTCACAGTCATGGGTGACACTGATGTTCTTCATATGCTTCAGGGCCCTTTGCTGAGGACGACAAGAAGGAGGCCGGGAAGCTTGGCATGTGCAGCCCAACTCCACAGCACAGGCTGCGTTTCCATTTGCTCCCCCTCTTCCTTCCTTCTTCCTATGTGGTGCATGAGTGTGTGCATGTTCTTGCTGGTGTGTGCAGATGTATGAACATGCGTGTGCACATGTGTGCCCATGTATGTGGAGACCAGAGTCTTCCTCATTTGCTCTCTGCTCACTGAATGGGGGTTACGGATTCTGCCAGGCTAGCTGGCCACTGCGTTCTCGGGATCCAGGTGTTTCTGCCATTCCCGACTGGGATTACAGATGTGTGCCACTTTACCTATTTTGTATAGGTTCTGAGGAGTTGCAGTCAGTTCCTCGTGTCTGCACAGCAAGCAGTTTACCAGTTGAGCCATTTCCAAAGGAAGCCTCCTTCTTTCCCCCGAGCCTCTACGTCTGCCTTGATGGCATCTTAAAACTTGCCACAGTACTTAGAATACCCATGAGGTGGTATGGCCATCACCCTACATCTTGGTAATCTCCCATCACCCCAGATAGGAAGCACAGACCAACTTGGGTCACTTCCCTCCCCCAGTAGGACCAGCAGCCGCTGCCTGACACTGGTCCTGGGAGCCATGTGGTCTCTGCTTCCACGAATGGAACTCCAAAGTGAGTGGCCTTTCTGTCCGGTTCCTCTCCTTTCTCATGAACTTCTTCCTAAATGCATTTTTAAAAATTTGTGGGTTAATTGCACATACAAAGAGGATATCGTGATGGTTAGAGCTGGTTTTCAACATACGATCGCGAGTCACCTGAGAAAAGAGTCCCAGTGAGGGATTGCCTGGATCAGGTTGGCCTGTGAGCATGTTGGTGGTGGGGTCGGAGGCATGTTTTGATTACATTAATTGAAGTGCGAAGCCCCAGCCCTCTGTGGGTGGCACCATTCCCTAAGCAGCGGGTCCTGGGCAGTGTATGTTCCGAGAGGGTGCTGAGTATGAGTGGGCATTGACTCTGTCTGGACTGTGGATGTGACTGGCTGCTTCAAACTGCTGCCCTGATCTCTCTGCTGTGCTGAACTGACCCTAAACTGTGAGCTAGGAAAAAAAAAAAAAAACCTTTCTTCTCTAACTTGCTTTTGTCATAGCAACAGAAATGAAACCAGGACAGGCATGGGGGATACTCAGGGCTAGGTAGCAAGTAGCTTTATCCACTGGGCCACCTCTCTAGTCCTATATACTGTATCTTGATTATATCCACATTAACTTCTCCCCTTCTGCCCTCTAACACATGCCTGTCCTTGCCTTAGCTCCCCAGTTTTAAACATAAAACTCAGACTGAGCAGGAGTGATTAGGCACACCTTTCATGCCAGCCCTCAGGAGGCAGAGGCAGGCAGATTTCTGTAGGTTCAAGGCCAGCCTTGTCTACATAGTGAGTTCCAGACCAGTCAGGGATGCATGATAAGACCTTGTCTCAAACAAAACAAACAACAATTAAAAAACTCTCTCAGGGGCCTGGGAGATGGCTCAGAGGTTAAGAACACTGACTGCTCTTCCAGAGGTCCTGAGTTCAATTCCCAGCAACCACATGGAGACTCACAACCATCTATAATGAGATCTGGTGCCCTCTTCTGGCCTGCAGGTGTACATGCAGGTATAACACTATATACCTAGTAATAAATAAATAAATCTTAAAAAAAAAAACTCTCTCAGAGTCCAGTTAGTGCTGCTCACATGTGTAGAGGTGCTCACCCTGGAGCGTGTGCATCCTACCAGGGTCCACACCCCAGAAGAAAGCTGATTCTCCTTCTCCCACTAGCCATTAACTACAACAGCTCTTCGGCCTCAGGACCAAGCTACCTTCAGAGAGGCAGAGCCTTCCAAGGCTTTGAGTGTGCGGGCTAGGCTGGCTGACTGGCCTCCCACCTCTGCCTCCCAGCTGTTGCTTCCACTCCCAGTGGCCCCCTCATCCCTCCCTCCTTTCTTTTCTTTTTCTTTTTTTGTTTGTTTTTTTTTCCTTCGAGACAGGATCTCGAAAACACAGAGAGCTATCTTAGCCTTGGCTGTCCTGGACTCACTTTGTAGACCAGGCTGGCCTCGTACTCACATCGATCTGCTTGCCTCTGCCTCCCGAATGCTGGGATTAAAGGCATGTGCCACCGCACCCGGCCTCCCCCACCCCCAATCTTTAAAAAAGATTTAAAAATTTTATGCGGATGAGTGTTCTGCTTGAATCTAAGTCTGTGCACCCCACTCATGCCTGGCATGCCTGATGCCCACAGAGACCAGAAGAGGGCTCTTGAGTTACAAATAGCTGTGAGCCACTCTGAGTGCTGAAGATCAAACCTGGCTTCTCTGCAGCATCCAAGAATTTAATTTTATTCATTTTTAATGATATATATATGTGTGTGTTGGGGTGGGGGTTTGTGCACATGAGTACAGTGTCTGTGGAGGGTCTCAGATCCCCTGGAGCTGAAGAAACAGGTGGTTGTGAGCTGCTGGGAACCAAACTCAGGCCCTCTGCAAGAGCAGTGTGCACTCCTAACCACTGAGCCATCCTCCCAGCCCCCAAGCCTGGCTTTTCCCACAGGGGCTTCGAGGATTGAACTCAGGTCCTCATGCTTGCACAGCAAAGTATTTTATTGACTGAGTCAGCACCCAGTCCTCTCCACACTCTGTTCAGGCCCAGACTCAATTTGTTTTAAGTGGCCCCAACTTTTGGCAGCTGGGAGAAAAGACAGAGAAGGGAAAGGATTGGGGTTCAAGGTGCATCCATAGTGACATTCGACTTCCTCTCACTAAGCCCCATGTCCTCAGGTTTCCATGCCTTCAAATAGCCCTTATCAGTGGACCACCCACCGATGATGTCATAGCCTCACGGTCCACTTAACCAGGGGCCACAGTTCTGCTCACTGATGCTCTGGGGACCAATCCTGCAACACATGACACTTTAGAGATGACTTAGATGCAAACTCTAGCAGCAGTCAATAAATATTTGCTCAAGACTAGGCACAGTGATGTGTGGCCTTGCTCACAGCACTAGAAAAGCAGAGACAAGTGGATTGCTGTAAACTTGAGGCCAGCTTGGTCTACATCCCGAGACTTGATCTCAAGATTAATAATATAAAAATATTTGTTCAACAAAGGAGCCACCAAGTCATCATGGCTACCCTAACAAGTTAACATGCTGCCTAATTAGTACTTCAGCGGCACACTGAGATGCCACACCATGTAGCCAAAGGGGCAGGAAGAGTAAGGGAGATCCAAAAACATCTGCAGATGCTAAACGCTGCAGAATCAAATGCACAAGGCCCGCAGGAGGGACCCGAAAAATGAGCCATTAGTGAAAGTGTCTCTCTCACTGTCCAAGGTGACTGAGAGCAGCTACTGGAGGCTCCAGAAGAAATATCTGGGGGGACTGGAGACCTGCTCTTCCAGAGGTCCTGAGTTCAATTCCCAGCAACCATATGGTGGCTCACACCCATCTATAATGTGATCTGATGCCCTCTTCTGTTGTGCAGGCAGAGCAATGTATACATAATAATAAATAAAGAAACACTGACTCTGTAGACCAGGCTGATCTTCTGCTTCAGCCTATGCTGGGCTTATAGGTGTAAGCCACCATGCCTGCCTTCCTGATGCATGCGTGTGTGTGTGTGCGCGCGCGCGCGCGCGCGCGCGTGTGTGTGCGTGTGTGTGTGTGTGTGTGTGTGTGTGTGTGTGTGTGTATGGAGGCCAGATGTTCCTACACAACATCATCTGGTTTGTGGGATGGTCTGTCACTGAAATCAGAGCTTCCTCACTCATCTAGGATGGCTGGCCAGTGACTCTGAGGGGTCCTCCCACCTCTGTGTCAATGTGTGCCACCATGCCCAACTTTCCCATGGGTGCATGGGACTCAGGTTCTCACAGCTGCCTGGCAGGTATTTACCTACTAGGCTGTCTCCCCAGTCCTCAAAAGCAACTTAAAATTATTCTATCTGTCTGTCTATCTATCTATAGAGTGTGTGTGTGTGTGTGTGTGTGTGTGTGTGTGTGTGTGTGTGTGTGTGTGTGATGTATGCATGTGTGCATGCTTGGCCATGTCTTGGCATGTGTTAGAATGTAAGTGGAGGTTCTCAGCTGCTAGCGTCCTTACTGAGGCTGCATTCCTCACTGAGCTGGAATTGACCAATCAGCTCCCCTCCCTTGTCAGCTTCCTCCTTCTCTTCCCTGCTCCACCTCCCAGGGCTGGGGTTTCAGGCAGCCACCACATCCATACAGCTTTTATGTGGGTTGTGGGGACCTGAACTCTGGTCTTCATGCTTGGATAGCAAGTAGTTTACCTACTGAGCCTCAAGTGCAATTTTGTTTTGTTTTGTTTGAGACAGGGTTTCTCTGTGCACCCTTGGCTGTCCTGGACTCAATTTGTTGACCAGGCTGACCTCGAACTCACAGCGATGCGCCTGCCTCTGCCTCCTGAGTGCTGGGATTAAAGGCGTGCGCCACCACACCCGGCCTCAAGTGCAATTTTAAAAGAAGCATTTTAAAATCACGTTTGGTTGACTGCTCTGGCGCCGAGCTGGTGGACACAGAGGTGACTGTATTTCACCTTTATGACTCTAAGGAGCATGTGCTATGGTCTTTATGCTATGGGTAAGAGAAGAGGCTCAGAGAGGTGCAGTGAGTTACCAGGGTCACACAGCGGGTGGCGACAGAAGTTGGCAAGGAGCCCAGGCACACTGGTTATGAAGATAAGGACATCTGTGTGCTCCTGCCCACCCTTGTCGAAGGCTATCCACTCCTCCCCCACCCCCAGCCCTTCATCCCCCCTGACTCCCATGGCTGGAGCTGGCTTCTAGGCTTAGATGAGGCACGAAAGCAAGATACAGATGCCTAGAACCACCCATCCACACAGAGGCAGGCAGTGGGCGTGGCCGCCGAAGGCATCTTTTAGAAGCATAGGAAGCAGAAGCAAGCCTTGAGCTGGGTGCAGAGGTGAAGACCAGAAAGGCCATTGGTGGAAGTGAAGGCCGGCGGGTGACAGGCAGGAGAATAAGCCGAATTCAGCGGCTGCTCAGTATGGGTTTCTGCTGGGTGGATGGCGAGGAAGACAAGGTACTGGGACTCACAGGTCATATGCAACAGGACCACTAGGCCGCAGTCTGGGCTCTCCCTCCTCTCTCTTTTCCTCAGTCTGTGCTCATGTGCTGGGGCCACCCAGGCACCCACCTGCCCCAGGCACGCTGTAAATCACACATCTGGCTGGTGGCATGGGCAAGGGTGGAGAGTACACCAACTGTGACTGGGTTTTGCCTCACTGCGGCCCACACTTTAGCTGATGCCTGCTGGCCTCTGCCTGGCATGCAACCTTTGCCATCTGGCCTGGCGGTTTGGTTAGCTCTGTCCTCATGGGGCTTTTGCTCCAAGCCATGAGAGTGCTCATTGACCCCAATTTGATTTGTTGTTGTTGTTTTTTTTCCTTCCACCTTGCTGTATGCTTGTCTGAACACAGGTTCTACAGTGCCCAAGATGGAGCACCTATGCAAACATGGGCAAACATGAGGATCCAAGTTCAAACCCACAGCTGCCACTTAAAAAAGCTAGCCAGGGCCTGGGACTACCGTGCTTTGGTGGGTCAGAGACAGGAGGATGGCTGGAGCTCGCTGGCCGCTAGCTTTATGTTCAGTGAGAGACTCTGTCTCAAGGGAATAAGGGAAGAATGACACAGCAGGTCACCCCAGGCTCACCTCTAGCCTTTGTGTGTAAGTACATGTGTGCAAACACACGCATGCACACACACACCAACACATGTGCATGCATGCATACATACATACATGGCTTAGCTGTGCACACAAGGATGGGTACACATTTTTTGAGCACTTAAGAAAGTTTCTATACATTATTAAACATGTGAATATATATAATACACACATGTATATATGTATACATATACACACATGTATATATTAAATAAAACATTTGGGGCCTGTGAGATGGCCCAGAGAGTAAAGCTAATTACCACTAAGACTGATGGTGCATTTGATGCCTGGAACCCACAGAGTGGAAGGAGAAAAGCATCTCCTGCAAGCTGTCCTCTGACCTTGACCTCCACAAGCATTTCATAGCATGCCCATGCTCACACATATGTACACACAAATGCACACACATTTGTGTTGTGTGAACCCGTGTGTTCTATGCCGACGCATGTGTTCTGTGTGGTATGTGTACTTGTGTATGTTGTGTGTGAGGTGTATGTTCATGTGTGTGGTATATATGTATTTTATGTGTGTGGCATATGTATACATGTTATGTGGTACATGTACATGTGTTTGGTGTATGAACACTTGTGGGTTTGTTGTCATGTGTGCTGTGTGTACATATGTGTCATCTATGTACCTACACACATGCTGTACACTTGTGTGGTACATATATGTGTTGTGTGTAGTGTATGTGTGCATGTGTGCATGTGTATAGTGTGGGTGCATGTAGAGGTATGTGTGTACATGTCCATGCACATGTATGCAGAAGCTATGGGAGGAATTTGAGCGTTCTGTTCTGTCACTCTGCATCTTATTCTTCAGAGACCAGGTCTCTCCCTGAACCTAGAGCCGAGCTGGAAACCGGAATCCCCGGAGATCCCCTGAGTTCTTACCCCACAGCACCAGCTTTACAAGCACTCAGTGACACTCTCAGTTTTTTTTTTTTTTCAAGTGAATGCTGGGGATTCGAACTCAGGTCCTCTTGCTTCTGCAGCAAGTGCTCTTACCCACTGAGCTGTCTCCCTCTCCTAGTAGATGCTCTCTTTAAAGAACATCTGTGTTGTATTAGTCAGGGTCCTCTAGAGGAACAGAACTGACAGAATGCGTATATATTTTTGGTATATCAACATATCAATATCTATCTATCTATCTATCTATCTGTCTGTCTGTCTATCTATCTATCTATCTGTCTGTCTATCTATCTATCTATCTATCTATCTATCTATCTATCTATCTATTCCTCTCTCTATATATATGCACCATAATATATATATTAGATTGGCTTACAACCTGTGGTCCAGGTAGGTGAACACTACGAAAGGCTGAGAACCCACTAGTTGCTCCGCGGCCCCAATCTGGTGCTGGAGTCCTCCGAGATTCCTGAAGAGCTCCTGGTCCTCAGTCCACACTGTAATTTTGAAGCAGTTCCTTCTAATGCCACTGAGAGAAGGCTTCAGCAACCGGACAGATGAGCTTGCCAGAGAGAGTGAGGGCGGGCAGGCAAAAAGCAAAAGCTTCCTTCTTCCACGTCCTCTTATGTGAGCTGTTGCCAGACTGTGTGGCCCAGACTTAGGGCAGGTCTTCCTTTCTCAGATAATCTAATGAAGAAACCCCCTCCTGATGTGCTCAGCCGCTGGGGCTGCAGTTGATCCTGGTGTGGTCAACAGGACAGCCGCAGTCAGCCACCACACCTGCTCTCAGCAGAGCTCCGTACCTCCTCCTTAGAGACCCAAGTCTGCCCTGCCCCAGCATCATCTGTGAATTGCCATGAAACCTTGACTTGCAGTTAAGGTCTGCGTCCAGATGGCTTAGGGGGTCCAGAACGTGTCGTGCTGTGTCATCTGGAGAATAAGAACTGGAGACAGGGCTGCCCTTGTTCTGCACAGATGCCATTTTCCCAAGTGTGACCTGAGGTTGATTGACTCTGTCCGAGCAGAGCCTGTGGACACCGAGGACCCACTGCCCTGTGTCAGGACGTCGCTCTGCACTGACTCAGTTGAAGTCCCAACAGGATGGTGTTAGACAACACTTCAGGGGACTTAAAATCGTGCACTCTTTGAAATAGCAAGTCTCCTCCAGGAATTAATTCATACTATAGCAGGTGGCAGACCTCTGTATAGGACACTGGCTGCAACATTTGTGTGTGTGTGTGTGTGTGTGTGTGTGTGTGTGTGTGTGTGTGTGTGTGTAGGTCCAAAGCCTGGCTGGGCATGGTGGAGAGTGCTGTAATACCAGCTGTTCAGGAGGCTAAGTCAAGAGGATGGCATCAGCCCAGGAGTCCAAGGCTAGCCTAGACAACAAGGCCAGACTCCATCTTTTTTTTTTTTTTTTCCTCCATGAGACATGGTTCCTCTGTGTTAGCCCTGGATGTCCTAGACTTGCTTTGTAGACCAGGCTGGCCTCAAACTCACAGAGATCTGCCTGCCTCTGCCTCCTGAGTGCTGGGATTTAAGCATGTCCCATGATGCCTGGCCTCTAGACCCCATCTTTAAAAAAGGAGAAAGAGAGAGAGGGAGAGAAAGAGAGAGAGAGAGAGAGAGAGAGAGAGAGAGAGAGAGAGAGAGAGAGCAATTAGGGGAGAAAGAGAAGGAATACAGAGACTTGAAATGACTGTTGGCGTACTTTTAACCAACTATTTTATTTTGGGGTTCTTTAAATCTCTTCCTCCTTACTCCTCCCCAATCCCTTCCAACACCCCAACACCCAGCAGGGGAGAAAGAAGGTTAATGGGGAGAGGGCGCATAGTTGTCCGTAGCTACTTCCTGCTGTTCAGGGTCACTGGGTTCTTTGGGGCAAGTCCACTCCTCCTTTCATGAGATCTCCGACTTCTCTCACTGCATCAACAGCATCCAGGAGCAACAGGGGGAAGCACCAGCAGCTTTTTTCTCTCCCAGTCTCCCTTTGGGTCTGGCTTTTAGCCCCCACCGACAAAGACCACAACCCTGCACGAGGTCATTCACAGCTGACAAACACCTCGTTTGTCAGTTATCAGCTGTGGACAAACTGGAGCAGCCCTCTGCCCCCCCCCCCCCATATCCCACGCCTGGGATTAAAACAAAAACATGTTTACACATAAACCAAAACTTCTGCAACAAAAGACAAAGACAGGGGCCCACAGAAAAGCTGGGACCCAGTAGACTGGGCTCTCTGATGGAGAAGCTGAGGCATCCCAGAAGCTCAGCGTGTTTATTATATACAGTTCAACAGGAAGAAAGTGTTTATGAGACACAGCTGCACAGGAACCGGGGTTATTATTCGCAGATATACAAAGAGTAAGGGTTATTACATAAGATGGAGGAAGAAGACAGGCTTAGTTAATCTTGGTAGGAACAGTCTGAAGGTTGTGAGCATCTAGGTGGAGAAAAGCTACGGTGGATGTCTTCTGCACAAACTGTCAACGTTTTTTGCACACAGACCCAAGGAAATTGTCACCATCCTTCTGTGCTTCACCCAGGAGTCTGAGGCACCAGAGTCCTGATCATGGCTGTGCCCATGCCAACAGCACATACTCACTCAGGACTTCATTTACTTGGGGGTTTCTCTGCTCCCCTATAGAGAGGGGGGGAGAAGAAGAATAAAAGAGAAAATAGAAAGAGGAGGACCGAGTAGGAAAGAGGAGATAAAGATGAAACTGTATGGAGGGGAATGGGGCGGGTAAGATTGGAGAAAAAAGAAAAAACACACAGAGAAACACTGTCTCGAAAAATGGGGGGGGGGGGGCGCGCGCGAGACAGAGAGAGAGAGAGAGAGAGAGAGAGAGAGAGAGAAGACTTGGCAGCACAGGTCACCCTGGGAGCATCACACACTTTCAAGCAAGCGTGCAGAGTCTGCAGGGCTGAATCATCAGCTTTCTCAGTCAGCCAGTGTCTGCCCCTCCCCCTCGCCTTCCCTGTGCACATGGGAAAGAGGAGGCCATAGATGTGTGCCCGAGCTCCCCGCCCCCCACAGTCCTCCCTCTCTTCCCTCTTGCTGCATCTCAGGCTGTAGGTGAATCTTCAGGAGCCATCTGATTGCTGTAGCCCCACAGACGGTCCAGACTTGGCAATGGGCTCCGGCCCCATCTCAGGTGTGGCCCTCCTGTCACATGGGCAGGTAACAAACCCAACCTATGCCTGGCACACAGGGTCTGCACTGTGTCTGTGTGGTCTCTAGCTTTTTTTTTTTTTTCTCTCTCCTTGTTGTTTCTTCTCACACGCAGCGGCACCTAGTTGAAGCAAGCCCCATGCACTTTGTCTTTTTCGCTGTTGGGCAAACAAAGTTAGCGAGATGGGGCACACCTGCTGGCCAGGTCTGCACAGGTGCTTGGACCAACTCCAGCTGGGGAGTACCTGCTGGTGGCCAGGGGTTGTTTGTCTTCTGTGTGTAGACACAGGGCAGCTGTTCAGCAGCTCGTGGGGGAGGGGGCACCCAGCTGACCTTTCTGGAACAGCTTTTCCCAGAGCCTGCAGGTGCCTTACTCCCACCTGCACAAATCCCAAACCCCAGGCTCTGCCTAGCCTTCTTCATAGCCCAAGGTCACTCCTTGTCTCTAGAGCCAGACCACGCTGAAGGCTCAAGACTCTGTACCCTGCCCGCCCTCTCTGCCCACAGCTTCCATGTCTTTGGAGCCAGCCAATCATGGGCCAAAACTGTTTTTGGAAGCCTGGGGTGTGCCTCAAGGGCTCAATGGCACAACATAAACTGGATGTTTTGGAGACTGCTGTTAATCCCATTGCTTGGGAGTGAGGCAGGAGGATCAGGAATTCAGTGTCATTCCTGACTTCATAGTGAGTTCAAGGCTAGCTCAGGCCGAATGAGACCCCTTCTCAATTTTTAGAAAAAAAGATTTATTACTTTAAATTATATTTTTGGGGGGAAGGGGCTGGAGGGTATGTGCGTATGTGAGAGCAGGTGGCTGCTGAGTCTAGAAGCGGGAAGGGGGCTGGAACTGGAGTAGTACACAACCACCCTCGACATGGGTGCTGGGACGAACAGCAAGCTCTCTTAAGTGCTGTGAGGTCTCTGCTGGTCATTTATATTTAAGTGGCATCCGTGGTGAATATGTACACACTTTCGTCATCACTCTGCCCTGAACAGTTCACACTAGCAGCTATCGGCGGTGTGCCATTGATGTTAGACTGCAGGCTGGGTGCACATGGTGATGACAGAGTCTGCAGGAGGACGAGAGTGGGCTCCGTGGAAGGGACTTGAGCTCTTGTGCAGCGGGATCAGCGTGGGTTCTGGAAGCGAGCTCACAGAGACACGGAGGGGCAGCATTTGTATCCTGGTCCCGTGGTAATTGCGCAGTTCCGAATGAAGGTTTGCAGGGCCCCCTACGGCTAGTCATCACGTCCCAGGCAACGATGGCTGTAATGTCCTTCTGGGTACACCATGCCTCTTTTTCAGGGTCCAGATGCCAAGTGAGGGCTTGCAAGATGTCTGGTGACTTTTCTAGGACGTACTGGTTCCTGGGAATGTTGAAGAATGTTCGGTTTACTAACCATCCACCCTCTTCCCTTCCTTTTTTTTGCTGGAGACAGAACTCTGCACATGCTAGGCAAGGGCTCTGCCTCTGACCCAAGTCGCTGGCCCCTTGCTGGGGCATTCGAGGCCCTCTGCAGCTGAACACTCCTGTTCTTTTCTGTTTTAGCTCAGGAATAAATAAACCTCAGCAAACCACACCTGTGAGAGCCGTCTTTTAGTATGGGTGCAGTAAGGCTAGTTAGGAGGGACAGATTGTTCTGCCAGTGGACTGGCACATCGTAGTCGGGGTCAGGGAGACTGAGAGCCATGTACCCACCTCTGGTGCTTAGTTACACGCCTGTAAAACAGCTGGTGGTTATTAAAGGAATAGCACTTTTTTTTTTTCCTTTAGGATAGTGGGAAAGTGGCTCAAACATAAAAGCCTTTAGAGATGTTCACAGTACAGAGGGAATTTGCAGGAGCCGGAGAGTGAGATTAAAGGCACAGGAAGGATGATGGTACTAAACCCCACATGTTCCAGGATTTGAAGAGACTGGAGAGTTCCTGCACTGGTCATGCTAGAATGAACAACAGGAGGCAGCGAGGCCTGGCTTCCTACAGCGGGGGCTTTGCGATCGGGCCCCCTCTTTCCCTGTGTTTCTACACGGAACACTCACAGATGCGGGAGTCACTTGTGTTTGTGTGAGAAGCTTCCTAATTGCATTCACTTGCGCCAAATTTCCAGTTGGTTGTGAGTTCAGGCTTGAAAAGATGCCATGAGCATGGGTGGATTCCAAACAGCACGTACCACGTGACCTGAGAGCTGGGAGAACTTCCCTGTGGTCCATGGTGCTCTGTGGGATCTGTTCATGTTCGCTGCTTCCCTCTTTACTCACATTCCCACGGGCCTCCTGCTTGATTTGTCACAGGGCCTTTGCACATGCTGTCCCAGGTGACTGGAAAGCCCTTCCTTCAAATACCTGTATGATTCCTGTGTCACCTTCAGGTCTCTGCTTGGAGGTCCCCTCCTCAGTGGCCTTCTGTGGGCTTTACTTAATACATAATTGGCTCACCCAACAGATCCTGTCGACTATATTGAGTGCCACCTGAAGGGAGTATAATCAAGTGTAATGTCATAGTGCCTTCAAATGTGGCTATGTTTGGAGAAAGGGCTTGTTAAATAGGTAATTTATGAGCTGGGGATGTAGTTTAGTTTGCCTAGCACGCGCAGAGCGTGCTCAACCCTCGGCCCCACAGGAAGCCAGGTAAGGTAGTACCTATGTGTGACCCCAGCTTCGAGAGCATCACTGCTTCCCCTCTGCCGGCTGGTGCTCTGCACACACCGTGCATCAGGACCAGCTGCTTTAACACTGTCCAGGGCACACAGTGGCCCTCATGGGAGTGGGAAGCTTTCGATTCCCGTGGTTGAGCCTGTACTGATTGTTCTTGTCATTATTCCTAAACAATACAGTGTGTCGGCCACACTCACGGCATCCCCACTGTGTCCGAGGTCACCTAGAGAGACTACGGAGTCTGTAGGACCATGTGTCCTGTTCTGTGTAAGTGTATGTTTTTTCCCCTTAGGGGACTTACACTGTAGAATTTGGGGGTGTCTGGAGGGCCCTGGGTGCCAGCTGGCCTTCCTGACAGCAGTTCAAATACGTTTCATTTCCTGTTGCTTCTCTCTGTGGTGCTCTTCTGCCTCTGCTCTCTGCACAGTGTCCTGGCTTCCAGTCCCCTCTGTCCCTCTCTCCCTAGGATGTCCTCTCTGCATGGGTGGGGATATTTATCTGCTTATCCATGGCCTCATCCCCAGCACCCGGCACAGAGCTGGTTACACACCAGGTGCTCACTCAGTGTTTGTTGAGTGAATAAAGAAGTGACAGGAAAGACGCCAAGGCTCCGAGGTCCTTTGGTTTTGAGAGTAGGACAGCCCCCCATCAATTTTCTCTTTTAATTTAATTTTGTTTTTTACTTTTATTGAATGTCTATGATTTACACGTCATGCACCAAAAATCCCTCTCCTCCCCCCAGTAAAATAAAACAAACAGACAAACAAAAAAAATCTTGTCACAGACGCTGTAGTGTATCACACAGTATAGCCTTTTGTCCACACATGTTTACTTTTAAATGATCATTGCCACGAGTCGTGGGTCTGGTTTGAAGCCTACACTATTGTTACCGGATCCTCACTGGGACTGTTGTTGGATATCCTGTTGTTGCCTGTTGCTGTGTGTCAGGGAGATTCTTAATCTTTGAATCTGCAGGTCCGGCCCCTTCATGTGTTCCAGCAGGTCATACATGGGGTAGATGTCAGGGTGAGGTCCACTCAGAGCCCTGGATCAGGGCCTGCTCCCTGTGTCCTCAGGGCAGGGCCAGCTCACCCTCTCCCATGTCCTTGAGGCAGGGCCAGCTCTCCTGTTCCCATGTTGTGTCATTGTGGCAGGGCCAGCTGTTATCAGGACAGGGCCTGCTCTCCTGCTCTCATGTCATCATGGCAGGGCCTGCCCTCCCATGTCTTCAGGGCAGGGCCAGCTCTCCTGTTCCCGTGTCCTCAGGGCCAGCTCTCCTATTCCCGTTCAGATTATTGCTGGCTGTCAAGGCCTGGATGGCCTCCTATTCCTGTGGGTACTGGATCTTGTGGGCCATCAAGCAGGTGGCAAGTGGAGGCCCCTCAAAGTCTTTGTTGAGTTGCTCAGAGAAACCATTGATGTTGGCCTAGCTCAGCTTCTTGTCCCAGGGAACTTGTGGCTCTGTTGATCTGCACCTCCCAAGTGTCTGGTTCCATCGAGTGCTCCATCCACCATGGGCCCCCACCTCAGTGCTACCCCCAGTATCCACCTCTGCACCATCCAGTTCTCAGCACTGAGCATGGCCTTGGGTGGTGAGAGGAGGTCTGTGAGGCCTGTGGTGTGGGTGGTGCAGTCCTTGCTCAGCTCAACTCGAACAGTACCCCTTCCTTGAATACCATCTCCTTGGCTCGCGTGTGACGGCAGCGGTGGTGGCCCTGGGTCCTGCTTGCAGCGGGAGGGCATGGATGATCCATTTGACAGGATTTTCTTCTTTCTGGGAAACACCAGCACTATGTTTTGGAGCTCTCAGTATGGTCCTTGGTGGCTGTGCAGTCACTGCTGTTCCGTGGATCAGACACATTGTGCGATTGACACCATCTTGGATGATTTCAGCTTGGGTATTTCTAATACATTGCGCTAAGCATTTCCTCCCAATCAGGCCGTTCTAGGGGCCCGTGTAGCTCTGGGACACAATCCTCCTCAGATTGCATTGAGGACCTCATCTTTTGAACCCCGTGGACCACCGCCCACCGCGCCCGTTTTTCTCTTTTCAAACAGCAGCTGCAGTGCTTTAGGTGAAAATGGCACATATTTTCCGACAGAGCCTTTCTGTGCAGCCCAGAGAGCCTTCTCCTGTCCCTTCTCCTGCCCTGGCCACCTGAGTGCTGGCCTTTCCAAGTGGGAGCCACCTTGCTTCCCTCCTCCTCAGCCTTAAAGTGCTGTGCTCATCAAACAGCTGGAGGAAAAGGCTGAGGGTTTCTCATCCCAAGAAATGGTGACTTTAACAGGTCCCAGCTCCTCAAGAGGCTAAGGTAGGAGAATCACAAGTTTGGGGCCAGCCTGGCCTACAAGAGTAAGTTCCACGACAATCTCTGAAAAAAAAAAAAGTGAAAAAGAGATGGAGCCCTTGCCTGGGGTGTGGGAGGTCCTGACTCCACCTCCATACTGCAAATAAATAAAACAAAATCAACAAATAAGTAAATAAACTAAAGAGCTGATGTGGTGGTGCATGCCCATAAGCCATGCACTGCCCAGGCTAAAATGGAGGATTATGAGTAACCGTAGGGAGAATCCTGTGATTTTTGGGTTCTTTTTGTTTATTTGTTTGTTTTTTGAGACACGGTTTCTCTGTATAGCCTCGACTGTCCTGGACTCATTTTGTAGACCAGGCTGGCCTCGAACTCACAGTGATCCACCTGCCTCTGCCTCCCAAGCGCTGAGATTAAAGGCATGCGCCACCACTGCCTGGCTAATTTTGGGGGGTCTTTAAAAAACACAGAACTATTACAAGATTATCTTTTCATTTTAATCCCAGGTGACAGGGATCTGGGGCTGCTTCACAGAAGCTGACTATGGTTTGCCTAGTGCCCTGGCTGGGGTGTGGTTTTTCCCAGCTGCAGATAATTGCTGCCATTGTGTGATGTTTGGAAGTCTGGAAACTTTTCAGAGGGTAAATAAATGCTAGAGCCCCGGTTGGTTGGAGATTGATTGCTGTTGGTTGAGGTTTGTTAAGTTGTTGTGTGCAAAGAAGAAATGAGGAGGAGGAGGAGGAAGAAGAAGAGGAAGAAGAAGAAGAGGAGGAAGAAGAAGAAGAAGAGGAAGAAGAGGAGGAAGAAGAGGAAGAAGAGGAGGAAGAAGAAGAAGAGGAGGAAGAAGAAGAAGAGGAAGAGGAGGAGGAATAATAATAATAATAATAATAATAATAATAATAATAATAATAATAATAATAATAATAATAATAAGAAGAAGAAGAAGAAGAAGAAGAAGAATAAGAATCCCCTTGATAGCGAGGATTAAACTAGTCCCAAGGAACTCGACTACCCTAAACAGCAGGAAGTAGTCTAATAACTTTGCCCTCTTTCCACCCCCTGACATTCAGGGAGCTCTTTCCTACCTTTTTTCCCTCTCGTATCTAGTGTTAGGGGGTTGAAAGGGAAGAAAAGGGTAGAAGAAACAAGAACCCACAAAGTAGCTTATGTAGCTACAAGTTCCCACCTAGCCTTGGCAGCGTGGTGAGACCCTGCCTCAAAAAACAGTAAAATAAGGGTTAGGGAAATGTCTCAGGGGCTAAAGGCACTGGCTGCTCCTGCAGAGCACCGGGGTCCACACAATACACCCTTGGTAATTAACAACTGGCTATAACTCTGATTTTAGGGGATCTAATGCCATCTTCTTACCTCCAAGGGCATTGTCCACATAGCACACAGACTGCATGGGAAAGCACCCATGTACATAAAAAAAAAATAATAAGTAAAACTTGACATTTACAGGATGGATCAATGGTTAAAGGCCACTGCTACCAAGGCTGATAGCTTGAGTTCAGTCTCTGGAACCCAATTCACACTAAACTTAAGTAACAACAATATGAAGAAAATAAAAGGCTTGGGGGAGGATAGCTTAATAGGTTAGGCCTGAATTGAATCCCTAGAATCCATGTTAAAAACAGAGGCTGAGGATGGTGGTACACTCTAGAACTACAGAGGCCGGGGAGGTGGTACACTCTAGAACCAGAGGCCAGGGTCACCATACATTCTAGAACCACAGAGGCCAGGGTCATTGTACACTCTAGAACCACAGAGACCACAGCGGCCAGGGCCATCGTACAATCTAGAGCCACAGAGGCCAGGGGTGGTGGTACACTCTAGAACCACGGAGGCCAGGGGTGGTGGTACACTCTAGAACCACGGAGGCCAGGGGTGGTGGTACACTCTAGAACCACGGAGGCCAGGGGTGGTGGCACACTCTAGAACCACGGAGGCCAGGGGTGGTGGCACACTCTAGAACCACAGAGGCCAGGGGTGGTGGCACACTCTAGAACCACAGAGGCCAGGGGTGGTGGTACACTCTAGAACCACGGAGGCCAGGGGTGGTGGCACACTCTAGAACCACGGAGGCCAGGGGTGGTGGTACACTCTAGAACCACGGAGGCCAGGGGTGGTGGTACACTCTAGAACCACAGAGGCCAGGGGTGGTGGCACACTCTAGAACCACACTACTAGGCAGTCAGAGACAAGCAGATCTCTGGAGCTCACTAGCCAGTCAGCCTAGTCTACTCAATTCCAAGCCAGCGAGAGACCCTGTCTCAAAAACTAAGGTGGATGGCCCCTGAAGAATGACAGCTGAAGTTGACCTTTGGCCTCCACATGCCATGTGGCACCATGTCCCATGTACACAGCATACACATCAATATACACAGACACAAATAAAATAAAAAATAAAATAACAAGACAAAGAAACCAACAGACTTTCTACACCACATAAGAAGCAGATCGAGACCAGACGCCTAGCCCAGGGCATTTGAGCTTGAACTTGTTATGAGGGTTCTGGGACTCAGGTCGGGAGCACAGAAAGCGAGGCCTCTAGAGGGTCTACCCTGCAGAAGGCCGCACGGAGATGAGAGCCAGGCAGTCCTATTGCTTAGCATCAGCCACACCCTTGCGCCCTTTGAACCCATGGCCTGTGTTGCCCAGCAACTGCTAGAAGTGTCTTTCCTGCCCCTCAGTTACCAAGGGAATACTCAATCCTGGCAGGCGGGCCTGGGGTGCTGAACTTCCGGAGGTAGGGTGGGTGGCCTCTGCTGTCCACACCTGTTCACAAGGCCCTGACTTCCCTGTTGCTTCTCTCACTCTGCACTCCCTGTTTTCTCTCTCCCTCCAGTTTTCTCTCCTGGCATTTCTGAACGAGGTCCATGGATGCCGAGGGCCTCCTGGGGCTCTGAGCCCATGCTTCCTCACCTCAGGCATGACGTCCCGCGCAGCCCAAGGTGCTCGGGCACGGACTGCACCTTGGCAAGCTCATCCAGGACCACGCACGTCCCGTGGTCACAGCAGATGAGTGGCAGCCTCGAAGGTCCAACTCTGAAACGGCGCGGCGGCGTGGTGGACCACAGGGATGTCATCTTGGCCCACCAGGCGCACAAAATGCACAGCACCCCCCAGGCCAGAAGGAAAGAGTGGGAGTAAGTATGCTTGGGGCAGGCTGTGCGGGGGGGTGGGGGTGGGGGAAAGGGGGCCCATGGGCCCGGACGAGCTTGAACCGGCGAGCTTCAGGGTACAGAATGTGCTGATAACGTGATAACGTGTGGGGTTACTCAAGTTCTCCCTTGACAGTTGATCGACGCTGTCTTGAACACTCTGAGGCAGCTTTGTTGAGTACCCGGGTCCTGTCTGTGCAGTGCAGCCAGTAAAGGCTGGCCAGAGGGGACAAGTGCTTTCGCTGGGGGTTGTGGTAAGGAAAGGCTTGAGAAATGCTGCCTTCCAGCAGCACCTGCGTCGGGCCCCCTGGGTCTCACTGCAGGTTCCAGAGCCAGGGATATCTGAAGGCAAAGTGGGGGCTAGCTGGGGTTTGGAGATCGCGGTGGCTTCCTGAGTTGATTTGGCATCCCTAAGTGGGTCTGTATGTGTGGTGGCGGCGGTGGCGGTGGCGGTGGCCGCCAGCTACCTGGTACTCGGACCGAAAACCTCTTTCCAAGTTCCATCGGCAGCGCGGAAATTAGCGGCTGTGATCTTTGAGGGAAAGTGGTTTGTTTAGAAAGGTTTAAGGACAAGCCATCCCTTTGCCATTGTTTTTCTAAGTGCATTGCTAGGGCTTAATAAGACCTTTTTTTGTTGTTGTTGTTGTTTCAAAGGTCTAAAGCTGGGTTGGCTCCTGGGTTGGCAACAATGCTCGTGATTGTGACCACGGGTAACAGCGCCAGCAGCTGATGTGTCAGCTTAAAGGGTTTCTCGTCTCCGCACCTTGCCTGTCCCAGAGAGGATAGATGTGTGACTTCCCTGCTTATCTGCAGCTTGCCACTCTTTTCCCCCACGGCTGGACGAGGTGGGGTGGTAGGTGAAGCCTGTGGGTGTTGATGGGCGGGTGCAAATGCAAGGTGGGTACCCCCACCCCCGACCTTGTCTGGTGTGCGGGATTTGAAGCAGAGAGCTTCTGGCAGGCTTGACGCCGGTGGTTCCTGAGGTTACGGCGACACCTGGTGGCGTGTCTGAGCATCTATGGGCGGCAACAAAGCGATCTGTTTCTCACCTTTTCTTCCAGTCCATGCCCCTCCCTCACCAATACACACACACACACACACACACACACACACACACACACACACACACACGCACACTGTCCAATTCCGCCACTCATCAATCCACCCACCCACCCTTCAGGACTTCTCCCCCAACCCTCTTCTCCTTCAGTCTCTCCCTACTTGCACTCTGCTCTCTCTTGCTTGGTTTTCTCAGAAGCAATGAGTTGTTTTTTTCTGTTTTTTGTTTTTTAAAGGACTGAAATAGGTATTCCCACAGACTTGCTGCAAGGAATTTTGTTTCGTTCGTTTCATTTTCCCTTGAGACAGGGTTTCTCTGTGTAGCCTTGGCTGACCTGGAACTCACTCTGTAGACCAGGCTGGCCTCCAATTCACAGAGATCCACCTGCCTCTGCCTCCCAAGCGCTGGGATTAAAGGCGTGCGTGGGCCACCACTGCCTGGCCCAGCAAAGACACTTTTTAGGAATGGGAAAGTAGTTTTTGTAAAAAAAAAAAAGTTTTTTTTAATAGATTTTAATTTATTTTGTGAGCATACGGAGAGGGGTGTGCCACAGCATGCATGTGGAGGTCAGGGGACACCTTGCTGGAGATGGTTCTTTTCTGCGCCCCGTGTTGTTCCGAGGAACTGAATTGAAGTTGTCATGTTTGAAGCAAGTGCCTTAATATCCTGAGCCATTGCTTCTAGCCCAGAAAAGTGGCTTTTAAAGAACCAAAAACCTGAATTGCTCAAAGAAAAGGATATGTGTGATAATGAGAGTAAATACACGCTCAATTGCAGTGAACTTGACCCCAGGCCGAGCTCCTTGGACTTGCTGCTCAGGCTTTGCCCTGGCCTGGGCTGCAGTCAGCTTATCCCTGGGGCGAGCCCTTTCTGTGTGTTTGCCATGGCAAGGCTGGTGGACTTTACCGCTGACTACCCCCAGAGCTAGAAAATTCCAGGCCTACACTGTGAGGGGTAGTATTGTCAACTTGAGGGACTTGGGAGTCACCGGGGAGACCAGCGGTCCATGGAAGGTTATGTTGGTCTTGTGGATTGCAGTGTAAGGTCCACCCACTGCAGGCGGCACCCTTTCTTGGCTCTTCAATGGGACCCCAAACTCTATGAAATGGAGAAAGACAGAGGACCAGGACACACCCATCAGTCATCCCTCCTCCTGGGGCACAGTGTGGGCAGATGTGGTGAGCACACAGCTGCAGTCATCCCCCTGCCTTGGGGTTTGCTTTCTCTTTGGGTATTGTTCTACAGAGTGTTTTGATTTTGGATGTTTTGTTTTGTTTTCCGAGACAGGGCTTCTCTGTGTAGCCCTGGCCATCCTGGACTCTCTCTGTAGACCAGGCTGGCCTCGAACTCACAGAGATCCACCTGCCTCTGCCTCCCGAGTGCTGGGATTACAGGTGTGCGCCACCACCATGCCTGGCCCTCGACATGTTCAATGCAGTAGAAGTTGCTCGACCCCCCCCCCCCACAAGTCTATGATCACAGTCAGTACTTGCTGGGATCTCCAGGCTTGTGCCAGAAAGCTACATGTCTTTTTCTCATTTTCTGAGGATTTTAAAAAGCAAATCCCAGCCCTTAGCTGGCTGTATAAACCTGGGTCTACATCTCACGGGCACACGATTCTCCCATCCCACTCCCCCTTTTTCCAGTACTACCTGCGTTTATAGCATCAATCACAGTGTTCATAGCCCTCATACCTGGTCTATCATCAGCTTCCCTACTCGCCCCCCCCCCCATCTCTTGCAGTGTGGGGGGGGGGGCTCTGTGTTATGTTGAATCATCAAGTCTGCTTTTATAACGGAGAAGTAAACACAGCACACAGATGACCAAGCACAATCCACCTCCAGAGCATGCTGCCCTCCCGGCTGGAAGTCGGGCCCCCTACACAAACTTGCCCCTGTCCCTAGGCAGCTGTTGACCTAGGGGCTCCTAGGAATGGAGTCTCTCCAATGGAGCGGCTATCTCTCTGGACAGCTGGATCAGTCTGTGTTATGGAATAGCTGGACCAGGAGATCCTTACTTGACCATCCTCCCTCCCCCTTCCTCCTCACTCCCCTCACTTCCCTTTCTCTCTCCTCCTTTTCCTTTTCCTGCCCCTCCTTCCTGCCTCTGCCTCCTAAGTGAGATTACAGGTGTGTGCCGCCAAGCCTGGCTAAAATTCCCCTCCTTTGTGTGTAGATGTGGATTTTTGTGCATGTGCACGTATGTGTGCATGCATGTGGGGGGGGTGAGAGGGAGGGAGGGAGAGAGAAGGAGAGGGAGGGAGAGAGAGAGAGAGAGAGAGAGGGAGGGAGAGAGAGGGAGAGGGAGGGAGAGAGAGGGAGAGGGAGGGAGAGAGAGGGAGAGGGAGGGAGAGAGAGAGGGAGGGAGAGGGAGAGGGAGGGAGAGAGAGGAAGAGGGAGGGAGAGAGAGGGAGAGAGAAAGAGGGAGAGAGAGGGAGAGAGAGAGAGGGAGAGAGAGGGAGAGAGAGGGAGAGAGAGGGAGAGGGAGGGAGAGGGAGGGAGAGAGAGGGAGAGGGAGGGAGAGAGAGGGAGAGAGAGTCAGTCAAAGGTTAACCTCAGGTGTTCTTGCCTGATCTGGAGCTTGCCGAGCCAGGAAGCCTCAGGGAGCCCACTGTCTCTGTCTTCCTAGTGCTGAGATCTCAAGTGTATACCACCATGCCTGGGGCTTTGCATGGATTCTGGGTACCAGAGTCAGCCCTCATGCTTGCAAAGCAAGCACTGACCACCTGAGCCGTCCTCCCAGCTCCCCTGTCCTTTTTAAGGCTGAGTAATATTCCAGACCATGGTTTGCTTACCTGTCCATCCGTTGATGGGACTCATGTTGCCTCCTCGTGTGTGAGGCCACAGTCAGCATAGATGGTACAAGAGCCCCACTGAGGCCCTGCTTTCAGGTCTCTGGGGTTTATATTCTGAGGTAGAATTGTTGGTTTTGCTGAACTTCTCTGTTTCAAGCCCTCTCTGCACTCTTTATTTCCTACGCTTGTCTGCTGGGCAAGGTAGCGCACTCCCACCATCCCAGCTCCAGGGAAGTGGAGACAGGATCAGATATTCAAGATCATCTCCAAAGACTTAGCAAATTTCAGGCCAGCTTGACATCCTGTTTCAAAGAAAAAGACCAAAAAAAAAAAAAAAAAAAAAAAAAAAAAAAAAAAAAAAAAAAAAAAAAAGACAAACAACCTTGCCCCCGAAAGACTGGTGCTCTGTCTTGGCGAACCACTGGTCTGGCATGTTTCATCCTCCAACCACAGAAGCCCAAGTGTGGGGATGCCGGCCTGTAATCCCAGCATTGGAGATGCAGAGGCAGAAGTTCAAGGTCATCCTTGGCTACACAGAAAGCTGAAGGCCAGCTTGGGCTGTATGAAACAATGTCTCAAAACAAAAGAAAACAAAACAGAACCTGCTCCCTCCCCCCCCCCCCCCCCCAAAAAAATCCTGAACGAAACCAAACTCTTTCCATACAAGAAGAGAGATGGGGGATGGGAGGAGGCTGAAGAGATTGCTCAGTGGTTAAGAACACTTGCTTTCCAATCATAAAGACTGGGGTTCAGATCCCAGCACTCCCCCTAAGTGGTTCATAAATACCTGTAACTCCAGCTCCAATAGATCCAACACCCTTTTCTGCTCTCCAACGGTATCAGTGCACATATTTGCAGATGCGTGTATGCACATATATACAAATAAAATCAAATGCTTTTTAAAAATAAGGGAGGGAGAGAGAAAGGCAAGGGAAGAAGGGAGTGAGAAAGAGAGAAAGGGGGAAGAGAGAGGAGAGGAGAGGAGGAAGGTGGGGATAGGAGAAAGAGACACACACCACCACCACCATGGGTCCTACAGTGTATCCCTGGGTTATCTGAGCTGCTTCTGTGGTCCTATGGCTAAAGCTCCCCACCTTGCACAAGGAGCAAGGTTAGGCACCTGATGGGTGCTTCTTGGAAATGCCTTTCTGAGACTCTAAGTTCTGGCTACCCGATGCTGGCAACCAAGTTAGACGGGCGCTGATTGCTGTCTCTCAGGATGGGAGGGGTCTCCATCGGCCCCTTATGCTTTCTGAAAAACCACCTCTTCGAGCCTCGGTGCCCTGGATGAGCCCATTTCTACGGGTGCAAGCAGGGTGTCACACTGACATTCTCGTGTCTTCATCTAACCTATACTGTCCTGCAAGCATGATAAGCTTTCCTTCCACCTCCGGGTCCATCAGAATCTGAGGCTGTACCCGGCACCCAGTTAGTGCTGAAGTAGGACCTGTGAGAGAAGAACAACAAGACAGCATGGAGAGACAGACAAACAGCATGGAGAGACAAACAGACAGCATGGAGAGACAGACAAACAGCATGGAGAGACAGACAGACAGCATGGAGAGACAGACAGCATGGTGAGACAGACAGACAGCATGGAGAGACAGACAAACAGCATGGAGAGACAGACAGACAGCATGGTGAGACAGACAGACAGCATGGAGAGACAGACAGACAGCATGGTGAGACAGACAGACAGCATGGTGAGACAGACAGACTGCGTGGTGAGACAGACAGCATGGAGAGACAGACAGACAGCATGGAGAGACAGACAAACAGCATGGTGAGACAGACAGACAGAATGGTGAGACAGACAGACAGCATGGTGAGACAGACAAACAGCATGGTGAGACAGACAGACAGTAAAGCGAGACAGACAAACAGCATGGTGAGACAGACAGACAGTAAAGTGAGACAGACAAACAGCATGGTGAGACAGACATACAGCACGGTGAAACAGACAGACAGCACAGTGAGAGAGACAGTACTGTGAGACAGACAACATGGTGAGACAGCATGGTGAGACAGACAGACAATACTGTGAGGCAGACAGACAGCACAGTGAGACAGACAGACAGCACGGTGAGACAGACAGACAGCATGGTGAGACAGACAGACAGCATGGTGAGACAGACAGACAATACTGTGAGACAGACAACACAGTGAGACAGACAGACAGCATGGTGAGGCAGAAAGACAGCATGACGAGACAGACAGACAGACAGTACTGTGAGACAGACAGACAGCGTGGTGAGACAGAAAGACAGCATGGTGAGACAGACAGAAAACACAGTAAGACAGACAGACAGCATGGTGAGACAGACAGACAGCACAGCAGACACACAGTACTGTGAGACAGCCAGACAGTACTGTGAGATAGGCAGACAGCATAGTGAGACAGACAGACAGCATGGTGAGACAGAGAGTACTGTGATACAGAAAGACAGCAATTTGAGACAGACAGAGGACACGGTGAGACAGACAGACAGGATGGTGAGACAGACAGCATGATGAGACAGACAGACTGTACTGTGAGACAGACAGACAGCACGTAGAGACAGACAGAAAGCATGGTGAGACAGACAGACTGTACTGTGAGACAGACAGACAGTACTATGAGATAGACAGCACAGTGAGACAGACAGAAAGTATTGTGAGACACACAGACAGCACAGTGAGACAGACAGACAGCATGGTGAGACAGACAAACAGCACGGTGAGACAGACAGACAACGTGATGAGAAAGACACACAGCACTGTGAGACTGAGAGACTGCATGGTAATACAGACAGACAGCACGGTGAGACAGACAGAACAGACAGACAGACAGACAGCATGGAGAGATAGACAGCGTGATGAGACAGATAGACAGTGCTGTGAGACACACTGACAGTATTGTGAGACAGACAGACAGCACGGCCAGACAGACAGACAGCATGGTCAGACAGACAGACAGCACAGTGAGACAGACAGACAGACAGCATGGTGAGAAAGATAGAAAGTACTGTGAGACAGACAGACAGCAATTTGAGACAGACAGAGAACACAGCGAGACAGACAGCATGGCGAGACAGACTGTACTGTGAGACAGACAGCATGGTGAGAGAATCAGAAAGTATTGTGAGACAGACAGCACAGTGAGACAGAAAGACAGCATGGTGAGACAGACAGAAAACACAGACAGACAGACAGCATGGTGAGACAGACAGACATCATGGTGACACAGAAAGACAGCATTGTAGACAGACAGGATGGTGAGACAGACAGATAGCATGATTAGACAGACTGACAACATGGTGGGACAGACAGCATGGTGAGACAGACAGACAGCATGGTGAGACAGAGAGACAGCAGGGTGAGACTGACAGGCAGCATGGCCAGAGAGACAAACAATACTATGAGACAGGCAGATAGCACATAGAGACAGACAGACAGCATGGTGCGACAGACAGACAGGATGGTGAAACAGATAGCATGATGAGACAGACAGATAGCACGGTGGGACAGACAGATAGCAGGGTGAGATAGAATGGCAGCATGGCGAGACAGACAGCATGGTAGGCAGACAGACAGTGTGGTGAGACAGACAGACAGTGCTGTGAGACAGACAGACAGCATGGTGATACAGACAGCACAATGAGACAGACAGACAGCATGGGGATGCAAACAGCTCAGTGAGACAGACAGACAGCATGGTGAGACAGACAGGCAGCATGGTAAGACAGACAGACAGCCCTGAGAGACAGACAGACAGACAGCATGGTGATACAGATGGACAGCCCTGAGAGACAGACAGACAGCACGTTGAGACAGACAGACAGAAGGGTAAGACAGAAAGACAGCAGAGATAGACAGCAAGGAGAGACAGACAGACAGCAAGGAGAGACAGACAGACAGCACAGTGAGACAGACAGACAGCACGGTGAGACAGACGGACAGCACGGTTAGACAGACAGACAGTACTGTGAGACAGACAGACAGCATGATGAGACAGAGAGAAAACACAGTGAGACAGAATGACGGCCTGGTGAGACAGACAAACAGCATGGTGAGATAGACAGCACGGTGATAAAGACAGACAGCATGGTGACACAGAAAGACAGCATAGTGAGCCAGACAGACATCATAGTGAGAGAGACAGACAGCATGGTGAGATAGACAGACAGCATGGAGAGACAGACAGACAGCACAGTGAAACAGACAGACAGCACAGCTAGACAGACAGAAAGTACTGTGAGACAGATGGACAGTATGGTTAGACAGACAGACAATACTGTGAGACAGACAGACACCATGGTGAGACAGATATAAAACACAGTGAGACAGAAAGATGGCCTGGTGAGACGGACAGACAGTATGGTGAGACAGACAAACAGCATGGTGAGACAGACAGACAGCGTGGTGAGACAGACATACAAGTACCGTGAGACAGACAGACAGACAGCATGGTGACACAGACAGACAGCACTGCGAGATAGACAGACAGCATGGTGAGACAGACAGACAGAGTGGTGAGACAGACAGTACAGGGAGACAGACAGGTGAGACAGATAGAATCACAGTGAGAAAGACAGATAGCACGGTGAGACAGACAAACAGCACAGTGAGACAGACAGACACATGGAGAGGCAGACAGATAGCATGGTGTGACAGACTGACAGCATGGTGAGAAGGACAGAGAGCACGGCGAGACAGACAGACAGCACAGTGAGATAGACAGACAGCATGGTGAGACAGACAGACAGCACAGTGAGATAGACAGACAGCATGGTGAGGCAGATAGACAGCATGGTTAGACAGACAGATAGGATGGTGGGACAGACAGGTAGCATGATAAGACAGAGAGAAAGGACGGTGTTGCAGACAGACAGCACGGTAAGACAGACAGAGACATTGGCCAGAAAGACAGATAGGACAGTGACACAGCCAGCCAGCACAGTGAGACAGACAGACAGCACAGTGAGACAGACAGAAAGTATTGTGAAATAGACAGCATGGTGAGACAGACAGAGAAGATGGTGAGAGAGACAGCATGATGAGACAGACAAACAGCATGGTGGGACAGACAGAGAGCATGGTGGGACAGACAGAGAGCACGGTGTGACAGACAGACAGCATGGTCAGAAAGACACACTGCACCATGACACAGCCAGCCAGCATGGTGACACAGACAGACAAGTATCGTGAGACAGACAAACAGCATGGTGAGACAAACAGACAGAATGGTGAGACAGACAGGCAGCATGGTGAGACAGACAAACAACACAGTGAGACAGACAGACACACGGAGAGACAGACAGACAGCACGGTGAGACAGACAGTACTGTGAGACAGACAGACAGTACTGTGAGACAGACAGACAACATGGTGAGACAGACAGACAGCACGGTGAGACAGACAGACAGCACGGTGAGACAGACAAACAGCATGGTAAGACAGACAGACAGCATGGTGAGATAGACAGACAGCATGATGAGCCAAACCGCACTATGAGACATAACAAGGGGGATTCTGCAGAGCCAAGGGGCTTATGGTAGGCTACTCCAAGGATTATAGTGTTGTATCTTCCCTCCCTCCTCCCTTCCCTTCCTCCCCCACGTTCGTCCCTCCTTCCTTTGAAGACAGGGTCTCAGTGTACAGCCCAGGCTGCTCCTGGGCTTGATCCTCTTGCTTAGCACCGCCATGCCTGATTCTGCCCTTCCTTTCAGCCATCCTTTGACGGAGGCTCACTAAACGTCCCTGGCTCACCTTGAATCGTTGGTCCTCCTGCCTCAGCCCCTAGAGTCCTGGGATTATGCACACAGCCCACTATGCTCCACATAGCTCTACGATTCTTAGCCTTATATGAAACAAGAACAGAAATAGAATCAGGGACTAGAGTCACAGATGGTTGTGAGCTGCCATGTGGGTGCTGGAAACTGAACTTGGGTCCTCTGGAAGAGCAAACAGT